>NC_091625.1:43937241-44240272 GCF_027580195.1 Bos mutus
AGGGATGATTTCCACCCACACAGTGAAGATGGGATTAGGGGGAAAGTAAAAAAAAAAAAATCCTCCTTAACTGCCTGATTAGCTTGTATTGTGGGTCCCTGGGTACTATGTTCTTTTAGACTTTAATTGCTATCCATGCAGTGGCCCCTGAGAAACATGTTTATTACTGTGATTGTTATTAGGCTCAATATTAATAATAACCATAATAATCATCTGTTCAGCCAGAGTGAGTAAAATATTCCACGAGAGTGAGAAGTGCACCCATTAACTCAGGGCACCAGAGCATGTGTTTGGCAAATGAGCTCTTCTAGGAACTAAAGGATCAGAGAAGGCAATGACACCCCACTCCAGTACTCTTGCCTGGAAAATCCCATGAATGGAGGAGCCTGGTAGGCTGCAATCCACGGGGTCGCAAAGAGTCAGACACGACTGAAGCGACTTAGCAGCAGCAGCAGGAACTAAAGGATACTTGAAGTCTTGAAGTTCTGACAGAGTTCATGTGAAGGAAGGAACCATCAAGCCACGGTTCGTTAACTCCGGGGTGGACAGGCATGAACACACTGGTACGGATATCAAAATCACCACAGATGTGGTCATGCAACCCGATTTCTTTGGTGTATCAGAAACAGCTTCAGTTGTGTTATCCCTTCTAATGCAGAAGTGGTTGGAAACCCACTTATGGGACTCATGACTGTGACAGTTCCTGGGGAGGGGGAGGCAGAAGGTCCGGGGCCAGGCTTTCCTGGGGTGGCCTCCTGCACTGCACATCCTCCCTCCTCCTGTCCATCAAGCCTCACCCCATGTTCATCTCCCAAAAGGTGGAAGGCTCCATGTGACCCCTTGCTCAGAAACTTGAGCTTCTGCTGTCTAAGTCCCCACCTCTGGCCCTTGGTTGTGCCTCTCACTTCCCTGCCCAGCACTCTGCACAGGGTTCAGCCAGCTGCTGGGTCATTTCATTCATTCCTCAGCCCAGGATTGAAGGCAAGGATGTACCTTGCATTCTACTAGGCTTTGAAGTTACAGACAGACTCCATTCGTACCCCCTGGAGTCTACTGTCTAGCAAGGAAATTACACAAATCATGATTTTCCTGGAAACTATGAAGGTCAAGTACAAAGGCTAGAGAAGCATATATCTCAGCTCTCCTTAAGCCTGTGTTCGCCAGGTCCAGTGGACTGCTCTTGGAGGACAGTCAGCTGGTTACCTCCCCAGAATGACACCTCCCCCTCCCCACAACCGCGTGGCTCAGCAGGTGTGAGTGCCCGGGGAATTCCAGGCAGAGCTTATCTTTCCAGTCAGGGACCTGGTGGTTCTCTGCATCTGTCCTCAGTGGTTCAGGATTCAGAAATGCCTGGCAGAGCAGCAGGAGAGAGTCTGGGGACCCCTGCCAGGCTCTGTGCAAAGCATCAATGGCAGGACCCCTCCTGTGAGTTCACCCAATCCTGCAGAGGTGATTGTACTCACTAGAGCACATTGAGATGCTATACTTAAAAACTACATACTTTAGATCTTCCAGCAATACCTTCCCCCCTGCCAAGGGAAGGGTGATGATCACTGAAGGGGACATGGTGGCTCCTCCCCTTTGCGTGGCTCAAGCCCCACCCGGAAGGCGTCAGGAAAGTGAGGTCTCACCAGGGGAGTTTGGTGGGTGAGGCCGGTCAAAGTCACCATGTCAGGCCCTCAGGTTGTGAGCCAGGAGCGTGTAGAGCAGGAACCAGAATGACACCATCGTCATCACCGCATTACGTCATCCAAGTCCACGGGCAGTTTCTGTGGAACCAGAACGAGGAGTACTTTTTCTGCTTGCTGCTGGAGGAGGTTCCTGAGTTACAGTGAACATCATGTTACGAAATCCCAACTTGCGTTTTCCTCTTCATGCACTCATCCAGCCTTGTCACACTTTTTAAAGAGAGAATCATCTGGGGATTCCTGGGCCTCGCCACAAGTTTTACAAACCAGGGGTTCTCAGGGGTGAGAACCAGAAATCTGCACTTGGCCTGAGCAGCCGGGGACGAAATCTCCAGTCGCCCCCCGCCTCTGGCCTGCCAGGCTGTCAGTCCTGCCCCCGGTCTGCTTCCCTATTCCTCAGCGCTTAATGTCTGCCACCAAAACTGCCGTCCTGCTGTCCTCTGGAACGTTCTAGAGTTGTTTGCTGTAGTGAGTGCCCACCTCTGGTGAGCTGGGAGGAGAGGGGGCTTGCTTCTACTGTGGCAGACCCTGGAGAGAGAGGAGGGAGCCGACAGGTGCCTTGGTAGGAGAGGCAGATTACACTCTAGCAGGATAATTGGGTTAAAAAACTAAAACTCTTATTGTCCTTACATTTCCTAAATAGAAAACAATGCCTTTCTATTACAGAAAAAAAAGTGGATTTCGATGCACGATACTGGATGCTTGGGGCTGGTGCACTGGGACGACCCAGAGGGATGGTATGGGGAGGGAGGAGGGTTCAGGATGGGGAACACGTGTATACCTGTGGTGGATTCATTTAGATATTTGGCAAAACCAATACAATATTGTAAAGTTTAAAAATAAAAATAAAAGAGCCAAAAAAGAATAAGGAAAAACAAAAATGTACCACAAACTCACCCTATAGATACAATAATTAACCCATGAATAAACTTCCCTAGAATCTTTTTCCTAGAAACCTATGCTAGGCTTTATCAGTTTAAATACAAAATAATCACAGCTCTTTTAACTTTAATAGATTTGAGTCCCTGTCCTGCCTATGACTCTCTTTCCGTCTTGCCTGAGTCTGTCTCTTCCTGTGATAATTTGTAGAACCAAGAGGCTTACTGGTGTTGCTGCTGGATACAGAGTTGTTGGGATATATGTCTGCTGCCAGACCCACTTTGTCCTGAACAGGACAGACCCATGCCTGGCTCACCAGTTCAGACCCCTCACACCTGCTGAGTTTTCAAGGCCAGGGGTAGTGTGGGCAAGGGCAGATGCTCCATTCCTTTTTCACCAACTGACCTCAGTCAGGGCTACATCAGTCCATCTGAAATGTTCTTATAATATTGAACCTCAAAGATCAACAGCTAAGAACTTAGTCTCTCTCCTCTGGCAATTCTGACAGTGTGTCCACTCCCTGCTGCAGAGATATCCTAAAATATGTACAAAGAGAGACCACTTTTTTTCCTTTGGCCACCCCACATGGCTTGTGGGATCTTAGTTCCCTAATCAGGGATTAAACCAGGCCCTCAGTAGTGAAAGTGCTGAGTCCTAACCACTGGACTGCCAGGGAGTTTCCAAAGAGGGACCACTTTTGTAAGACACACGTATGCACGCGTGCGTGCACACACACACACACACAGTGTCCTACTAACTGTTTCTCACTGTACATCAGCGAAAAGGACCACTGAAGTGATTCTTACTAAGGAAACAGGCCAGTTATCCCTGCTGCTCACAATAGAGGTGGTTGGAAATTTTTGAATATCATTTCACATTAACTAAAAAGTGTTTTTAAATAGTGTGGATTCAAGCTATTTTTAAAGTGATAAAAGGACTATCCTTTCTACCACTTCCAAACCCTGATTATTGGTCATACTAATGTTTAGATGATGAATTTTTCCAGAGCATTCTCTTAAAGGAAATACTACCAGGACTAATCTCGTACAGCACAGTGAATTTGTCTTTCTTACCTTGCATCATTCTATTTCCTTTCTCTGTTTTGGGGCCCTGTCTATCTCCAGACTACAGGGATAATAGACTATCTCTTCCAAGTCTTCTCTTCTTAAAAAAAAAAAATCATTTGATAAAACCCAACTTACTTTGATAAAAATCAATTATTAAGATTTTTAGGAATTTCCTAGCAGGAGAGCATTTTAAAACAGAACTTGAGAGAGAGGGTGTACAATGGTTAGCACCAGGAATGGTTAGTGCCAGTGATAGCAGCCGTCATGGGTGGGGTGGTAAAGAGCCTTTGACACGCTCCCAGTCACACCTTGTCCTTGGATGCCTGGCTGCTGTGCTTCACTGGAGGCCAACCCCAAATCTTTCCAGCCTGCTAGAAAATTAAAATAGAGGGAGCTTCACATCAGCCCACTAAGGTGTACTATTTAAGACTGACAAAAGTTAAAACTAGATGATGGATACATGGACATTCATTATACTTTTGTCTCTATTCCTACAGATGCTTGAAAATTTCCATAATAGAAAGGCTTAGAATGCTCTTTAACCAGAAACTGGGGTAGCCATGATATTGGGCTTTTGACCCTATGTAGGTTGGAAGAGTGAATAAAAAAATTCTGTTGATTTTGAAATGCATGATTTCATTTAGTCGCTTCGTAACTGACAGGTGTTATGAACATGGGGAATTAAGTTAAATCATTGCACAAAAGTATGCCACAAGTTCAGTTCCGTTCTCTTTGGTAAAATAATATTTTTGTAATCCAGGAAGTAAAGCCCCATTATGCAAAAAGGAAGGGATCTTTGGACACAGTCCAGGCCCTTCAAAGCGATAACCTGACTTTTCACGTATGCAAAATAACCACAGTGCCGGGCTGACTCCAGAATCATTCATGAAACCTGTACTAGCAGAAATGCAGGGTCTCTTGAAATAGTCAGGCTTGCTTTAGAGACTCACAGTGTTCAGGGTAATGATTGTTTCATAGTCTGAGAACTCGTCACTGGATGATATAAAATTATGGTCGTCAGAAACTAGTTTAAGAGTGACAGTGTGGCTTATCTCTGGGATAACGTGCATGTAAACACACCAAGTAAACTTGGGCAACCAGAAATCTTGGGGAGTGAGTCATTTTTGCTCTCTTGGTGTTACTGATATCCTTCAGGCAGTAAAACTCTAGTCATTATGTATAAGAATTCCTTGAAAAAGTTGTGAACTTCATCACGTTATAGTCAGTCATGGTCTGCTTTGTCTTGGTGATTTAGGGATGTGATGACGAACACAGTTACTCTGTTTCTCAGTGTCAGAGTGGCTGTGGACGGGCTATCATCTCCTACACTAAATGGTCTTATGTTTGCTCTTTTGTAAAGCTCCTCTTCCTCCTCTTCTCGTATCAGCCACCTACCTCTTCTACCCACTCTAGGAGGCAGGTTCCCAGCATCTTTCTCTCTGGCTTTGTCTTCTGATTTGTGGTCTCTAGTCTGTTACTATGGACTGGAAAGAAGTCTGGCCCCTTTAGAATTATGTAGAAAGTCAGAGTAAGAAGAATTGAAGAGACTTTAAATGGGGGCTCAACTAATAAGCCAAGGGCTGGATTTTAGCAATGAACTTTTTTGAAACCCTTTTTGGTGGATCTGAGGCCAGTAATTTGAAGGTATGAGGTCTTATCATCAAAATAACTTATATGGTTTTGGTAAATATAATATTTCTGTCATATTTTGAGCATTATGTTGCTTTCTTTCTCCCCTTTATCAACATTTTAAATGTGTTTTCCACTCCAGACTTCATCTCTGTAGGCAACGCCTAAACTCAAAGATGTCAACGTAGTGAAATTTGGGTCCATGTTACATCAGATTTTACACCCTTTTTAAATTTAAGGGTGTGTATGTATGTGTGTGGACTGTAATTGGTCAAGAGGTGACAGGGCAGCACAGTGTGAAGAGCTAGACTGCCTCTGTGGTAAAATGGAGACAAGCCCACAGTTGCTGGATGTTACGTGAGTAGGTATTTGTAAAGCATTTAGTAAACGTGAACTTTTATTTTTAGGCAGGGAGAAAAATGAGCCCAGGCTGAAGACTGGTTCTAGATCAGAACAAGAGTAAATTCTGCCCCCAATGCCAACATTCTTCTTGTTTCAGGCAAAGGAAAAAAAAAAGAGAGAAAAGGGGATGGTGAAAAAGGAAGCAAAGGAGAGAAGCCATGGAGGTACTCTATGACTGTGTCTTTGTAAAATGACCAGTAGCTAAAACAGAACTGAATGTAAACACTGAAGGCAGCCCAACCATCTGCCCGTATCTGGCAAATAAAAATGCAGAGAAGACAAAGGAACAGTGAGAGTGAAGAGTCAAGGGAACAGAAGTGACAAGGACGGTGCTCCGAAGGTCACTCTGAAGTGGCCCACTGCCCCTTCTGGGAGACTTTCCTTTGTAGACAGGGGAGTGCCAAGGCGGGCTCAGGAATGAAAGCTGCTGGGGTCAGACCAGGGCCAAGGACTGGTGAGCAGTGAGCACGGCAGACTTTAATTTTATGATCTCATGAAGCTCAAACTCATCTTCGAGGAAGTGCAGTCTTGAGTTGTTAAACACCGATTCAGTAAATGAAAGGACAGAGCCTAAAGTTGCAACATAATTAATCAGTGGTGCAGTCCATCCCCACCCCCCCAATCTGTTAGTTGAGTCATATCCAAAGACAGACACCAAAACCCCTGAGCTGTGGCTGGAAATGAAGACCGAAGATTAGCTTAGGTGCTGACACGTTTTTATTCATCAAGACCTGGGACACTGGATGTTGGGTAGAACTTTCCAAGCTTCAGTGAAAGCCAAACAAGCCAAGAAATCAGAAGACCCCGTCTTCTAAGCAGGAAAGGAGAGGCCCTTTCCCTGGGGCTCAGCTTCCGGGCTGTCAGAACATGAAAAAAACAAGATGGTTGGTGGTTTTTGTTGTAAACATTCAGCTCCAAACAAATAGCTCCATTCGTTAAGCAGTTGGATGATCCGTTTTGACTCATGCTGCCGAGGTGGCGGAAATCCCTCTGAGAACAGCAGGCGGAATTAGATGAGACTAAATTAACTCAGGTGTCTGTGGAAATGGGTGGGAAGAGGCAGTGATTCATGGCCAGGACAGAGATAAGCTGGTTCTTGTCCTTATAAACTCAAGTCCGGAGTCCATTTTCTGAAGTCATCATAAAGGAGGAAATTTATTTTAGTAAATAGAAAGTAAAAGGCATCAGAGCAGCACAGGTGAGACTCTGAGTGGGGTTAGAGGTCAGTGTCCAGGGCTGATGAGGCATTTGCCAACCTAACCCTGTGGGCTCTGATGCCCAGAAACTCAGCTCGATCCCATAGACAGAGGGGACTCACACAAGTAGCAAAAATAGAAGTGGTATCAAACAGCCCTTATTAGATTTTTTTTTAAGTTATCCAAGGACTGAGACTTTATTTTTGTTTTCCTATAGAAAAAAAAAAAAAGGACAAATGTCTATTTTTCTTACTGTTTTGCTCCTGTAGTATGCATTTTAGATCTGAGACTACAGGAGGTGTTATATACCCAATCACTGATGAAAATTGATATGTTACATTTTGGAGTGAAGATTTTTGATGCTGCAGTTTCTAGGTTGGACTTGATCTTGGCGGGGGTGAGGGGTGGTATACATTCTGAAGAGTACCTGTGGCTATTGGTTGGGAGTCTGTGTGATCACCCACCTTCTCTCCAGCAGGAAGAGGGAATCCCCTGGTCCCTTTACTCCCACCCTGAAACTTGCCTGAGCAGCCTGGCCTAAGAGAAGCTCTGACTCTGACTTGTTGAATTTGCCCTGATAGTGTTCAGTACACTTGGAGGAACATCTGTCATGGGCTTAGCATTGCCTTAACTGAAAATCCAAGGGGACTGAGACTGTATATAGTGTCATAAAAAGAGCACTGGACTCAGAAGAGCTAGGGCAGAGTCTCAGCTCTGCCCCTGAGGCCTGAGGTGTCCACGGGCGGGTCAGTCTTCCCCATGGATGGAAAGTCAAGACAGATGGGGAGAGTTTCTAGAGTCTCTCCTGACTCCGAGATTCTACTGGGCTAGGAGATGTTATTGCCGATGGGAACAAAGGTCTGATAAACTGCCATACCCTCCAGGATGTGCCAGGGCGAACTTAGAAGCAAGAAGACATGACCCCCATTATGACAGAAGGCAGGCTGCCAGTCCCCTCCTTGACAAGAGGTGTCACCCACAAGTGTGACAAAGGACACCCAAGAGTGTGGCAGGGTCAGCAGAGGTTCTCAGAGAAGAAAGATCCTTCCACTCAGGGCACACCCAGTTTGCTCTCCTGCATCCTCCAAATCTCTGCCCTCAACGTTGTCCCACATCCTTTTGCATCACGCATTGAATCAGTTCCCTATAAGTCCAAGTTTAATGGAGTATTAGGTTATAGAAATCCCTTCGAGCCCACTCTCCATGTTAGAAGCATCAGATGGGAACTGACTTGAGGAGGACAGAGAAATAGATCTTCCAGGGAGGGATTAGGGCAAATTTTATCTGATTTTAAGATTTGCTGTGCTGTGCTCAGTCGTGTTTGACTCCTTACAATCCTTTGGAATGTAGCCCACCAAGCTCCTCTGTCCATGGGATTTTTTCAGGAAAGAATACTGGAATGGGTTGCCATTTCCTCCTCTAAGGGCTCTTCTTGACCCAGGGATTGAACCCACATCTCCTGTGTCTCCTGCATTGCAGGCAGATTTTTTTACCACTCAGACATCAGGGAAGCCAAAGATTTGATGTTGACCATTTTTAAAGTCTTTATTGAATTTATTACAATATTGTTTCTGTTTTCTGTTTTGGTTTTTTGGCCACGAGTCATGTGGGATCTTAACTCCTGACTAGGGATGGAGCCTGCAGCTCCTGCATTGTAAGGCAAAGTCCCAACCACTGGACCACCAGGAAAGTCCCAGGGCACATTTTAATTATTATTTTTTAATTTGGTAATGTCATGTATGGATGTGAGAGTTGGACTATAAAGAAAGCTGAGCGCTGAAGAGTTGATGCTTTTGAACTGTGGTGTTGGAGAAGACTCTTGAGAGTCCCTTGGACCACAAAGAGATCCAACCAGTCCATTCTGAAGGAGATGAGTCCTGGGTGTTCATTGGAAGGACTGATGTGGAAACTGAAACTCCAATACTTTGGCCACCTGATGTGAAGACCTGACTCATTGGAAAAGCCCCTGATGCTGGGAAAGATTGAGGGCAGGAGGAGAGGGGGATGACAGAGGATGAGATGGTTGGATGGCATCACCGACTTGATGGACATGGGTTTGGGTGAACTCCAGGAGTTGGTGATTGCTGGTGTGCTGTGGTTCGTGGAGTCGCAAAGAGTCGGACACGACTGAGTGACTGAACTGAATTGAATTTGATAATATTGTACAAATTGATAATATTGTACACATTTTAATTATTTATTTTTAATTTGATAATATTGTACAAATTGTGTAAAATTTAATATTATATGTACCTGGTTGGAAAATTCGCAAGTGATAAGAGGATGTTAAAGGTGAAGTAGATTGTCCTCCTTCCCCATTCCTTGACCTCCCATCTCTTCCCAAAAGCCATTTGCTTTTTTCAGATTCCTGTATATCTATTCAAAGATATCCAATGAATACATAATGCTTTGCATTAAATGCCTATTTTTTCTTTTGACAAATCATAGCACAAGACACACTATTGCGGTTCCTTTTTCTCTTAAAGCTGTGTTTTACAGCACTTCCATTTTAGTACGTGGAGAGCCAGCCCATTCTTTTTTACTAGCTGCATAGTATTCTGTTGTATAGATGACCATACTTCATTTTACCAGTCTTCTATATTAATGGACATTTAGACAGTCCCCAAAATGTTCTTATAATAAACAGTGCTGCAGCGAATATCCTTGTACATATATTTGTCTTACTGGACATAATCACATATGGTTAGTGCTATTTTTATGTGTAAATGTCCATCTTCTCAATTAGATTGTAAATCCTAGGGAAGAACAGCAGAGATTGTGCTGTCCTGTGCCTCTGAAAACTCAAAATGCAGCATCATGCACAAAGTTGGGTTTCATAAATTTTGGAAGAATGAATTAAAGTTCCTTGTTTGTATCAACGATACTTCAGAAATAAGTAAATGGTAAATCAAAGGTTCAGTGACTTGCCTAACATCAGAGAACCAGTCAGGCATAGGACACATGAATAAATTAAAAGTAAAAGTAAAGTCAAGTCGCTCAGTCGTGTCCGACTCTCTGTGACCCCATGGACTGTAGCCTACAACGCTCCTCCATCCATGGGATTTTCCAGGCAAGAGTACTGGAGTGGGTTGAATAAATTAAAATCGATGCAAATATTTGCAGCTATTTAAAGTGTGTTCCAAAAGCAGACTAGTTTCCAGATTTGCATGCACACATGAAGAGTTCGCTCCATTGGCCAGCTCTACAAGGGGAGTAAATAACTCCTCTGGCAACCCCGGTCATCCTGGGAGGCGGGCAGGCAGCTGTCTCCAGCTGCCAGAATTTCACTCCATAAATGTTGGCTCCAGTCCACCCAATGGTGTCCCAGTGACCTGGAAAAGTCAAGCATTTCCCAGAGTGCCTGACTGGTCAGGAGGGAGATGTTGCCTCACATTAGGGGCTCTAGTTCAGCCCAGAGGAAGGTTAAAAAAAAAAAAAGGAAGGGGAGAGGAAGGAGAAAAATCAAGAGGAAGAAGAAATGCTCTCTGACCACCTGACTGCTCTGGAATAAATCAGAAAAAAGGGAATGAGTAGATGACTTTAATTGTGCCACATCACCTGTCATTAGTGATACATGAAGAGAATGCCCCTTTGTTAGCAAACAAGGAGGGTGTTGTTATCATGATATTTAATGAACACTCATTATAACCTCGTAGCACAAAATGTGTGGTCTGATTGGTTGATCTCAAAACAATTATGTCGACATCTCATAGCTTAAAGATTATATATACAGCCTTGTAGTTTCACAACTTATTACCCCCTTAAAAAAAAAGTTTTCCATACAAATAAGTGTTGTGTTCATTTTTACAGAGCATTTCTAGGATTTCCAAGACCCCTGCCTGCCGAGGGTGACTCTAGTATCGACACCAGCGTTTTTGAGGAAGTTTCCTTTGCCCTCAGATTGGGAAGTGTTGGGTTATTTTCTTTGCTCTTCCTCTCTTTTCTCTTTAGTGACCTGAAAGAGCAGAGTCACTGGGTCTAGGAAGAACATCCCAATTCACCCTATTCCCACCCTCGAGCAATATAAAAGCCTTCTCCTCAGGTTTATGGATTCGGTGACAACAAGAAAACTGCACAACAGGGAACAGTGAGTATGGATGCCACATGGCACTGCAATGCGAGAGTAATTGAGGAGCATAATTATCCAAGGTGGCAGTTTGATGAAGGGATGCAGGCTGACACTCCTAAGCTTGAGTAAAGTGTCCTGGAATCTGAATGCTTATAAATGGTACACATTTCAAGTGCCTGCCTCACCCCAAGGTGCTGGCAGCTTCCTCCTAACAAGACCCACCTGGGCACCTGCAGCCCTGACCACAGGGCAGAGTGCCATGTGCTGAATCATCAATACTTCCCAAGGCTCTGAGCCAAGAGCTGCAGGGCAATGCCACCCTGTTTTCCTTTGCCACCTGACCGACCAAAACACTGTGTTGGCTAAACCCAGAGTGGCTAGAATGGAGGCCACCCGCTGAGGTTTCCCTTAACGCAGCTTTATTAAAACGAGCAAGGAGCTTTACATCCATTGAATTGTAGAAATGGACTTAGAGGTTTTACTACTGCCTTTTACAGATGTAGAAACAGACTTGGAGAGGCTATACCTCTTGTGAAAGTAGCCCAGCTGGCCACACCAGGAATGAACCCAGGTCTCTTGATGACCTGCCCCACCTCCCACAACTCCCTCTCCCACCCCATAGTGCTCATTTTGTTTCAAGACCTCCCATCATTATTGCTATAATGGGAATACATCTTTCTGAAAGGAAATAATGACCTGACAGAATTGTCTGAATCCTTATGAGATGCTTGGATATTTAAAAGTTAAACCTAGGACATCTCAGCATAGTGTGTTTTATATAATATTAAAAACAAATAACTTAGAGCTCTTTTTGTTTATGGTCTCATCCAGAAACTCATGTTTCTGAAGGTCTAATGTAGAAATGATACTGTAGTCCTATTGACCACCTACTAATAAATTATCACTGATTTATAACAAAAATTTTGGAATTAAAAAATTCCTTATGGGCATAGCCAGGTTTAACGATGTGTTTTGTTGAAATTCAGTTCTGGTATTGCCCCATAGAGGCTAGTACAAATATAACAAGTGGAACGTGGAAATTCTCTGTTATTCATCCAAACTCAAATATAGTCAGGACATGTACTGTTCTTACTTAAAGTATCATTTTTGAGCCAAAGATGAATTATATGCAGAAGATACCCAAAATACTTATAAAACTAAATGCTTCAAAGGAAACCTAGGAATTCATGTTTCTAATTCAATCTGATCCCTCTTAACAGTTATTAATAGAACTAATTTATTTGAAAGAGGTCAATAGCATTAATCAAATTGTACATAGCATGCACTCTCTATCTCTGGAGGGGTCTCAGGGTCTGGTCTTATTCATACCTGATCCTGGGTTTCTTCCTGGTTTGGCCAGCTGTGCTACTTTAGCCTGGCCCAATATTTAAAGTATAATAGGCAGGCAATAAATATTGTTGAATGAACAAATGATTGAATGCATAGTCAAAATGCTGGATTTACCTTTCATTATTGTGTTGAAAGCCTCACAGTTTAAAACAACCTCTCCCCCCCACCGCCCAAAGCTCAATCATTCTGATAAAATGATTTAAAAATAAGAGGAACAGTAGAGAGGATTTTCTAAGCATTTTTTTTTTCTTGGGGGAAATGTGTCTAAAAACCACAAGGCTGTGTGAATTACATTTAGTGAGTCTTCAACAAACTCTCTAATTCTATATAACAAAGTGGAGATGCCAGAAAATGTTTAAAACTAAATCTCTTGTATTCTATGGACTAAGATTACTATGCTGAGGTAAAGAGAGAAGTTAGTGGCCATGGTTTAGGAAGGTTTTGATCATAGTTATTAGTTGGGTGATATTAAGCAAGTTACTTAAGAACAATTACTGTTTCAGAGTACTTTTCTATGCACACTGGGTTGAGTGTTTTTTTCCTGCATTATCCAATTTATATTTCAATATCAAATTGATCTCTCTGGGCCTCTGTTTCCTTGTATGTATAATAGAACCCATCTCAAAAGATAAAATTAGAAAATGGTGGCTACAGACCCCAGTAACTTATACAGTATAAATCAAATTGAGGCATTATTTTCATAATGATTATTGCACTACAGAAGCACCAAAGTCATATTTTACTTTCTGTTTCTTCTACTGGACCAATGCCATTTAAACTGAATACAGTAGAGAAAAATAGACATGACTCATGAATCATATGTTCTTTGGAACCTTAATCTGTTGCTATCTTCATTTATCTCATGAAGGAAATGAACCAAAGAAGGAAAAAGTCAAGGCAAGAGTGAGAGAAGATGAAAAGTTTCTCTAAGAAGTGCCCAGCTAATTTCTAGAAAGCTTCTTATCTGCAGATAGTATGGTCAAATTGTTCAGTATGTTTTTAAAACATCTGTAGGACTATTGGCGTGTGACTTGTAATCTATTCCTGTATTTTCTTTCCCCTGAATTTCCACTCTCAGGAGTCTCAGGGTAAGAAGGACATCGTAAAAGCCTGGAAGCTTTGTTCTGGGCGGGAGAAAATGACCTATTGAAAAACAAGCCAACCTCATTCTGGGCCTTGAAGCTTGACCATGTCATTTATGGAGCGACACAGTCATGCTGTAAATGACCAGAGACATTCCAGAGTTCATGACTGTTGTGTAACAACAACACTTCAAGGGTGGCTGCAAGCACGAGGCACAACACGCCTGCCCAGTGTGGTGGCTGGGAGGAACCCTCCCCCTGGAATGTGGCTTTGCTCCAAGGCCAGCCCTCCTCCCCATCTCCTCCTCCCTATTCCCTCCTCCCCATCTCCACCACCAAGCGCTGGGGGTGGGAAACTGGACTGACTGGAGAGACGACTCTATTTTCAGGGAATGACAAATTGATTGTGCTGATTGGGTGAGAGTACTTCCCTGCCTCCTTCTCTGGCTTGGAGGACACCCTACTGGGAGGATTTGTTTAGAAGTGACTTGTATGAGGAAGTGGTGCCCAGCAACAAGAGCCCAAACAACTTGCCACCAGAGAGGACTGCAACCCAGTTTCCATTAGAAAACTGGGCAAGTGGTCTTGTCCTCCCCCATGGTCCTGCAGTCATCAAACTGCTGGAGAAGACATTCCATTCCACTGAGCGAGAGGAGACAAGATGGCAGCTGAAAATTACATGAGCAATAGCCCAACAGGCTTGTAAACATTTAAGGAGTTGATTGTTATTTTCATTCCTGACCAGTTTGGTGGTGCCAATAACAACTCTATAAGCTGCTAAAGCCCAGGCAAAGTGCTGAGGACAGGCATTTGGGAACCTGATCCCCAGCGAGTGATGAATATTCATAGCCAAGTGAATCTGAACTGCTCCCCAGACAGGGTAGCTGGTGCGTGAACTTGGCACTGGCTTTGGTACGGAAATCAAGTTTATAGATTTAACCAAAGAAAAGCACTCGTGATCAGGAAATGTCGTTATGCAGGGACTTAGGGGAGACCAAAAGACAGCTGTTATTTCATGGGCTTAGAGTTTCAGCTTTGCAAGATGAAATGTTTAGAGATCTGTGCACAACAATGCGAGTGGAGTGAACACCACTGAACTGTACACTTAAAAATGGTGAAGGTGGTGAATTTCATGTTATATTTTTTTTTTACCAAGATTTATAAAAAGAAGAATGGTTACTACAAAGACGGCCCTGTAACAACTCAAACCAAATATACAACAGCTCTGCCCCAGCCTCCCAGCGTCCCTCCTTGTCCTCCCAGTCCATCACCCATCTGTCAGGACCAGTGCTAAGGAGTCAGGTGGCAGCTATCCTCAGGCTACACACAGGTCCCTGTGGCCACTCTTCTGACTTCCCATAACCACAGAGCTCTGGAAGTGGATGATATTTCCCGCACTGGACGATCTCTTCCTCCATCACTCTACGGTGATTAGGGCATTAAAGACATGCTTTGCTGCTTGGAGGACTGGAGGGTCCAGTCGGGGTGGGTACACTGTCTAGGCCAGGAGGAAACCCTAGTGACCTCTCCTCTCCCCTCTCCCCACCATCCCCCTTCCCAGGCCCCCAACACCTTCTACCCCCATCGAAAGGGACTTTCCCTCTCTAACCACCAGGGTCTCCAGTGGTGAGCAGAGACGGTGACAAAAGACGTGATGTGGTTTCTGCTCAGTTAGAAGCACAGGAAAAACTTTCAAACACCCCTTAGAAGGGAGAAAAACCCAAGTACGGAAGGAAGGAAGTCTGTGCACCTTCAGCACAGACTTTGCCCTGCCTCTTTTTTTTGTTTGTTTATAAGAAATATATGCCTCTCTTTTGGAGCAGTCCACCAGGTGCCCTGTGGCCCTCAGCAGAACTCACGGAGAGCTGGGGTTCAGCATCCCTGCCAGCTGGTGTTCATCTCCACCTGATCACGTTCTAACTCCTTACTCTGATGGGAGCAAGATTGGGACCTGAATTTAAGAGATGCTTCTCTCATGTCTGAGTTATATAGCTAGTCTTAAAAGATTCCTTTCTTCCTTCCTTTTCTTTCTTATTTTTTCCCCATCCAATCCTCTTAAGAGCATATAATTCTTCAGGCTATAGATGAACCATAATATATGAGGTTATTACACTAAAGTTGGAAGGATGGATGAAACAGCTGTAACCTATCTAAGATGGGCTGAATGGTTTGCTTCAGATAAATGTAATTTTCAGTCTGGAATCCACGTGCAGGTCAGAACTAGAGAAGACAAAAACTACCAATTTGAAGCAATATGACTATAAATCTGTAAGGTTTCTGTTGGTTGCAAAAGCTGTCTAACAGGTGGGTAAACTGCAAGTCTTCAGATAATTCTTAGAGGAATCGTGCCTTTTGGGATTACATTGCCTGGGAACAAAAAGGTACAACAGACTGCTTTTTCTCAACTTTCAACTCTGTGTCCAGGTATGCTGGTTAACTATGTATGGGCAATATTTAAAACAGAGAACATACCTCCTTAAACTCAGAAGCAACAAAAAAATTTTATGTGCACTTGAAGCAGAAAAGATGTCCATTTATGCGGTTCCTCTCCTTTGTAGAAAACACACGCCCCCTCGCCCCCATGCTTTTCAAGTGGAATGAACTTACCCACTTTATCCAAAATAGCATCTGAATGTTTGCAAATGCCCAGTGCCTTCTGTCTGAGCATCTATGTGCTCTTCAGCTGCAGTTGCCAGGCCCCCAAGGCATGTCCTGATGGGGGCCTGGGAGCTCCCTGCCTCAGTTTTCTCTTTGGAGCACTGCTGACCTGAGGCTGACCCGGAACCACTGAAGCCTGACACACACCCCCTGCCTCTGTGAATGCACGTGGAAACGCCAGCTCAGTCTGGCGCTTTGAAGGGGAACTGGCCACCCTAGAGTGATGAAAGCCTTTCAGTAAAGGGGCATCTGGAAGAAGCTTGGTTTCAGAGATGTGAATGATTGTGTCGAACTGGTGAATAATACTGGGCTGCAGCAGGCCACGGTTCTCCAAGGCCAGCCATCCCCACCTTGCTTTCCCGAAATGTCTGCAGAACTTGTTAACAGTCAAGTTCCTGACAAGGCAAAAGACAGCAATTTAATGCTGTGAAACCCTGCCATTTTGGCAAGCCTGACCTAAATACAAACAGCATCAGTGACTCCTGTGGGCCCTGCCTGCTGGGCAATAGCAGCATCTTCTAAAGTGCTGACTTCGGAAGTGAGAAGTGGAAGTAGAGTCAGGAAGCTGGGATTCGGTTTCCAGGCCCAGCAGGAACTAGTCACGTGGCTTGAGCCTCTCTCCTGACCTTCCATGCTTTGACAGACCCATTTATAAAATGAAGATGCTCAAAGCCCATCCTTACCTGTCTCCATGAAAACACTCAAGGATGAAAACCTTAAACCTTCCTTCCACCAGCACAAGGCTAGGTACTTCTTGCAGCAACAACAAGAACAGATACCAAGAACTGTGTGAAGCTTTGAAGGAAATCGTAGCCCCAACTGGCCAGATGTACAGAACTACAGTCTTATCCTGGTTCTTAAAAATGAAACAGTTTCATTAAAACTGGGCCTCATTCTTTGATTTCACAGCCATGCCATCTGTGTGCATGGGCTCACTGCTCCATGGGTCACTTGGGTCAAATGTTCCCCAGAACTGACTTCCCCGGGGCCCTAGAACACCGGAGGGCCACCTGCCTCCCTGCAGTCCACCAGAGACAACCAGTGAAGCCCTGCCATGCAAAATTTTCTTGGAATTTGTAAGCACCCATCTCCCACCTCCTTTCTGTTGAAACAGAGAATCAAAAGTTAGCTCTGCATGCAGGCAGCTCGGAAAGAGAAGTGTGCTCTACACTTGGAATGAGGAGGAGGGCGACCCTGCAGCTTTGGAAATTGCCTGTACCATCTGCACTAGCCCTTCCTTGTGATGCTTGACCAATCTTCTGGTGGGTGCGAGCACTTCCGGTCTTTGCTCTTCCCGGCGGCTCGGAGGGCGGAGTCAACTGGTGGAACCGGTTCACTTCCTAGGGCTCCAGTGCTTCCTCAAGTAGGCAGGGGCGGAGGCGGGTCTGCTATGATTGGCATTTTGTTTGCTGGCCTGAATGTGCTCGGGAGAAGAGTATTATGTGGACTCCGAGCGCAGAAGAGATTGTGGGATGGTTGCTGTGTCCCTGCCCTGACAGACACGCCATCAGGAATGACAAGGATCATTGAGTATAAACTCATGGCCTCATTTTCAGAAAAACACAGAAGCAGGCTGAGCCTTCACGCCCCATCACCTTCCCGTAGAAGATCTGCTTGTCCTCACATCCCTCGGTTCTAGCTCCTTGCCTTGCTGGTGTCCTGAATGTACCAAGAGGCTGTATGTCCTGCCTTGTAATGTCAGCAGGTTGGAGAGATGACCAAGTCATGTTTTTTGGTGTTCAAGGCGGTAAAATGGGCCACATGCGTCTTGACGGCAAGTAATCACAGTGAAACTGACACTCAAGTAGAAAACGGTGTCCGCCCACAGGAGCAGCCCAGCACCAACTGCTGCATGTAGGTTAAGCGTGGAGTCGCAGCTCAGGTCAGCCTCTGGCTGCCACCAGCGGGTGATTCAGTAATAACTGGAAGCACGATTGCTTTTTCACTCACTATTTTTTAACGGTTTATTCATAAAGCAATTTTTCACTTTTCACTTATTTTCAGCCCCTTTCACATCTATCTACTCACAGTTTCTGTATTGGCTTAACCTTTCCCTCTCCTCCCTCTGACTGCTTCATTTGTCTTTATTCCCTTTTTTAAACCTTGAACCGTTAGAACAGTATCGAGGCCTCTATTGCTTTGCTAACAGAATGTTTCCTTTCAACGTCTTTTTGGATTCTCTTGGTTGGCTTTGTCTTCTTTAGCTCCCATATTTTTTATCTTCTTTCCTTTTTGCAGCAACAAACTTAAATCTTTCTTACTCTTCATGCAAGTAAGGCTTGGCATTAAAAAAAAAAAAAAAGATGTGGAAGAAAAAACAAAAAGCCACTAAACTAAACATCCTAGAATTCATGGTACTTCACTTGAGCAGAGGTTTGATTTAAGCACAAGCCATTATTTCCATTAAAAGAATCTTGATTCCTTTCAGATGAGCATATTAATTCCTGGGGAAAGTTCATGATTCTCACAAATTAGCAGGACCTTTGTGAGCCGAATCTCTTTTGCCAAAAGAAGCCACAATAGTTTTTTCCGTACAAGCCTGTCCCTCATTTCCATTTTCCTCTGACATCTGCTCTCTAAATTACAAATAACTGCCTATAGCAACAATCAGACTTCCAAGGGAAACAAACCAAAAGGAAAAAAGAGACAATGATGGAATCTTAGCATATTAAGAGATGTAATACTTCCGAAAGAGCACAAAGAAAGCCCAGGAATGACTCCTTCATTTTATGGATCAGGAAACTGAGGCCCAGGGAAATTCTAGGACTTTCTTGAGAGCACTCAGGTAGTAGCAGCTGAACCAGGACTAGAACTAGGAAAATCTCTGGTTCACTCTTTCCAGCAGACTAGGAGCTCATAATCTCAGTTCCTACCTTGGGGGTATATTTAGACTCTGGCCTGGGTAGCACAGAAGAAGGACTGAAGTCACCCAGTTCATGATCTTTAGATGGTGAGTCTCACTGCAGATCACTGTCAGGTTAATCGTAAAACTGAGGCGGCAAGAAAGTGTTCCATGGAAAGGGATAAGGCTTCATCCTACTTCCTTTGCCTGCATGGACGGGAAATAGTACTCCAGGGCGCCTTGCTGTGGAAGAAGGGAGGATGGAGACAGTCCCTCTCTTCCCAAGACAGGACTGCGCTGGCAGGCTGCTAGCCTGGATGCTCCTCTGCAGAGCGCCGGGTGTCGGGTCATAGTGGCACTGTCTTATTTTCCACCCCCTCACAGAATCCCTGGGAAGGACTCAAATGGGAAATACATTTTCAAATATTTCACAAAACATAACAGCACAGTTCATTTCTTGGTATCATGGACTCTTCCTCTGGATGAGACGAGCTCTCCAGATCTGTCTTCTATAGAGTTTTACATATTGATATGCACAGTTTCCTCCGAGGCTTCCGGAACATTAAGGAGACTTAAGTTCTCCACCAGAGCCTTGGCTCTGTCCTGTCCCCGGGTGCACCGTCACTTACACGGTTATGGAAGTCTTTGAATTATAAGCATGGGAAGGGCTTGCCAGGCATCTTGCCTATCCTGTGCTTTTAGACAAGCTGGCTCTTCATCTCTAGGCCATCCCAGGAAGGAGACTACTTCCTCCCTCCCCCAAAAGGGACCCACTGTGTTACCATCCTTAAAGGTGGCTGTTCACCTTTATCATATAAACCAAAGTCACTTCTGTTAATGGTTTAATTGTTTCTTTTGCTCTGCCCCTCATCCAGGGAGGAACACTGGTTGCCATAACCCACATACAAATCCTTCAGATTACCTAAAGATGGGAAGCTGTGCCACATTTCCCTGAGGACAATTTTCCTTTTGTTAACACACTGGAGAATTTCTTACCCAAACCACCCACTGGCATTTACCTGTCACTTCCTCTTTCTTTCTTGATGGGGGTAGGAGAAAACTGCAAGGTGGTTGTGCTCACATTTATGCTGAACAAAAGCTTCTGTCTCAAATTCAGAGGAGGAAATGTGTACATGACTAACTGTGGTTCATTACTTATCAAACCTGGAAGGAAGAACAAACCAGGAGAGGGTTTGTTATAGTATTCTGTGAAACTGAGCATGAGGAGTATTTGTGTAAATCAGCTTAAAAATAACTTTTTGGAATTTTGCTATGTTTTGGGCCTAAATTACATGATTAAAGCTATACTGAGATTAAAATCACTTCTCACTTATTGAAGGAGCAGCTGTCAGCAGCACTTTAAGCAAAAGGACTTGGGAGTCCTAAGGACATGAAACTTAGAAATGGATGTGATGGGAGGCTTATGTGTACTGAAACATTTCTTGCAGCTGCTGGATACCCAGAAGAGCTCAGAATGGTCTGATTTCTTCTGGCCAGACATTGATAATGAAACAGACATGTTATGGACAAAGAACTCTATGGTCTCATAAAGGAAATAGAAGTGTCTTTTCAGTTGGTTCAATGATCCCATTCTATGTAACTTCGCTTCTATTCATTAATGTTTTTAGCTGCCACCCTCTGTGGTGCAGCCTTCCTTTGTGGACCAGATTATCCCAGAAACATTAGAAATCCTCCAGCATGTGCCTCTAATTACTTTCATTTCTCTGCTCTGGCCTTTTCCCATTATCTTCTTTTAAAGAAGGCTTCACACACACACACACACACACACACACAGACACACACACATAAAGGAATAAGTTCACTTACACAGACTTAAAGGTTCTAAATTGGTTTTCTGTCCCCCAAGGGAAAAAAATTTAGAAATGTCCTTATAAGCTCCCATGGAACTCTATATTCTATATATTTTCTTACGGTAGAGAATTGAATGTGTCATTTCTGAACAGGGCTTTTAAGGAAAAATTTAAAAAGGTGGCTTCTTTGGTTTTGCCTTGCCATACAAACAGCTGCCTGAAGTCTCTGTTCAGCAGGGTAGATGACGGCAGGGGAGACTTGAGCTCCTAGTGAATATCTTCTCATGTAATGTTTCATTAAACAGCTAAGTCCACAAGTGTGCTCAAGACATATAACTCTCAAGAAAAAAAGGTATGTTTTGCCAAGTAAAGAACAATGATTAATGGTAGTAACTGTTATACTCTGGATCTGATTGGGCTTTGTTTTGAAAAATTATTACCACAATGGTTCTGTAGAATTTAGTAGTGCATCCAGCACCATTTGGCACGTTTATGACAATAGGGTCTGGTTTTCTTAACTCCACAGTAAAATGCTGGCAGCATTTCAAATTCTTGGCACAGATGTTTAAGTGACTATAAAGAAGAAACATTAAAAAAAAAAAAAAACACTGGGCAGTTTTGAGTGTCTAAATATAAGCAACATTATTTTCTTAACATGCATGGTACCATGAACTTGCTAATGGATGAAGTGGCAAACATGAAAACCATTTGTGAAGGGCTTTTAGGTTTTTTTTTTTCATTGAGGGCACTAACACTTTTCTATAAGTATCTCTCCTATTCATGTCTACCAAGTGAAACTCAAATTTTGCTTTTTGTTTGTGACTGGAGAAAGGTTAGTGTCTGGAGTGTCAGTGGACAAACAAGTAGATCCATTCCCAACACATGACCCTTGGGACCACATGGCCAGGCTACTGTGATTCCTGGGCTTCATACTAAAAATGCCCAGAGGCCTGTCAGACAGCTTTCTTGAAATTTGTTTTAAATTGCACAAGTGGCAAATCTACTTCCTGAGTTAAAATGTGAAGGGGAAAAAAATACTGTAGCACATAGGGCAGAAAAACTATGCAGACGTATTCCCTATGGTTCCCTGTGGAGTGTTGGCTACTGAAGCAAAAATAATGCCACCAATGGGTAAAATGCTCCTCAGGCTCCCAGGGCTCCCCAGAGCCCCTCACCCATGAACTGGCTGGGTCCACACACATACATCCTGAATCAAGGCTAGGATGGCATTTCTGGACTTAATCCAAGTCTTCCTCACCTCGCTACCACCCCACTGCCCATCAACTAAGTAAAACAAACAAAAAAGTCCAACAAAAGCAAACAATAGCTGGCTCATGCTTGAAATGCTTTTCTTAGAGGACATTTTTATGGCCCATAATTAAAGACAAAGATCTTACACTGTCGATTTATGAGAGGCAAGCGATCAACCCTGTCAGATCACTGACAAATGCAGTCACCAACGGAGGTGGGAAAACTAGGGAATCATCTCTATGGGGCACGGAGGATGGGGGTGGGGACATGAGCAGGATGGAGGCAAATTGTGTCACGTTCGGAATTTGTTCTAAGGCCACCCTTACAGTATGGCTAAGGTGTTGCTCCCTCACCCTCCACTCAAGACATTAGACAAGCATTGGTAAAGCATCAACATTTATATTTAATTTACATTTTGACAATTTGCACATAAATAACAATGTAAACCAGTACGTAAACATAAGATAGTTTGTTCTAGCAAAGTAAAAAGCCAGTAACTTTGGTCAGTTTTGAGTAGAAGAAAGAAAAAAACAAAACCACTCTTGATTGTGGGCTCAACATTCACATGTAAGAGGCCTCAGAGGGAAAGTCAGATGGTAGAGAATTACGGGGTCTCAAGCCACTGTGCAGGTCTCAGTAAAAATTTCCACTAACGAGAAAGCATGAGAGGGAAAAAAGAGAACAAATGAGTGATGGGGAATAGAAAATATTTGATGTCAGTGTCAGTATGATGCTTTGGTTTACTTATAATCAAGGACTGTTTGTCAAACACTGTTAAAAAAAATATAAAAAAAAACTGTCAGTTTCATTATTTAAAGGAACAGATCAGTAAGGCTCTTAGGTTTCCCTGGATTATCCTAAATTTGTTGTTCTCTTCTGTAGGCTGATACTAGTTGCCACAGACCAAAATGCTGAATATATAAACCAGATTGATTAGTGATCCATCAGTTATTTAAGAAGGAAGGAGAGGAAGAGAGAAAAGTTACAGTGGTTGATGGGATTTCTATTTCTGGGACTTGGGTGTGACCACATCAGAATGTGACAAAAAAAAAAAGCCATCTTAGATTGTCCTTAATAGTTAAAAAAGGTATGTCTCTTTCTCCCTGGTTGTTATGCAGTCCCCACCTTTGCACCAAGATTTTAGGATCTCTTATAATACCAAGGGGGTGCCCAAGCTCACCAATGTAATTGTGAGGTCATCGAGTGCTAATTAAGCAAAGAGTCAGAAAGGGTTTGATTTTTTTTTTTTTTTTTTTTGCCATTAGGAAAAGAAGGATCTTTTACATGTTTTGGCTCACAATTTTAAGTGGTTATAAATATATTCTATATACATGGTATAGTGGTATAAATAGATTTATAAATATACATCATTGTCCGCTACACCTTGAATGCCAACGTGTCATCTTTGGGCTTAGCAGAGGACGAGGCAGAATGGGATGCATTCCATCTCTTTGGTGCACACGTGCTCTCTCCTCTTGAGTAGCAAATCATTAAAGATGCCATCACTTCCTGCACTACTGGACACACTCAATGAGGTAATTGTTGTTGAACAACTTTGCAATGCCCTTTCTTCTTCAATTAAATTAACCATAAAATGTAAAAACACAAATACTGAGGAAAGTCTTGAGTTGCACAGAAAAAACAAATACAACTGATGTGTTGGGGACAGGAATGTTCATTACCCGCTTTGACCCTAAGACAACGAGAATACCCGTTTTCTGGCTTTTGGTTTTTAAAGTGTGGCCTGAGCCTATCTAACTCAAATCCTTCCTGGTGGAGCACCATGCTTGTGCAATTCTGACGTAATAACAAAAGACCAACAACAAAAACACCTGGACTCATGCCCCCAGACCTCACCCATACAAAACCACCTGTGCTTTGGAAACATTTTGCAGTGGTTTTAAACATGGCATTTTGTCTTCTTCACATTTTCAGATAATACATTGGGATGCTAAAGTCTCATGGCCACTGCAAATGGTCACATGACTTTGGGGATGGGACAACCCTGTTTTTTTGAAGAGGGAGACAGACTGGCAACGCCTTATCACCTTTCTGGTAAATCTGTGATTGGGGGCAGGAATGCTGAACTCTCTACAGAAACATACAAGGTTTTTATTTCTTCCACCTATTACTGGGTAATTCTGCAAACATACCCCCAAATTATGTTCAAATGATACAAGGCTGTTCAAATAATATAATCCTATGAATGAACACATCAACTGCCTAACTTTGGCAATACTCAAACCTCACTTTCAAACCATTATTATAGAGGGAGGTTGACTTGAAGTAATGTATCTGTTTATTAAATCTTGAGATACTTAAAACAGATGTGCAGAAATTATCTACAAAGAATGGCCACCAGACAAAAATATAACACTTAACTCAAATTACAAGGAATTCTTCCAGTCATTGTAAACTTTTTTTAATTATTGCTTTTTGAATGATAAACTGTATAATAAATTATGAAGGATTATCATTGAAAAAATAATTATGGCTAGGCAATAGTCTTAGCAATGGGGAGGCTATGCAAACATATTCACACAAATATTCAAAATACAACAGGTTCAAATATATAGATGGGGTGTAAATAAGTATATATAATAGGTATATATATTGTCTTTGCCTCATTTATGCCCTGAGATTTCAGTAACTTTGGGGTTCCTTCTTTAATTCCAGAGAGGTGAGGGAAACCATCTGCCGTCAGGGAGAGCTTTGCAGAATTGGAATTATGTACAAGCGCTTGCGACAGGCACCCTGACTCGCCAAGTCGTAAGTTAAGAAACAAGACAAAACACCTTTTGTTTTCTGAAAATCTTAAGGATCCATAGGTTCGACTGTTTCTTCTTTGACCTTTACAGGTCCCAGAGGTAGTGGGTTGCTGTGAGGCAACTTCAGGAGGGACGGCTCTGTTGACTCATAGAGGTTATACCCTGAGAGCAGTCCATTTCCCAGGTTTCTTTGCAAAGACGCTTTCAGGCCAGTTTCTTCCTTCTCTTTTCTGACCACGGCCAGAATCTCGTTTTCCACCACAGAGGTCATGTCGATGTTGTCCTCCATGTCCTC
Organism: Bos mutus; assembly: GCF_027580195.1. NCBI lineage: Eukaryota > Metazoa > Chordata > Mammalia > Artiodactyla > Bovidae > Bos > Bos mutus. The sequence goes on from NC_091625.1 coordinate 43,962,229, forward strand.
CAGCCGGTCGGCATTGTCGCTGATGTCAAACTTCTCGATCTCTTCGTTGATTCTGGCCAGGTCCTCCAGAGGCAGCCCAGTGGCCGGGGCCACAGGACAGTGCCCCTTCAGGTGGACCTTGAGGCTGCAGAAATGGATGTAGCTCTTGTGGCAGTGGGCGCACTTGTGGGGCCGCTCCCGCGTGTGTAGGCGCTTGTGGAGTTTCAGGTGCACAAACTGCGTGAACTTGGCGGGGCACACCTTGCACTGGTAAGGTTTCTCTCCGGAGTGGAGTCGCAGGTGGGTCTTGAGATTGCTGGTGCTGCTAAATCGCTTGTGGCAAACCTGCAGTGTGGGGAGGGAGGCAGAGAAGGGAGGATGGAGACCAGAAGGTTAAGAGCTGCCAAGGGGAGGTGCCAGCTGCCCACCCACGCAGGACAAACTGGGAGGGGAAAGAAAACTCCCTGTGGCCCCTCACCGCAGCGCAAGGTGAATAGGGCGAAGTGGGGACGCTCCCACAGGGTGGTGGTTCCCTCCCCGACCATTGTCCACCCAGTGGAAGCCGGCTGTGTCATCTCATCAGCAGCCGAAGGAAGGCAGAATTCTTACGTTGGTTTAGGACACCAAGAGGGTGACTGTTGAGACACTGTGTACAAAGGTCGAAAGTTCTACCCAGAAAACACTGCCCACCTGGCATTCATGTGGCTTCTCTCCCGTGTGTACCAGGTAGTGTTTCTGCAGATGGGCGAGCTGAGTGAAGCCCTTGTTGCACGTCTGGCATTTGAAAGGTCGTTCTCCACTGTGCACTCTGAGGTGGACCTGGGAAGAAGCCACAACACATTAGCCTGGCTCCCAGTCTGCAGGCTGTAAGAGTGAACATCCCGGCTCAAGTACTCCGGGCATTTAGGATGCAAACCTCTTAAGCATCAAGGTGAAGTCTTAGAACAAATCAAACTCCAATGTGGGCTTCAGAACACTCTGTCGTGTCTGAGCTAAAGAAAACTCACAGCCTAAGCAGGGACTCCACACTGATCCTCTAGCCCAAACCCCAGATGTTTATTAATCAGATACTGGGGGGAGGGGAAGTAACAGGTCCCAAGCTGCCTGGCCCACGATGCCATGCCTGGGTCTTACACGGAGGAAACAGCAATCAACAACCTGCAAGAGGTTTAAGTACCCAGGCGCGCTGTGTGCCCTCCCGGGGAAAGACCGCGCATCGGGGGGTGGGCGTGGGGGTGGGGGTGGGGTGGGGTGGGGGTAGGGGGTGACCACGCCAGCCAGGCCTACCTTCAGGTTTGAGAGCTGCCCGAAAGTCTTGGCGCAGACGTTGCACTCATACTTGATCTTGCCGTTCTGCTTCTTCAGCGGGTAGGGGAGTGTCTTGTAGCCAGTCATGTTCCTTTTGTTCTTGATGAGATTCACCGCCTCCTCGCCTCCGGGGGCCGCAGCGGCCGCTGAGGTAGCTTTGGGCTGCACCACGTGCTCGGCCGTGGCGGCGGTCCCGGCTGTCGGGGAGCCGCTGGTGGGGGTGCAGGCCTTGTCCTTCAGGCTGGCGGCCGCCCCGGGGAGGGAGAAGGCACTGTGCGGCGCGGGCACCAGCACCTCCCGGGGGTGCTCGGGCTGCAGCAGGCGGCGCGCCCCCTCCGAGGGCAGCGAGCTGGGGAGCGAGGCGGACGCCAGCACCGGGGGAGGCAGGCCGCCCCCGCCCAAGAGGCTGCTGTACACCGGGTACAGCCTCGGGAAGAGGCCGAAGCTGTTAAGGCCGTTGATGTTGCTCACGGCGGCGCCCAGGCCGTTGCAGTTCATGCCGTAAGGGGGCAGCAGGAACTTCGGGTAGTGCGCGTTGTAGGAGGGGATGAAGGCGGGCGGCAGGTGGGTGGGCGGCCCGTAGCCGGCTAGGGAGCCCAGCCCCTCGGCGGCGGCCCCGTAGGGGGCGTTCAAGTAGGCGTAGGAGTCGCGGGCCTCCTGGGGGCCGGGGGCCCGCGGCGACACCGTGTTCCCGGGGCTGCTGTGCGGGCTGCAGCTCTGCAGGCTCCGGTCCGGGCTGCTGCGCGCCGAGGGGCTGGGCGTCGTGGAGGACGATATGGGGGAGTGAGTGATGTAGGGCGGCCGCTCCATCCCGTAGCATCCCAGGGGTGCTTTCAGAAAGTCTTCCGGGAGCGGGGCGCGAATCGGGTACACCACGCGCGGGTAGAAGGGCATCTCCGGGCTCCCGTTTTTCCTGAAGTCTTCCGCGTCCTTCTCTGAAGTGAGGGGTGAAATGTTGGAGCGGTACAAGTCCTTCCCTTTGGAAGGGTGGGAGTCCAATTTTAGGATCTCTTTGACGCTATACTCTCTCTTCGGGACACTCTTTGGGCACAGTTCATGTTTCTCAGTGCTCTGCTGCTTTGGACGGCTCTGGGTTTGTGCTGAAATAAAGAAAGGGAGATGATTACTCAGAGGGAGACAGAAAATTGAAGCGACATTGCCCAGGCTGCTCTCTCCTTGAGCAAACCTGAGCCCCAGCTGCCCCAAGAGGGCCACCTGGCTTCTCAACACCCACTCATTCTGGAAGGCTCATGCCACTCCAGTTCCTCCTCAGCAAAACCGGGTCACCGGTGGCATCAGTCAAATGAATAACATCGTTTGGATGACTGTTTCCACTGGTAAAATCCTCATGATAGAACAGTCCTGTTCAACCTAGAGTAGGAGCGTGCCTCCACGAAATACTGGGTGCGGGGTGTCACAGGTTAATAAAAGTCACAGTTTACCTAAAGGAAATCAGCACACCCTGTGAACTAGATGTGAAAGATGAAGACTCATTTCAAGTAATAAGCAGTCATCAATTTTCACCTCCATTCTTGTTTAATACGAATTTGATAAAATCCTGTTCAAACTGCCTCTGTCAAACATATTAGCAAGGTGATGCAAACCCTTCCTCTGGATTTGCTGACACCACCAGAATTTCACTGAGGCTCCGGGTCTCACCAGGCTCCCAGTAATGCTGTCCCCCGGAATCACAAGGCGTTACATAGTCATCGCTGCCAAACCACAAATGGCACTTTGCGAGCCAGTTCAATTACTTAGAGCACCAAAGAAAACAGGCAGCGAAGATGAACACACGTATTCCAAAAGATGGCATATTATTACTCGGTAAACAGACTGTTTAGGAACAGCAGCAATGCTCTTAAACAGAGCCTGTTTACGACAGGTTCTCCAGGTCATGGCCAGCACTGCTCCCTCCAAACACGCAGAACGAAAGATGCTTTCAGGAAGACACCAACCACCCAGAGCTGGGAAAACCGACCACTCCCTGCTCAGCCTTCCCTGGAAACCAAAAGTAAAATACAAGCTGCTTGGTTGGAGCTCTGGTTGTTGGTTGGTAAGCACTCCAGCCTGCACACCTGCCCTCAGTGTAGGGAGAGATGATCAGCTGTGGGTTTGTATAGATGCCATCAGGAGAGCTCTTGGCCTCAGCCTTAGAAGAGGACAGGCTTGGGGGACCTTGCTAAGCCTCCGTAAAAGCATCATTTTGTTGTCCCTGCTTGATTTAATGGAGGAAGAACTCTAGGCTTGATACCCGATAGGTCTAGAAATGAACTCTGTGGACTCCAGAGTCTGAACTCTTCAAATCCATTCTCTAGGCTGACAGGCTTGAGGGATTCGGTTCCAGTTTGAGAGCCCCCTCAGAATGTTATCTCTGCTGGCTGTTATCAGTTACTCCCGGGTGAGCCCGAAGCCCCAGAATAAACACAGCCCAGACACTATCAGGGAAGATGTGATGGGGGCAGTGATGGAAAGCTTGTTGAGGGAGAGGGATTTCTGAGGCCACTAAACCAAAATAAATACCCCCTTATCAGGCCAATACCAGTCTTTCAGTGAGGCTCAGCGGGCAGGAAGTTCAGCTTGTCACTTTTGTTTTTTAAAGCTGAAATGGTAGAGGAAGAGAGACAACTAAGTTGGAAAACTGATGGGCAAGGCATCTCAGCCACAGGAGGGGATTTTGAGGCAAAAAAAGAATGATTTGGAGGCAACCATATAGGCTCAGGTTAAAAAAAAAAAAAAGACGTAACCCGAAAAAAAAAGAAAACACAGAAGCTTCACCATCACAACTTTCTGCCATTGTTATGTGGCAAATTACATCTGAGTCTCCTAATTTTTTCTAGTAGCTTCCACACTCTCTGGGTTCTAATATTGAATAAATTAAAGTTATAAGCAGGAAGTTTTAATCTGTCCATAGCACTGCCCTCCTATTTATAGTCAGGTGTTATTGCTGAGCACCTCCATAATCCAATTATTGAACTGTTGCAAAGCTAACAATCGAGCCAACAACAAGAAAAGTTGGAATTTATTATTTTCTATGCAAAATACTGAGCAGAGTGTACCTAGCGTATCATAGCTCCACGATAAATGCTCACTATCTTACACCTTCATAAAAACACATTTATTTCCTATTAAAAAAAACAATATCTGGAGAGCAATGTCAGCCCCCCTCAGGTGTTCTAATGTGTCAATCATGGAATCTATGCATGTGTGTGCTAAGTCACTTCAGTCGTGTTCAACTCTGTGCGACCCTATGGACTGCAGCCTGCCAGGCTCCTCTGTCCATGGGATTCTCCTGGCAAGAATACTAGAATGGATTGCTGTGCCCTTCTCCAGGGCATCTTCCTGATCCAGGGATCAAACCTGCGTCTCTTATATCTACCAGCATTGGCATATGGGTTCTTTACCACTAGTGCCACCTGGGAAGCCCTCATGGAGTCTATATGAAGATATATTAAAAAAAACCATCCTTCAGTAGCTGAGTAATCAGTGGAGCTGGTGTCATTTCTGACTCTCCCACTCAGCAGCAGCTTGAGTTAACTTGAAAAAGAAAATCAAGATCTGTTTTTGTTCTTAATTCTTTAATGGCTGTAGGCGGACGGAGTCATTTCAAGAGTGAACTGCTTCTGAAGGCTCTGAATGGCTTAATTATGCCGACTCACATTTTCGATCTATAATAAGAACCCCCAAGACTATAAGAAAGAACCTAGAAGTTCTGCAGTAGGCAAAACAAAGTCTGTTTTCAACTGAAACTGAGAAAGCAGATTAACATTTAGAAGTCTATAATTTGGTCAACTGTTTTCTAGATGGGTTAGTTAGATAGACTGAAAAAAAAAAAAATAAAAAAAAAACCACACAACCTTGGGAGAGTAAGAGTTAAACCTAATAATTCCTACTCCTTTTTTTTTTTTTTTTTTAATAACTATTTGTGATTTCTGGCTATTTATTTTTCTTGACTTCAGTTTTCTTCAAATCTGTTCTCCTCAAAACTCTACCAACTGAACCATCACTGCCATTTTAAAGCCCTCACAGAGATTCTGATACAGGCCTCTACTGTGCATGAAACATGGAACCCAACACAACTCATCTGAAGACACAATCTACCTTTTAGACCTGATGAAATAGTGGAAATTTTCCTGATCAGCATCTCAATCATCAGTTACCACACCTAAGACAACTGGTTTCACAACAGGCAGCAAAGTCTTGGCTTACTGTGACTGGTTATTGTGAACTTTCATTCTGTACTACAAATACTGGACAGTGAGTGGGTACCTGAAAATGTTCAACCACCATTTAGAAAAAACTCTGCATAAACATCAACAGATATTTGAGGGAACAAAGGTGTCATTTCATAGAGAACATGATTGTTCCTTCAGAGCTTAAAAAATAACCATTTGAACCTGAAAATTCTGTGCTGAAGCCTTTTGTTGGGGAATAAAAATTCAAGGCCTTTAGGACCCTTCTTTGTGTGGAAGAAGGTGAGGGATGTATGTGAAAAAACTGCTTTGTGGTTACTGCAAAGTCACCAAGGTGGGTCATTTAAAATGGAGTTACAGTTCAAAGAAAACAAAAAATCAAAGTCTTTTTTCTGAATCCATGAATGATGAAGCTCAAGGAATGTGAGGAGACCCTCAAGAAGCAGCAGCACATTTTCCTGGGAGATGGCCTGTTGGAGAGTAAGTTGCCTTTTGCCACTGGGCCTGGCACCTACAGAGTGTGGAAGAGCAGAAGGGCTCTTGGGATGCTGGGTACTAGTGATATAATGGGACTCTTGCAAGTGCTAGAGAGATGAGGGAAAAGACCCACCACCATTGGCCAGGACCTGATTATACCTACTATGCTCAAGCTGGAAGCCAATTTGTTTCCAAACATTTCAAGGTTTTTTCCCCAAACCTCAAGGGTAACTATATGTGTGTACATAAGGACCACAAACACAAATGTAAAGATATTATGGTAGAGGTCTTTAAGCTTTTATAGCCTCAGCTTTTCAGAAAACTACAAATATAGTCTTGAGATCATTGGGAGATCATTGGGATGAGTACCAAATAGCTATAGAGTTGGATTATGCCTGACTAGGATAAGTAATTGGTTTGTTAATTGGCTAAAAATTTAAGTCAAATTCTAATTTATGTTAATATTAACATTCATCCCAAAGGTCCCAAAGGCCAAAATGTGAACTAAAACAATTTAGACTCCAGATAAAGCAAATGGGACAGCATATGGATGATTGATGAATCTGGGTAAAGTGTTTCTGGGAATTCTTTGTACTGTTCTTCCAACTTCTCCTTATGTTGGAAATGAGATCAAAACAAAAGGTTACAAAAATTTCAGCTTTTAGATGCCAAACTCTGAAACCAAAAGGAGCGGATTTTAAAAACCTGCTTTAAAAGCAGTCTGAGAACATACAACTATAGTTACAACAGGTTGGAATTTTATGGTAAATCTTACATCATTCCTAGAGATCACTTGAGAATGACTAAAACAAAGTAGCCCTTTGCAGAGAGGTCACGACAGTAACTTTAACCAATAGAAAAGTAAAAGCTTATAAACCTAAGGAACTGAAAATTTGTTAAGATAAAAGTGATAGGTGGTTACTGTAATACCGATCAGGAGATCAGATAATTAGGTTTTTACCATAAGGAAGGAAGCGAAGATATAAAATCTTCAGGGTTATCCATTTCGAATAAGATTTGAAAAATTATAGCTCCAAGTTTTTCTAAAACAATTATGTTTCACATCAGACCATAACTTGATAACCAAATGTGCATCTACATTTCAAAGCTTATTTTAAGCACTGAGAAATTACCACAAACAAGGAACTATACCTTTCATCCTTGGCATGTCAGAACTAATCTCTATTACAATATAATCCTACCTGCCCCCTTTTGGACAGATTAACATTGGACCTTTATTTCTTCCTGTACATTCAGAATTGCTCTTAGTATTTTTTAAATGATCAAGTTTCATTATAGGGAATAGAGTAGAGACTGAAAAAAATTGTTTTTCTCTTCCCAGTGCTGAGTTTAAGCCACCTACTTGGCCCATCAAATGAAGCCATGTAATTAAACAACATGTTATTAGTGCAAAGGGGCAGAACTGACATTACTGGCATTTTTAATTTTTTTTTTTTTCTGTAATCCACTTACTGAGATTCATCATTGTCAGCTCTCCGGAATAAGGGTAGTGAAGCCTTTCTGCAAAGTCCCGGCAGTACCACACAAGAAGCTCCTGGTTGGCAGGGATGGGCTTAATGGTGTAGAAGTAGATGTTCATGCCGTTCTGACAGGCGGCCAGGTTCTGCTCCCGGGCAGTGTGCGCTGGGTTCACGTAGCGTAGCCAGTTGCTCTTCTCCTCATTAAAGCCATCAATGAAGTGGTGAAGCTCCCCTCTGGAATAGATCTGCGCAAAAGAGAAGAGAGACGTGGAAAATAAAGCCCCCAATGCAATGGAAAGCTTGCCAGCACATGGCAAGTGTGATTTCTGGTCCCTGACTGCCTCATTAGAAAAGGAAATCAGTTTAGCCGGAGTTGTCTTGAATCAGCAGAAATAAGGGAGGAAACGGGAGGCACGCTTTATCAGTTACCTTTTCCATTTCAGTTTTAGGGTCTTTTCATGTTTGGGGAAAACCTACAGAAGAATGAAACCCAAGATTTCGTTTAAGGAGCTGCCGCACCTAGTACTCCATCTGCTAGCAGAGTGAATGGCGCACAGGCAGCAGGGCTGGCTTGAGTTCCGATCATTCTGACTTTTAATGCTTTGAGTCACTAGGTATTAGACCAACCCGACTGAGTACGTCAAACTGAGTCTCTCAGCTTTTTCTATGGCCTCTGTACTTGCCCGTTTCCTACACCCCCGCCCAAGGCTTAAACTCTGCAAACATCCTCCACCCCCAAGCCTCCTAGTCCAGCAGTAACACTTGTTCATATGAATACTTGGAACTTTGCCTTTTTGTGGAAACGCTGGGTGGGGCCAAGGTGAACTTCACCTGCCATAACAAAGTGAACACTGGGACAGAAGCCAGCATCTGACAGTCTACTGAGAAGTCACTTTTCCTCTTGATGAATGTGTTCGGCCTTGTGCTTTTCTTTCAAGGCTGAGGAAGGGAGAGGGAACCCTCTTATCTGTGAGGGCGGTGGCTAAGACACCACTCACAGAGCCATAGGGTTTGTTTTTGGAAGAAGAGGAAAAAACGGTGTTGTTCTTTAAAAGCAATACAAAATGAGGAATTCAAAGTTTGTCCTAAAGTTACTACTACTTCTGGTTAGCAGATATCCTCAGGCCACTCAGTAAAAAGGTAAAGTCTTACTGAAACGACTTTATAAACAGACCCTTTACCTTCCCCAGAAAGTTTCTCTTTCCCTCTTTTTAAGATGTACCCATCTCATCTTAAGACTTAAGAAAGATCCTTACACATATACAAGCAGTACCTCGTTTTCTGCAACTTGGAGGCTCCAAGTCATAGGGCATGATTCACAGCAGAAGTTTTGCTCTAACCGGACAGCAGGTCATTGCTTTGTTCTTAGTCACATACTGACTATGTTAATCTCTAAAGTGTTTCTGTATTTCGCTCAAACGTTATCAGAGACAAAAAGGAACTCTGTCCCTTTAACACAGGCAGTAAACACCAGAATCACTTTCTTTTAAGAGTAACTTCCTGTAAATTGTGAAGGGGGAAATACATGTGGCTTCATCAAAGCAGCTTATGAGAGCTTTTGCGGTGTGTTTTGTTAAGAGAAAATGGAACAAGGCTGGGTGAATTCTGCTATCAAGAGGGGTTTTCAAGTTTGTTTACTCTGATGTGCAAACTTCCAGGAACACGGGGTTCCATCGCTCTTGCACTCTTCGCTGGGCGGAAACTGCTTTCTAAAGCTACGGGTATGTTGATTCCAGTCAGTCTTCCACAGACTACAATTTACTGTATCCTCATTTAAAAACAGAAATGTCGATGCCATGAAGTCACACACACACACACACACACACACACACACACCCACAAGAAAATAAAATAATGATACGTCAGATGAACACTGCTGCCTATCACCCTCACTTTATTTCCATATATTATCAAGAAGATTAAAAACGTGCTGACTCATAGCACAGTTACAAGAAATGTCACTGGTTTCTCAACTTGAACATCCCTTCTCTTCTTTGTGTAATTTGCATGAAACTTTTTCTTTCCTCACAACAGATGTTCATACTCCTGCCAACAAAATCGGGATGCTTTTAACAACATGTGGGGAGTTATCTCCTACAGTATCCTTTGCATGTGAAGGACCAAATTCAAATAAATCCTCTCAGGGAAAGCATTTCAGCTACTTAGAGTGAATCTTCAATAAACTAGGGAACTGAGACAGAGATAGGAGGTTCTTAAATATTTGTCATTTTTTTGGAAAGGACCCTGCATTAACCACACTTGTGCTGGATTGTTTTAATTCAGACCTTAGACTCAAGAATTACAAACATCTATGGCTCACTTCTCAGAAGACCTTATTGGCAATAAAGGCAAAAGTGCACTCACATTTTACCCATTATTAGTCAGGTATTAAATGTATTTTAAGTATGAGTAATTATTAAATTTTGAGCATGCAATTCATAGTGGAAACTTCTCAGTGATCTCTTTTGTTCAGAAAATAGTAAAGTAGATTTCTTAAAATACAAAACTTCCTGTTTTTTTTTTTTTTTTAAAAGCTTGTTTCTTAGGAACAGCTTCTGGGTGATCACAAAATATAGGTCTTTTATAAAAATACTTGTCCAAAAAATATAAGCATTCTAGGTAAATCCGACCAGAATAAGTATAATATGGGCTTCCCTGGTGGCTCAGTGGTCAAGAATCCACCTACCAATGCAGGAGATACAGGTTCAATCCCTGGGTTGGGAAGATCCCCTGGAGAAGGGAATGGCAACCCACTCCAGTATTCTTCCCTGGGAAATCCCATGGGCAGAGGAGCCTGGTGGGCTATAGTCCATGGGGTCACAAAAGAATAGGACACAACTGAGCGACTAAACAAGTAAGTACAATACAGTTTTTGTTGCTACCATGCAACTGTTTCTTGAAAGAATTTCAATAAAGGTTTCCCAGTAATCATGTACATTTTATGCAAGTCTATATACATACATACATATAATTGCTTTTAAATTTATTTTCTAATTGAGGAAACGGAGTATCCAGAGAGATGGATGGGCAAATGGAAAACAGTCTGCTTTTTTCTATTCATTCTCATCCAGGGTCTTTTACCTAAAGATTCTATCTAATTAGTTCACCTGTGAGATTTTTTTTCTAACTGTGATATTCCAAAGGAAACTGGATTGACTAGATGGGATGTTAAAGGGAAGTTTATCCTCTTGAATGTTGTAAGCATCTTCCTTACACTATGGAATAACTTATGTGCTGTCAAATCCAGCAGTTTCATGGTACAGATGCATTTAAACAGGATGAGTCTTGTAGTCCATCTCCATTCCTCCAGTACCATCCTTCCTAAATGGCATTTATTTTCAAGGTAATTCATTTGTGATTACTCGTCCACTCAATTAAAGTTAAGTCAGCAAGAAATCAAGAAGGGGTGAAATCTAAGACTTGGTGACTCATTACTACTTCCTTGCACAGAAATGCAAATGAACTTACCCTTGAAGCAAGCAGCAAACTGTTTCCTTTCATCACAAAACTCCAATGAATCGCAAAAAGTTAAGATTCACACAGACCACCTCTTCACCCCAACTACCTTCAAGCTGTGTTTCCCAGGCTGAATTTTTAACCCGTTTCGTCACAATTGCTTAGAATTCCCTGTGTCCGTGGGGACCCTGAATATTGTGGGGAGCTCCAGGACAGTTGAAGAAGGAAGTGACCCAGCAATTTTAGTTTCATTTTTTCCCCCTGATACTTAATGAGTTGGGAAAAATTTCCCTACTTACCCGCCAAAAATATTTCCTGTTGGCGTTCTTGGGAACTGCATCACTGGTGTAGATTTCACCTATTAGAGGTCCAAAACGTGTTCCCTTTGGTATGTATTCTTTACTCACCACTCCAGTAATCTAAAGGGGGTAAAACACATTGAACAGTGAGTTCAACAGTAAAATATGAATCGATCTTTTCATTTCAATGAGTTGAATTGTCAAATGGTAATACCACCAATGATAACAAAATTGTGCTATGGAGAGCAGACATTAATCGTGCCTACATAATTAACAACGAGCCTGACTTTTGGGGAAGACTATCTGTTAAACTCACAGATGATAAGCAAATAAATATTCAGCCAAGTATAATAGTCTAGTTCTCTGGTGACTGAGGGTCCAATATTTTTTATTAATACTTTTTATGCTAGAAGAACAGAGTGGGTAAAACTATTCCATTTTAGGATGAGTTTCGAATACTGCAGAATTAGTCAAGGTTAGACCATTTTAGCCCGCTCCTAGTTTCCTATTTCTTCTTCTCCCTCAAACCATAAACACAGTGTGCTTAAGGGGAATAAAATAGTTTTAACCTCAGAAACCAAAGTAATGTTCTTTGGTTGTTCCACAAAGGCCTAAGGAACCAGAAACAAAACATAATATATTTTTTCATTCCAGATGAGGTTTTTTTTTTTTTCTTTCTTTATAATTTGTAAGTTCTCTTTAGTAGAAGGAAATTCTTTCAAGTAACTTTGCTCTTCTCTAGCATCTTCTGCTCAACGGTGGTCAAAAGTCTTCCTCTGAAATGGAATTTATACCTAGGAGAGCTGTGGGTTCTAAGATTGAGGAAATGGCTTTGTTAGACTGGATGGATCACACATTTGACTTTGGAGGGCCTTGCTAAAAAGAAACATGTTAACTATACCAGTTCCTCCCTGATGGTAAATTTCTTGGGGTCGGGGGTGGGGTTTAAAAAAAAAAGTCACCAACCATGAATCAGGAAGCAATTCGTCATTATTCAAAAGAACTCTGTAACAGTCCTTTACAACACTGTGCAGTACATTTTGTTTTTTATTCACTCACTTTCCCATTTTGATTTTCTTTTCACCCAAAACAGCCTACAAATCACTTACTGAATGCCTTATTGATATGGACCAAGAGGAGAGGTAAAAACATATTTATCTCCAGTTTTTATTATCCCTGGTGGCTCCTTTCTAATTGTGCACCTGAAATGGTAGGCCTTTATATATGAATCAATAAATGTTTGCAGTGGAATCTAAGATTTTGGTTTTGATATACACTGATACTTCATTAAATCTCATCAACAACCGAAATCTTTGTTTAAAAAGATATAGAACACACCTACACGCTTGTGACAGACCAGTCTTTCTCATATACATGACTTAAAAATTAATTTTAAAAATTTAATATTCAATATACAAGCCAATGGAGCATACCGAGACTGGAAAGACAGAAAAAAAGAAAATTTCCTATACCCAACACAAGTTGAAACAAGGTTGGTAAGCTAGAGTGTTATTTTTGGTCCGTTATGAATTTCTGGCAAGAGCTGAAAAAAGCAGATGTTCATTTCATTCTCCTCCTCTGCCTCATTTACATCTATCTGCCCTTTCAATAACAGTTCATCGTTATTGGTATATGTTGGCAGTATAGCTCTGCGGAGTACCTTATAACAGCCTTGAGTTAAAACGCATCCTAAAGCTTAAGTAGACTTATTCAGAGGTTACTGTTTATTATGTATTATTGAAATGAATTTGAAAAATTCATGGAATCGGCTTTTATGACAGAAATCATTTGGCATTCATATCTGAGTGATTATTCCATAATATTAAAATGACAAACAGGAAAAACAAATAATGGCATTCACTGGTGAGCCAATAATAAGCAGTTGATATTTTCAACATATCCACTTTAAAGCAGTAATTTTAAAAAAGGTACTCAACTGGTTTATCAACTTTGTTTTAAATTATAGTCTCTTGCAGACAATGTCTTGGGAGTCAGAGCTTGATTACCAACAAGTAGTATGACAACGAGGTCAGGGTTTTTCTCTTGAATTGCCATTCTTTAACCAATGGGCTTCGTATTCAGCTATCAATCTTACACTAAGAAAATACACAACACTTTCTTATGGTCCGAAAGAAGTCAACTAGCAACTTGTTCCTACAAAAGAATTTGCAGAAGACATACGCCACCAAACATCTTTGAGCGCAGCCATAGGCAAGTCACTGGCGAAGATATGAGAGGGCATTAAAGAGCTCCTGCCATCAATAGCCATACAAATGCAACTCACCAGACAAGACAGGAGAACAATTGTCTGGAAAAGGAGGTCTGCAGAAATCCTCAAGTCCCAAACAAATAAAAGAGCCTCAATACCAGCTTATCTTTACAAGTGAGACAGAACACTAATATTTTAAGTTCTGTGATCCATAGAGCTTTGGGTACTTATATACTCACACATGAATAAATAGAGACACCAAATCAGAATTTTGAGGCTGGAAGGAACCGTTTAGCTCATATACTATCTCTATCCATTCCCAGTTCAGCACCCTATCTCACAATCAGCACCTTCATCTCAGATCCTTATCTGAGAAATTATTCAAAGAGGACATAAGAGCTATAACTAAGATTCCAGCTCTAAGACTCCTGAGCTCAGTCAGGTAACTACAGCGGGGATCAGAACCAGGGTAGTTTTTAATGGGAAGAGACTAAGTCATACTTCTCCCTCTGGCCCTGGAAAGATTTGGATGTGAATCTTAACCAACAACCAACAACATTCTATCCTTGGAGCCAGCACATAATGTAGGGAAACCTGGTGTGTGCCTTGAATTTCCCAGAACTAGAAGGACTAATTAAGAATGTGTTCACCTAAGCTCAGGAAGGAAACTTCACTGGAACTGACCAGGGTCCTAAAGCATCATTGCTGGGCCCAGACTCCTATGTGCCTCCCATAAATCTCCCAGCGAGAGGATGCTGGCCTTCACAATTCCCCGCCTGCCCGCTCTTCCCAGCTGTGTGCTCTGTGCTGGGCTGACCCCTACAGATCTATCAACAGCCTCAGTTACACAACATACCCTGAAGTCTAAGACCTGCAGACAAAAAATAGGGCCTGTTTTCCATTTCACAAAATGAAGATGTCACAACTTAGTACGGGTGGACTAGGAGTGCTGAATCAAAATTTGATAGAAAGGAGAATAATTTTTTTTAAAGCGAATTCCCTCTTCAGGAATATATGAATACACATGAATCTCACTGAGTTTCAAGCAGAAATATCATTCAGGTCTAACGATGGGATAAGTATCCTCACCCCAAATTATATTAAAATCATTTTAATTACTAGCTACCTCTTCCCCTCCCCCTCAAAAGAAATGACTCATTAGATTAAAATTCTATTTTGAATACAAGGATATTTGCATTGAGATGGTTAGTGCTCTGCAGTGAACCAAGACTTCAGCCTGCACTTTACTCCATTGTTTTTAAAAGGGGGTGGAGTGGAAAGAGATGTTTTTGGAAAGTTTCCTTAATTATCTTTATATTAAAGGAAATGCCTGGTTACATGGTCTCCCAATAAAAGGCAGTGTGAAGAGGGAATTGCATATTATGGCGAGATACTTTTTACAGATGACTTAATAATGGACTTCAATCAAAATGGACACTGAGTCCCCATCATCGGCCTGATGTTTAATTGCCACATGATGCTGGAGTTCAGGCTCAGAGCCACAGAGCCTCTGAATTCAACGCAAGCAACCTCAGTTCAGGCTACGGCTTCTAGAACAGAAGTGTTTAAATCAATCTTTCTGTGTTCAAGTATTCACAGTAGATTATTTCAGGAGATCAAGGGGAAAATCCCCCTAAAAGAATAACCCAGCAGTTTAAAAAGTTTTAAAAGTTTTTTTGAATAGAACATCTATATTTGGTTTGGGTTCTGGAAATAGGAAGTAAGAACAGCCTCATTAAAGGTGCAAAATGATTCTAAACTAAATCTAAAAATGAGGGTCAAGATCAGAAATACGGTTTGTATGTTTTGTTTTTAACCAAAAAAAAAAAAAAAAGGTGCTGACACATAGCACAAATTCATAATGAAAAATGGTCTTGTTAAAAAAAAAATCCCCAGGATGTCAGCACATCAGTACATAATGTAACATCTTCTGCTACTTAAATGAAAACATTTAAAGAAGGGCAAGATACATCGGTCAGATAAAAACTACACGTACAAAGGCTTTTTTCCTCTTTCCACGCCTTGTGGGACTGAAAGAACTGAATAATGATAATGTAAACATTTCATCCATTCTGAAGGTTCCTGTCCTAGAACTGGTTTGCAGCTATCATACTCTCAATGGCTCAATTTCACAGTTCTCTTTCACCATCTTGAGGGAGCTGTCCTTTTCCAAAAGGCAAAAAGGAAGGAGAAACTGAAAAGCAGGCACGCATTACAGAGGGAGCTTAAGCCAGTATTATTACATTTAAGCTGGTTTCCTGCTGACTTTTATGATGAAGGACTAAAGACATACTGTTCTCTTCAAGCATTTCGGTAAAATCAAATAGGAGAAAATAGAATAAAAGAACCCTGGCCTCTTACTAGGTTTGTTCTGAAGGACCCTCCTTAGGAATACAGGTACCGTATGCGTTTTCAGTGCTGAACATACGAAATAAGGAGTTACACATGCAGTGAAAAAACGCCAAACAAGCTTAAGAAAGGATTGGTCTGAAGTATGTTAAGACGATAAATAAAACCACAGTGACACCAAGAGGGGCCAGTGTAGCACAATGTAGAAGCATTAGTTGGAAAGTCTGAAGAACTTTGCTCCAAGTCTTGCTCTGCCTCCAAGTATACACCTTAAGTCCGTGCCTAGTTTTTTGAACTTTGGACTAATGATCTAAGGGCATTGTTTTTTCTATTTAGCTATTATTTTAAATAGAATAATGAAAATTGAAAGACAGGCTAAGAGCTGAAATGAGGACAATACTACAGAACTAAAAGGCAAGGATGAACCAGAGTAGAGGTCTTGATTTTAATCCCAAACGGCTGGACAGGGCAACACAACACAATTAAAATCTGGGAACAGACCAGTATTTGGTCAAATTTGATCTGGGAAAAAAATGCTACAGTTTTTAAAGCCACAGACAAACCTTACAGACCCAAACAAATCCTACACTGATTCCATGGGCCACAAACTAAGAGACTTTCTATAGAAAAGGGTCTTACTTTCACAAAAAAGGTGTAATTAAGCCTGACTTCTGGGGTCAAGTTTTTGGTAATGTTCACATACAAACACAATTTAAATTTTGCTTTTTATGAAATCAGCCTCCTCTCTCCCAGTAGGAAAAACGGGGAGCGGGGGTGGGGGGGAGTTGAGTTTTAATGAAACCCAAAGCAGAGTTGCTCTATTTAATTTTAGACAGCTGTGTCACCCCCTCACTAACAACACTAAACTCAGACACACCAACAGGAAAGAGACAAAGTATTTCCCAAATCAGCTCTCAACGCCTTCAAATACTGTTCCTTAGGGAAGGAGGAAAGTGATTTGACATGGTTGTTAATAAATAGTCTCGGGATGGAATTCTGGACTCCTACAGCAAAAGACCCCCGCCCTTCACGACTTTCTGAAGGCAGTGATAGGATTGACAGTGAGTGACGGGAATGGTGGTGCTAAGTCTGTGGTGGGGTCGATTCCTTCAACTCAGCCCTGCAGTCGACCCACGAGAGCAACTGCAGTAGCTGAATTCTCAAAACAAGAGGTGGTTCTGCAAGTTTTTTCACAGCTAAACATCACGCCTTGCTATAATCATTATATAAAAGGGTAAACACAAATCCTTTGCTCATTCCAAGTCTGGGTTTTCAACCCCTTTGAAACAACAAAGAGTGTACCCACTTCAGAGGCTAAGAAGGAATCAGCCTGCCAGCCCTGCCAAAGCAAAGGAGCTGCTGCAGATAAACAGTGGTTAGCTCTGAAGTCACCCGGACAGAGGACACTTTTACATGAACCTCTTCTCAATTTACACCATCACTTCTGTTCATAAACACGTCAAGGTTTTGAGAATAATTTTAGAAACCCAGCTAATAAAGCTGGCTCGTTAAAAAAAGACTAAAGCCATCTCATGACCAAAAGGAGACAAAAGAAACATGAAAAACATTTTTCTCAAAGAAAAAGTTTTCTCCCTCCAAAGCAGTTGTACTGGGTGATGAGGGCCAGTGAGTCCAGAGCGGTCAGGAAACTTTCTCGAAGCTGCTGACAATTTCACCCACCCCATGCTGCAATTCGGCTTTTCTAAGACATGTCAACTTGCCAAAAAATTTAACTGTTTACTGATTAATATGGAATAGTCAAGAGCTGGAGAAAATAAGCAGGGACAGACTTAGGGCAAGAGAAAGCAATGAAAGAAGTGAATTAAGTGATCAATTATTTACTGATACTTACACATTCTCACAGATATACAAGGCCTCAAGGGCAAGTAGGGAGATTTGGCATCAGGTGCCAATCTTCTTCAGCAAGAAACCAGAGGCTTACCTCTTTGCTGTTTGTGGCATATTTGAAAAGCAGATTCCTCGGTAAGGAAGCCTCCGCCTGAACCGAAGTGCCTCCTTCCACACCAGAATCCCAGGGGTGGTCATTCACAATGTATGTACACTTCTCCTCAAACTCAGCCTCTGTCCACAGAGTCATATCCGCGTCCTCCATGTCCATTTTCATGGTCCCTTCAGTCCCCTCTGCCAACCCTGGAACCTTCACAGCACTGGAGCTACACTTGGGGGCAGCCTGGAAGAGAAGGGAAAGGCCTTTAATCCCCATTGTCCCGTGGCTCCTCTGAGAGGCTATGACTAATACAGTCGTCTGAAGACTTTAAAAGCAGATGCAGAGTGCTCGGTACAGTTGAGTAAGAGCCAAAAAGCCGTATAAAGATTGCCTTGGAGAAGCAAGGTTTTTAAATGCTATCCTTTAACAACAATAACAACAACAAAGAGTGTGGCAACCTCACTGGAAGACAAAGTTTTAAAAAGAAAAGAACCACCTCCGAACAATCCCAGGCTTTACCTCTCACAGCAGAAAAATGTTGTGGGCGCCCAGTCCTCTGTCCCAGGACGCCTGGGGTCATGGCTGCCAGACCCTCAACGCTGTGGAAAAGCTGCCTCAGAAAAGTGTCACAAACAAGGAGAGGAAGAGGAAGGAGCTCTGTCTGCCTCTGAATGAAGCTAAAAATGGAAAGCGCGTGTGGTGCAGGAGCGGAACCCAGCCTGCCTTTTCCAAATGGGGAAGACTGAACTTTCCCACCAGCTCCCAACTCAAAACAACTTTCAAAACAACTTATCCCCCCCCCACACCCCCTCTGCAGCGCGATCTCTTTCATCCTCTCACATGGAAGACTGAAAAGGACTGCATCCTGCCAGCATCACTGAGCTGCAGCTTTTCAGAAATCATTTGGACCATAGGAAAAGACGAGGAAAGATGGGGGTGGGGGGCAGGGGGCAAACTCCCCACAGTTTCTTTTGATTGTGGGTATCTTACGCCAGATTGAAAAAGCAAAAACAAAACATAAAACTGTTCAACAGAATTCCCTAAAGAGAATTCCTTTAGGAGCCCTCAGCTACAAATAGCACTTTCCATTTAAATCTGAAAGTGTACGAATTCCCAGAAGTCACTGATGGGCTACAGTTTACTGTAACTAAAGTTATAACAAATATAGAAGACTCAGAAGACAAGCTCTGCTTCCACTTGTAAACTGATAAGGGTATTCCCGAAAATCCCCCCCTCACACGCAGGAAAAGTGCTTTCCAAAGAGAGAGAGGGGGTAAAAAGGTAAACAACGTCTGCAGTGTTTTCCCATACAGACGTGTTGGGGGAAAAAGTAGGAACGTATTAAAAAGGAGTAGGGTATTATTTCCATGTAAGAACGTGTCCTCGTTAGAATGTAAACACAACACTGTCCAAGTCCTTCAGGGTGGCTTTTCCATTCTTCTGTTTCTTCTCTAAATATAATGACCCCCCCCTTTTTTAAAAATCAGATGCGAAATTGTCCTTCCCTCAGTCACGACTGAAACAAACGTGCTTAAGTCTACGTAGTTGCGACACGTACAGTCACGATGCCACATAAGTGTTAAAATAAAACCAAAATTTAAAATTAAGCCAACGCGGAATAGTTACTTTTGTTGGACGGGGGTGGGCGGGAGTCACTATTGAAATTTCAATGAACTGACAATTATGCCTAGAACTGAAAGGGTTAATGATTCATAAGGAAAAAGTCTTATAAATGTTTGACAGTGCTAAGTGCCCTAAAGCAGAAGCATTTCTGGTTTATACTGAGACTACGTTAGCCGAAAAGGGGGGCGAAGTTTTCAGATCAATTTCAGAATCAAAAACAAGATCAAGTTCCTTACCAAGGTCGTACCCACACGTTTTTCCAAGCAAATATCCAACATCTGAGATAAATGTCGCTCATGCCTAAACAGTCCGCAGTGCTCCGCGTCCCCTCCGGGCCGAAGGCTGGCGCGCACCGCGGCGGTGCCCTTCTGCTCGGCCGCCCGCGCCCGCGTCCCGGCTCCCGGCGCGGACAGGTGCCGCGCTGCTCTGCCTCTCCGCAACACTGGAGGGCCGAGTGTCACGGCTGCGCTTACAGTCTGTGTTAACCCGGCCGGCGGCTCGGCCCTTACCCCCTCCCAGCTTGCAGATTTCCCATTCGTGATTCACTCCTACCAGTCGCCTGAAGAGGGGGCGTGGCCGCACCTGGCCAAGCCGCGTCGAGCTCAGTCTAGGGCTTTCCCCCCAGCCCGCGAGCGCCCAGAGCTTCCTCTCTCCGTATCTGAATTTCAACATTTACTTGGAATCGTGACTTCCCTTTGAAGGCACTTAACCTCCGCGTAGACTCGGACTGTATTGTATTCTAAAGACTCCAGACCGCCCTCCTTCCTGCTGCGGCTTTGTGAGGGGGCGCACATTCCTTAAATTCAGGGAAACCTAAAAAGGATCTAAACTTGTTGGAGTTCCTCGGCCTAGGTCCAGTTAGAGAGCTTACAAAACTTACTTGAAAAGAACACGTGAAAAAGAGCAATTAATTTGCATGTTATGAAATAAGACGGAGCTGTCTAGTCCTCAAGCTATTGCTTGGGAAATAAAGGACTCCTTCCTCCCGCCCCCGTCCCCCCCCCCCAAAATTTGTAAGCGTCCATTTCTCCTGATTATTAAAGCTCATACTTAGTAAAACTGACCTCCCTCTTTCAATTATTTAGGGAAATAGGAAAAAGTTATCATCCTACAGATTGAAATTTCTTTGCCTTTTCTCCCCTCCCCAAAACCCACAGGCAGAGGAGTGTGTTTGCAAAATGTAGAGCATTAATCTGTTTCTTAAAGAGAATGTGGAACTGATCACTCCAAGTGGAAGATAGACACAGGCAGTAATTAGTGGGGCTCTTCGTTGGGAGCCCTGTCCGGCTTTTCCTCCAGCCCGGGTCAGTCCTCTGTTGAAGGAAGGACATCCTGTGATGATGGCATACAATGTCCTGTTTGTTTATTATTAAGAGCGTGGACCTTGCATTCCTGCTTCTCATTACAAAACAAACCAGATGCTTTACTTCCTTCAATGGTCTTGTGCCTTCAGCAAGGAATCCTCTAATTCAGAGAAACAATCATGCAAAGGGTCCATTTAGAGCAGACACCCCATTACAAGGACTGTTTAGATCTTTGTAGCACAAGTCTCCCACTATTCCTGCTTCTTTTCTATACGTGGTGATTTTTAAAAGCATCTCTCCTTCAACCTTAGGCTGCAGTGTCTTTTCTAACATTTAAATACACGTGTGATACACACCCACGTCCCGACAGACATGCACACCCCCACGTACACACACCCAGTCCCAACCTAATGATACCAACTTAGTCATACAATGAAGTGGACATGTGAGTATTTGTTTACAGGAAGAAACAAAGCCAAACAAAGCCCAACTCAACCATAAAAATATTTATCTTTAAAATTTCTTTTCTCTCTTTTAGGAAACATTTCTAGAATTTTTTTGGCGGGGGGAGTGGGCAGGTAGAGGGGAGGTAAAAGATTATCTGGCAGGAAATGGTGTTTGTGTCTAAAATCCTTCCTCAATTTCTGTAGTAGAGAACAATTAAATTCCCACTAGGGGACATAAGTAATACAGTCCCCATCACTGCCTGATGACCTGTGATTATATGTTAGGCCAGAGGGGACGCTAGCACCCAGAGGAAACAGGACTTTGAATTGGCAGATGTGCTAGGGGGTGTAAAACTGAATGAACAATTTGTTAAAGAGTTCTCAGAAAGCTCCAAGATGATAATTAAACAAGAGAAATCCAGCCTTCTCGCGAGGGTTTATTAACTGATGCTGAGTCAGCGCCACAAGGGGCAAAAAAACCCCGACGTAGTCACACTGAAGGCTGGCCTGCTGTTCAGTCAGTCTCGCCTGCAGATGTTAGAGTATTTCACTTCCCTTTTAGAATCAAACTGTTCTTAGGCCATATACACCCTCCAAGGGCTGGTGAGTCAACCACAGTGGAGGAAGGAAAGGGGCAAAAAGTTGGATAGTTTAGATGGGAAGAGGCTATTTTAAACCAAATATTTACTTTAATGACTTGAAGATGCCAGTGAATCAACTCACTGTTAATTAATATCAGCCTGCACTCACCTTCAGAGGTGGTGAAATGGGCTTGAGTCTAGGGAGGACGCAAACTTCAAATACCAGTGTGGGGCTTAGCCAGGCAACCCTAAAATTAGTTCCAGGTGCTCCAGCTGAGCTGGAGAAGGCACGATTGGAGCTTTCAAGAAAAAAGACACACAGAGTGTTGAACTAGAAAATCCTTCCAATAATACCAAAAGCACAAACCTGACCATTTTTATTGTAATCATAGCAGTCAAAGGTCGGCCATAATATAATTTAAAATGAAAGCTGCAAAAAAAAAAAAGGAAGAAAGGATAAAGGAAGGAAGCAAGCCCCCTTGTAAGAAAAAGTAGGTTCATATAGTCACACCTAGGTATGTCCAGCACAAAAGTGCTGGAGGAGAAGAGAGGGTCTCCCGCTTCTAGAAGGCCCGAGCATAGCATTTAGAAAGCTGACAAGCAGGCAGATGTCAGCACTGGTACTGCTGTGCAGAGAGAGCTATCAGAGGCTGCCACTGTCTGGAATATTAAGTCTCAAAATGTTCATTTCTAAGTAATACCTTGGTGCATTTTTAGTCACTATATTATTTCCCTCCCTGTTAGAACACCAAAAAAAAAAAAAAAAGCCAACCTCAGTTACCTTTATTAATCAGCATTTCTCAGGCAGAGTTCTCTCCTTAAGAGTGTTCACAATGGCAGCAAAATCATAAATGATCTGAACAGCTGGGCTCTCAGAAACCCCTATCTATTCCCTTTGATGGTGTCATCACAACGGCTTGAAAAGTCTATGCTCTTCGGACTCAGCTACTGGGCCTGGCCCATCCTCGGTGGTCTGGGAGTTGCCGTGTAGGCGGCCAGATGAGTGTGAGAGAAGACTCTTGTAGAATGAAAGGAAACTGAGTACCAAATTTGGAGACCTGACTCCACTTGGGGGAAAAAAATTTTTTTTTCCTAAGGAAAGTAAAAAATGGGATGAAATGTGCCTAAGATGAAACGTGTTTTCATTTTCTAATTCAACTCCTGCTCTACCCAAACAAGGTCAATGACAGACTAACCACATCAAGAGAACACCCCCCACCCTCCTCTCCCCACTCCCTACCCACCCACCCACCCTTACCCCCCACACCCACTTCCCACTTCCTGTAAGTCAGGCATCTTCCTGCTGGTAAACATTTGGGGACCAACTGCAAGTCTGAGCTCTAAAAGAGGGGCACCACAGCTTTGAAGCCCTCCCACACGTCTCAAAGCCAAGCTGAGCACTAAGGGCACTTGGTTTTTACACGTTAACAGCCTTTCAACTCAAATCACTGGGCTCGGCATGTTGGCTGCCTTCCTTTTTTAAAGCCGGACAAGAAGGGCAAGGATGTGTGTGAGTGAGAGAGAATGTATGTATGACACATGCTATGTTACAATGCAGTGTATGTGTCATTGGTATGATATGTGTATGATATGTTTCAGTGATGGGTTGCATCAGTTTAAAAATAGCACCAGGCTTCCTTCTGGTGATACAGCTCACAACTCCAAGACTCTGGACAAACCTATTCAGGGCCTAAACCCTGGGATGGTAATCCTAGGGGACCATGGGTGTTTTGAAATGAGATCAGTGTTTTGACTTCTTAAATAAGGGAAACAGAAATTAAGTACATTGAAGAACCAAAGCTGAGGTCCCTCCCTTTCTTAGGAATAAAGAACCGGTAAGTATCCAGAGGACTTTATAAAACCCACACAATGTCTGAGGTTTCAGGATTGACAGAATCACTTGTGTCTCATCCTACCTAAGTGTCCTTTCAGCCTTCAGACATACAGTTGTGTTCTTATTGAATCAGTTACATATGTTTAAATTATTCCTGAGTTTGACATCCAGTCACTTAATAAACTACAACAGCAATTATAATCGTTCCTATGAGATTGATGGGGCAAACAAGGTGGGTTTCCAATATTGGTGTTTCTTCCTAATTATGTATCTATTTTTTCCAATAGTCAGACAAGAGGGGGATTTAAATGTCTGAAAAGGCGGCGGGGAAGGACACAGGAAGGAAGATCATTTCTGAAACCGGAAAACATTTCCTAATCTTGCATTTGATGGGACAAAGACATAAAACAAACAAACAGAAGACAAAATAGGAACTGTAAATAAGGGAGTAAGAGCGCAACAGGAAAGGTGTCCATCCTGAAACTCAGCTTCCTCTTACCTCTTCTCTTCATTTACGGAAGAGGAAGAGCAGCAGTCACACAGGGGGAGGAAGACCTGGGACGGAAGCTTGCTTCTGGCACCTTCCAGTGGGAGGAGAAATCACACTGAAGGTGGGGAGTGGAGATCCAAGGTGGACTTACAAACAAAAGAGGGTTGCAGAGTGGATGTTTCAGCAGAGTGAGTTGAAAGGGGAAAGTTGTCTTAAAAACAAAGGTGGGCTGATGAGAAGCACAGTAGCTGGAAGAGCAGCCCTGAGCCCAGGAGAGCCCGCATAAGCAGGAACCATCTCCAAGGAATGGAAAAATGTGCCCCATGGCTGGGCCTGCCACACTCTACTTCTCTGAAGCCCCAGAGTGTTCAGCAAAAGATCAGGGAAGAATGATTTCTAATTAAAAATGGGATTGGCATTTCTTCTCATCCTTTCTAAGCGAGGATTCGAGGTTGTAGAAGCTTAATTTTTATGTGCTAGTGTGAGTTAGGAAGAGACAGAATTAATAGTGAAATCTTTTGAAC
This sequence comes from Bos mutus, assembly GCF_027580195.1. Lineage (NCBI taxonomy): Eukaryota > Metazoa > Chordata > Mammalia > Artiodactyla > Bovidae > Bos > Bos mutus. Next base: position 43,986,727 of record NC_091625.1, read on the forward strand.
ACCCTGCCAAACAGACAGTGAGGGTGGGGGGAAAGATAAGACCCTTGTAATTTGTTTAAAGACAGAAAGATGTCCCCTCTGCCACCGTTCTGCTCCAAAGGGGATTTCATAATCCTCCAGCCTTGAGGACCCCAGACCTAGCCCAACACTTTATTTTCCTGCAGAGGAAGCTGAGGGGCAGAGGTCAGGAAGCACAAAGCTCATCTCTCCTGGCTCTCCTTCCATACTTGCCTCTTCCATAAGCTGTGGAGCTGGCTCACGCCAGCCAGCAGACAAGCCTCTGCTCAGACAGTGAGCAAAACCAGATCTAGGCTCTCCATTTAGTGTAAAATCCTCGGATTCTTAAGCACCTGTGGGGCCCAAAGTACAGGGCTTCCCTGGTGGCTCAGATGGTAAAGAATCTGCCTGCAATGTGGGAGACCTGGTTTCAATTCCTGGGTCGAGATTCCCTGGAGAAGGGAATGGCAACCCACTCCAGTATTCCTGCCTGAAGAATTCCAAGGACAGAGGAATCTGGCGGGCCACAGTCCATGGAATCACAGCGAGTCAAATGTGACTGATGGACCAACACCAAGTACAGATGGGCTGGGAAAGGGGGAGGGAGGAGACTCACCTACTGTAGACCCTTTTACCTTCTAAACTGGTGGTGACAAGAATAAAAGTAAACCAGCCTAATTCAGTGCCTGGGTGACCCCTCCCTTCAATGCTTTCTTCACCTGAGGGGTTGAGAGGTGATGGAGGAATGGGAAGGCAATACAATGACAAACCTAATTTAACAGACATCTTATCTTTTGAAAAACTCTGTTATTGACTAAGGAAACCTTTTAACGAGAAGACAGCGTGGTGGAGATCGCAGCCGGCAGTCCTGGCTTATCTGATCTCCATCTACAGCCCATTGTTTCCTGCAAATATGCAGGGGAAGCAGGGGCTGAGGGGTTAATGTTCACTAGGCATCTTCCCCCTTAAGGTGCTCCCCTGGGGACAGAAGGGCAGCCCAGCATTACCCTAGAATGGGACCAATCACAGGGAGAGCCAGGGCTTCGCGTTTTTCAGGCTGGCTTCCCAACGGCTCCTTTTAAAAGAACAGGCACTGGACTTTAGGAGAGATAATCCCACAATGGAGGTCCATTAGAAGTATTAGGATGTAGCCCGCCACCGAGATCCTCGGGAGGAGAGCTCTGTCCTGACAATAGACAATTAAAGCTGATAAACCCAAGCTACTTGCTGCTGTTCTAATTCCTTCTAATTGTATGCTACTTGTCCCCGGCTCCAGCATTCAGGATGAAGCACGCTACTCTAATCTCCAAAGTACCTGACCTACTTCCTACAGGATCTTTCCAGCATTCTTTTCTTCCCATCTGGACCTCTTTTTCTCTTCTATTTCCCCCCTCTTCCTCATAACTCAAGGAGATGAGAAGGAAGGGTGTTGGAGGGAAGCGGGGTGTTAGAACAGAAGGCTAACTCCAAATCAATACCTCTGGGGCCTCAGACAGTTTATTAATCGGTAACAGCTAATCTTCCTTTCGGACACACCAGTGAGTAAACTGCATTAGGCATCAGACTCTACAAGTGGCACGGGGCACAGAGGATCCAACTGTTAGATCACGGCTGGCTGCCAAATCTGCATGTGCTCATGCGTGCGGAGTATCTGCCTGGGTGATTCTATTTGTGGCTGACATCTCACTAATTATGCTGCCACCACCAACTACTTAGAGGAAAGTGTTCATTCTCAACCAGCACCACAAAGCATATAATTCTATCTCAACAACAGAGCTTTAAATGCCAGTTTGGTGCCCGCCTGCGTGTGCATGCTCTCCTTTCAGAATCTTAGGAAGGGAGCAAAGGCAAAGTTATCTTTGCAATACAGTTTTAGCCCTTAGGTTCTATTTTGAATGCTGAAAATCTGTATTAGAACCATGTATTCTTCTTGCCTTACTCAGTATCCTAAACAGTACATATAGTAATCGGTCTCTTAAAAATACAATAATTTTTTTTTGGTTTTTGAAAGAATTCCTTGCATTTCAGATATACACACTGAAATACTGATGTGTGCAACTGTGCCTTCTGGGATTTGTGTCAAAACCCCTCATGCTGGGATACAGAGGAAACAACCCAGGTCTTGAGTTGAACTGGGTCACAAGGGTGCATTATAATATGTTCTTTAGTATTGTAAACAAAATTTTATAATAAAAAGCTTAAAAAATTAAACTTTTAAAGTTCTGCCTGACTGACCCATGGTGTTGAACTCAAGTTTATTGCCTTCTGTTCATGTGAATGCACATGAAGAAACATTGACACAAAATGAAAAAGGCACCTGCTTGCTCTCCTGGCCCTGTCAAGAGATGCGGCCTCTGGGCTTGCAGTCGTTCTGGGGGACGAGTTTTTGGTTTTGATGGTTCGGCATGTGTAAGGCATCTTTAGTGCCCTTCAGCCTCAGAGGTATAACAGTCACCAACTCGGTTTGATTTCAGCCTTATGATAAAACTGAAAGTTGTGCCTCATTCGATGCAGCTTTACGGTGACCCCACCAGGAAATGATCAAGAGCGCGTCTTGGGCTGAAAACATAAATATGTGACAGGAGGTAAAACAGCTCATAGCCCTCAAAATCAGTCCCTGAGTCATGCACTTCTAGGTAGAGGAACCGGGAACAAAATATTGCAGAAAACTCACTTTTTCTTCTGAGCCAGCGGCTGGCAGCACCCCACAGGGGCTCAACTGATAAACTGTGTCAAAGTCAAATCATTTGTCAGCTCTAAAGAGAGGAGAACAAGCTGAGAGATGGACTCAGGAAGTAGATTTATCTGGTACAACACATTAACTAGTATAAATACCAGTGGAAAAACGTAAACACATTTACCCAGCAAGAAAGAACTAATCGCAACTACCTCACTGCTTAGTTCAATGTTCTCCCAAAGCTTTTCACTCATCAGACAAGTGACACCAATTCGTCTTGATGTCCTACTCAGAATATATTTAAACAAATCAAAGGTTTATCTCCTTATTGACCTCTATTTCATGAACATCTAGTTTACGCTAATATAAAAAGGTTCTGCCAGATTAAAGTTTTCTCCGGTGATAATGTCCTCTCTTCCTTAGGAGAGGAGTTTTTCCAAAATAGAAATAAAAACACAGTGTGAGACATTACGCTTCAAATTGTGAGGCATATGAAATATACACATTCATTCATATGATTCCAGACATTCTTCAAAACATTTTTAATTTCAGAATCCCCGACTGGCGAAGACTAACATGACAGTTCATACAGGATATTGGGTTACTGAAGTGTACTCCTTGCTAAAGAGCTGCTGGAGGATGGGAGTGCCAGGCGTGGCTAGGACATCTGGCTTCCAGGCCAGGCTGTGTCCCTGGGCTCCATTTCTTCATGTGTACCACTTTTTGGCTCATGTTTTACCCATGAACTGAGGGAGGACCTGTCTCTAAGATCTGCTACCTACTTGCCTGCAAGCAATCCCAGGCATCTTAGAACACCCACCACTCAGCACAGTGCTGAGCGTATATGGCTGATTAATGTGCATTTCATGAATGGATAAAAAATGGTTCTCGGATCCCACCTGTGAATGAAGCACAGCCATAGGCTCTTTGTCTAGAGAAAGTTGCTCAGCCCTAAGTTCATGGAACATTAAAAAATGTTCCTGGACAGAACCCACAGACATAAAAATGTGCGTATTTATGGAAGAAGGGAGGAACCTACCTCTAACAACAGCACTTGAAAATAACTTCACTGGCTAAAAACAAATGTAACAGTTTCCCAAACCTAAGTGATTTACAGAGTCTTCTGAGGTCTGCTTTTGTCCACTCATGCCACACTGGACCTCTCCCTAAAATTTCTCCTTGCTGGTCTTTGGGCATTCCTCCCCTTCATAGCCACTCCACCCCATGGTAATTAGGTTTAAGAAGAGCAATTAACAAAACAAACTCCTTGCTGCTTAGTGGGCTGATAATTCTGATTGCAAAATTGTTTTAGGATGTACAAAGCAGTTTAAAAGAAAGATAAATATGTTATGCAACTATTTTGCATATAATCCATTGTGTGTAGGAAACACAATTCCATATTTTAAATTTGAAGTCTAAAATTACCATTACATTTTAGCTACATTTTACTAAGCATTATGGCTTCTTCAATTAATATTCAGATCAAATTATTTTTTTCAGTGTTACAGAGTTTTAAATGATCCTGAGACAAACGCCTCATATTTTCTACTAAATAGCTCTTATGTGTTTTTTAAACGGAAGATTGATTATAAACATGATACAATCTCCTGAATGCTTCTACACAAAATACTTTACTTGTGTGCCATATTAATTTAAAAGGGATCAGTGAGGGGATCACACTATTCAAGTGTGGTTATGATTTTGCTTTGACCTAGTCACCCAAGCTAGGTCCATTAAGCAACGCTATCGCCTAGGACCTTTCATTCGGTCACTATTCAGCCTCACCAGGTCCTATCCATATTACTTTCAAATTACACAAAATACTATGATTTCAAGTCTACTTCTTTTTCCAGTCATTATCATTGTAAAATCTTTTTTTGTACACCAAAAATGTGGCATAATTCCAACATTTTGCCTATTATTCAACACTAGTGCCATATAAGATTTCAAGCATATATGTGGAGTTCTTTATACTTTAATTTGCTGTTTCCTGTCGTGATCTTTATGACAGTTTTATACCAACTCCCTTGACTTTTAGAATAAGAACATAACGATGAAGGAAGCTTTCTGCAACTACACCTGAAAAGGAAAAGTCTATATTTAATTAAAAGTAAACTCTCCTTTCCACTAGAAGTTTGGATGAGCATCTGACAGTAATAGAATTCTCAGTGTGTTAAAATTCAGATAACCCTACAGGAAAACAAACACAATAGCTTCTGAGGGCCAGCGAAGAGACTTATCAGAACCAGGGACATTTAACGGTTAATATAAGCTTTTTTTATCTCTTGGATTTCCCAAGAAGCCATTGTAGCTAAGTAGCGGGTCTTTATTCTGAATGACACAGATTACTGGAAATAAAAATCCAATTGCCTCAAATTATATAGAATTGGTGAAGAGCTAGAGATAAAAAAAAAAAATAACTAAAATGTTATTTTGGCTTCTAGAAATCTAATCTAGTATAGGAAATCATGATTTTTTTTTAATTAGTTTGCTTGAGAAATGAAGTCACTGAAGGATTCTTCTAAATAGCAAATTTTCCCTGCTTTTAAAATATGGCTCACTTTGTAAAACTTTGGTTTTATAAAAAAAAATTAAAATGAGATCTGTTGATATATTAAGAGAAATTGATAATGCAAATCAAGTTCTGTTACAGTCAAAATTACTTTTTTTTTCAATTTAGTTGACTGTCAATGCAGTTGGTGTTTTCATATTCAGTGTAACTGGGATCAAATTTTTTTCTATAAATTTTTTTAATCAAGGTATGATTGATTTACAATATTCCCCATTGGCTCAGCAGGTAAAGAATCTGCCTGCAATGCAGGAGACACAGGAGACATAGGTTCGATCCCTGGGTCAGGAAGATCCCTTGAAGGAAGAAATGGCAACTCACTCCAGTATTCTTGCCTGGAAAATCCCATGGACTGAAGAGTCTAGTGGGCTACAGTCCAAAGGGTTGCAAAGTGGGACACGACTGAGCTCGAGCACAGACATGGCTCATTTACAGTATTATGTAGGTTTCAGGTATGCAACATAGTAATTCACAATTTTTAAAGATTATACTCCACTTATAGTTACTATAAAACATGGATTATAGCTTGTTCTTCTTAACCTCCTACCCCATCTTGTCCCTCCCCAATTTTTAAAATTATATAAAGAGTTAAATCAGAGACTCACAAAAAAACAATAAATACTAACCTTATACATTGTATTTGATGATATGTCAATGAATGACAATTTCTCTGCTTTTGATACAGGGCCAAGGCCTCTTGTCTCAAAATGATCCTCTTCCTTCTGAAGTTTCCAGTGTCTTTCCTGCATACATCCTCACATATTGCAGTGCTTTTCAGTCCAAGAAAGGTGAAGGCAAAATCCTCTTAGACTTACACTTTCCCCAATATTTTTTAATTGTTTCACCCACATCTATTTCAATTATAGGATTTTTTCAATTAGTATTTATCAAGTCTTGCCAAAGATTTCTACTTGGTTTTAATGGAACCAAGTCTTAATACTTATATTTCATTTGTTTATATAATATTTAATTAAATTACATGATTCCAACTAGCACCATCAACTTTGGGAACATATACAAACATCTCTTGGTAAGCATAAAATAAAAAAATAAAAAGCAGAAAGTCTCAAGAAATGTCAGAGAAGGGTCAAATAGAGAAGCATGGGAGTAAAATGTGTGTTTACAGCAACTATACTCCAATAAAAATTTCTAAAAAAGAATGCTATGGATAAACCATGGTTTATTCAAGCAGTCTCCTTTTGATGAATAATGAGTTTCTAATTTGGAGTTATTATAAACAATGCAATAAACATCTTTGGACTTTTATTCTTGAATAAAAAAGTCAGTGTGTTTACAGAGGACAAGAAGAATATGAAGACACACAGCAAGCTGATTGAGTGAGGTTAGTTAACAGCATTTCTAGGTGGTCAGCCAATAATTGAATTTTTCTAAATCACTCCACTTGGGATAATAAATTGTTTTGAAGCAACCGATAATATAAAGTATAACCAAGAAGATGCTGTGATTTTAAAATATTATTCACTTTTCATATTGCCCATATTTCTTCTCAACTATGAAACATGATTTTTAATAACTAGTAAACTGGAAATACTGACTCCATAAAATAAACATTCTGATCTAAAAAGCAAAAGAGTATATATAATACAAAACTATAAAGCCTATGCTTAGTTAAGAGAGTTATCACACAAAAAATATGTCCTTGTTTTCACTGGTAGAGGTAGAGTTATGAGATGCCTTCATTGGCTTTGACAACAAATAGTTACTAGCAGAACTCAAAGCAGAAGCAAGATGTTTCTTAAAATGCTAGCTGAGAACTGAATCAACAGTGATGCTGATAAAGGAAATAGTAGTTTTTAAAAACTTAAAAATAAATTACCCTTTTAATACACAAGTAATCAATGCTCATGGTTAAATTAAAAAGAAATGAATATTGCTTACAATATCACAGTAGCTTTTCTGCATTGCTTTTCAGACAGATGGCCATGAAATTATCTGGTGTGCCCCATTCGTAAATCTTCAACAAAAGGCTTTATACCTGAGACAGTTTAGGTGGGTTTATTATTCCTAGCTACCAAGTAAACCCCAACAAAACAATCACTGTTAACCATTACTCTGTAGATTCTTGAGTCTATCCAAGTATCATTTTTAAACGACATCCTATTGTAAATAGTCTCATAACCCACTTTTTTCAGCTGTTACTGGAAATATCTTCCCATGTCTGTGTCATCTTTAATTGCTCTGTGTGTGTACAGTCGCTCAGTGTGTCCGACTCTTTGTTACCCGTTGGACTGTAGTCCGCCAGGCTCCTCTGTCCATGGGATTCTCCAGGCAAGAATACTGGAATGGGTTGCCATTTCCTCCTCCAGGAGATCATCCCGACCCAGGGATCAAACCCACATCTCTTTTATCCTCTGCATTGGTAGGTGGATTCTTTACCCTGAGCCACCTGGGATGTATGCTCACTCAATCGTGTCTGACTCTGCGACACCATGATTGTACCTCTGTCCATGGAATTTCCTGAACTTCAGATTCAAATTGCTAACTGTCCATAGCATTCTTATAACAGTTAAAAAAAACATTAATGGTATAAATTTAATGACTAATAAGCCATGAATATGCACTTTAGAATATTCTATTGAGCCACCTGGGATAGAGTATTCTAAAGTGTAGAGCATGAAGTATATCATACCATGCTTTATTAATCATCAAACTTACAATATTTTAAAACTATTATACCGAATGCTGTGGGCAATTAGCAATTTGAGTCTAAAGTTCAGGAGCATTCAGTTCATGGAAAGTTATAATCCATAGAAATCTTATCTAACTTACTAAGTTTATAGGGGAAAAAAGCTGACACAGACAGAGCGAGTAATTTTCTTTTGATCCTAGTTACTGGTGCCAGGTCCATAATATCTTATCTGCCAGTCTTCAATCCAAACAGCTCTGAAAATTGAAAGTTGTTTCACTTTTTTATTCCTATTACCATGTATCTACTCTCATCACCAAGATACTATGGTCTTCTAATTGCTTTCTCCATTTCTAGTTTCACTAGAACTTTCGTCAACATCACTGCCACTGGAATTAGTGCTCTGAGGCCCTTCCCTGGCCCAGACCCTTGCACAGCCCCCGCTGCTGCAGACCTAAGACTGTCTTTTCTTTTTGCCTCATTACTGAAATGTCATGCTGTTTTCTGCTGCAGAAACACTAATGTTTGAATCAGAAAAATTCACTGAGTGGATATGCATCAATATTACCTCTCTAAATTCTCAGCAGTTCCAAAGTCCAAATCACACCTGGCCCTGAGAGATGTCCATAAAGGGGTGGGACCTACCCCAGGGTCAATTCCAGAGCCAGATCACTTTCCTCAGTTGGTCCCTGGGCCTGTGACTCTATCAGTCAGTCAATTCAGTCGCTCAGTCATATCCGACTCTTTGCAACCCCAGGGACTGCAGCACGCCAGGCCTCCCTGTCCATTACCAACTCCCGGAGTTCACCCAAAGTCATGTGCATCGAGTTGGTGATGCCATTCAACCATCTCATCCTCTGTCGTCCCTTTCTCCTCCTGCCCCCAATCCCTCCCAGCATCAGGGTCTTTTCAAATGAGTCAGTTCTTCACATCAGGTGGCCAAAGTATTGGAGTTTCAGCTTCAGCATCAGTCCTTCCAATGAACACCCAGGACTGATCTCCTTTAGGATGGACTGGTTGGATCTCCTTGCAGTCCAAGGAGTCTTCTCCAACACCACAGTTCAAAAGCATCAATTCTTTGGTGCTCAGCTTTCTTGATAGTCCAACTCTCACATCCATACATGACCACTGGAAAAACCATAGCTTTGACTAGACGGATGTTTATTAATAAAATGACTGACCATGGCTCAACAAAGATACTAATTGAAGTCAGTTATAAAGTTTGAATCTTTTCTCTTCTTATGCAAACTTAAAAGTCACAAATAATTTTTAAACAGTAAGATATTTAGCCACACATTATCTAGGCAGAACAATAAATAAAAATAATACTTCATTAATACTGCTCAACTGATTTGAAGACAGGGACAATAAAATGGCTTTGTCATTTTTTTTCTAGATTTAAAAAGATCCTGAAATGCTAGGATATAATATTGCTCTTAATATAAGCAATTCAAAGAGAGATATGGTGGGTTTAGAATGATACACTGCACACAGGCCCACAAATTCATTGACCACTGGGAGTTAAGATGCCTGCTCCCGGCTGCCTTGTGGTGAAGAGAACAGCCAGCAGCCAGTTCTCATCCTTCTTCCTCGCCCTCGTGTCATCTCCACTTCCCCTTCCTCGGCCCACTGGAATCAAATCTGCACACAACACAATCCTCGTCTTCCGGGGAAGCTCAAAGGCCTGCTGGCATAAGGCTCCCTTCAAAGCATCCCCTGGAAGTCTGTGTGGGATGAGAGTATTGAAACCATCCCCTTTCCAGGGAAGGGCTAAATCCACCCCATCGTGTTTCTGTTCTCATTTACTCAGGGCTCCTGACACAAATGGTTAGAAGGTTGTCCCGGAGCTCCCCCACGCAGACGGCACCGCAGACGGCGGGAGAAGCTACTCACACATCTGGGTAAAGGCTCCCAAATAGAACACTCTGAAATCTGGTTATCCGGTCTTGAGTTTTATTAGAACTGGGTTTCAGAGAAAAGATTCACCATGGGACTAACTTTGTGGGACAGAAGAGGGAACTGTTCCTTCTCTCTGCTTCCCCTCTGCATTGAAGCAATACTCAAACTCTACAGCAAAGCATAGGAGAGTTGTGCATGGGGAATATGAAATACCTTAGTTGCAGACGAGGCACCCAATTATGTGCTGTACTTGAGTGTAGAGAGAGCAAAGGTCACAGTTTCCAGAACTGCCTCCTTTGGAATCTGAAACCTTGCTTTAGACTCATATATTAGTCCCCCAAATATGCCTGCAGTATTTTGCTTCGTTTTAGACCATGAATTTATTCCTCAACTTCTCTCTTCTTTTCCTGAACCCGAAGAAATAACTAAGTATGATGGAGAGCTTTTAATCGCGGTAGGTAAAGAAGATGGATGCCTATGACTTGGTATGGACATAAAGGCAAAAGGCCCAGGCCAGGGAATCAGTGACTGGAACGTACTGATAGTTGGTCATTAAAATATGCTCCACAAGGACTTCCCGGTGGTCCAGTGACTAAGACTCTGAACTCCCAATGCAGGGGTCCCAAGTTCGACCTCTTGTCAGGGAACCAGATCCCACATGCTGCAACTAAGAGTCCCCATGCTGCAACTAAAGACCCTTCATGCCCCAACAAAAATCAAAAACCCTGCATGCTGGCATTAAGACCTGGAGCTACCCCACCTCTCCCCCACCCCCCAAAAAATGCCCCACAAAACCCTTCTCTCAGTGGTACTCAAAGTTTTCCACATATTAGAATGGTGCTGGGAGCAATAAAGAATTCTGATGACCAGGTCACAGCTCACACCAATTAAATCAGAATACTGGCATTGGAGCTGGCACTAGTTTTTAAAGATCCTTAGGGCTTCCCTGATGGCTCAGCTGGTTAAAGAACCCGCCTCCCAGTGCAGAAGAGGCAAGATATGCAGGTTTGATCCCTGGGTCAGGAAGATCCCCTGGAGAAGGAAATGGCAATTTGCTCCAGTATTCTTGCCTGGAAAGTTCCCTGGACAGAGGAGCCCAGCGGGCTACAGTCCACGGGGTCGCAAAGAGTCAGACATGAGTGAGCACACTCACACACAGACAAACACACACACACACAGGTGGTTCCAATATGCTGCCAAGTTTGGGGACCAAATGCTTTACTTAATCAGATGCCCACCTTTTAGATTAAATCTGCATTTAAAATCTTGTCTTCTTCAACCCTCCTCTGGCAAACAAAATGTACCACGGTTGTGGAACATTCACAGGAATGGCATCTGAATGTATGGCTTGGGGTGATCACGGGTAACAAACAATCTGCTGCTGAGATTAGCAAAGAACTGGGGCAATGAGGCCAAGGACATGAGTTCTGTACTCACAGGGGTCCTTTAGGCTGGCTTGGGTCTGTGGCCACAGATTGTGCCCCTAATTCCAGTTATGGGGGAATATTGTGGCTGGAAAAGGAAACTACCATCAACAGTGTGGATAAGTAAATTTCAATGCAATACCCAATACCAGAAAATCAACTCAGAATTCTGCATTCTACTGAAAGTGGGTCAGTACTGTAATCTTCTTGTATTAATTTTTTTTATCTTTATATTACTGCTCTTATCAAACTATATTCTGGTCATAGTCTGAATTAAAAGGTGACTATATGGTCATAGCAAGATACATTCTTAATGTAGAAGGTTCAAACCTATCAATGTAAATCATGATTGTTCAAAGAAACAGTCTGGAAAATTGTTTTCAGAATAAATATTTGAAAGCAGCCAAACTTACTCCTTGGGATATGCCTGGTGCCTAGAACATAGACAGAGTCCAATATGTTTGTGAAATGAACAAACAATAAACATGTATGCCACAGGGAAAATTTTCAAATATCAGTAATGCCATCAATATTTACGTAGATAAAAAAATATGGAGATTCTTGACATTTTAAGTTGAATCTAAATGTCCAATTATTTGCAAACTATATTTCAATGGTATAACTTTTCTGGAATGAAATTTAGCAATATATGTGAAGAGGTTTAAAGATTTATAACCTTTCGTCAAATGATTATACTTATGGAGATATACTGACAAGAAAATAATTTGAAGAGTCAGATTCATGTAAACATATTAGTTGCAATATTATTTAGAATTATGACAAAGTGAAAACAGCCTGAATAGTCATATTTATAGAAATTGCCAAATACGTTATAATATGGCCACGTGATGAGTGTTACGCAGCCATTGAAACAGATTTTAAGTAAATGTGGCGTGAGAGAATGCTCACGATATACCAAATGGACGAAAAAAGGAGGCTACAAAACTGTACTATGATATGATTCCATGTGTATTCTTTTTTACAACTACTAAAAGTGTCCTGTCTTTTATGTAAAACAAAAACATCCACACAATTAGAAGAGTATATATGAAAGTTGATTTCCAATTCTATTCCTCTAATTAGTCTTAATGAAGTCAGTAGTGTTGTCATAAATTACAATTAACTATAATCCCCATCTGACACGCACTCGCTGGTCCATATGTTGGGCCTCTTAGTCAACCAAATGTAACAGCCTTTGAAAATTAATTTAGCTAAAAAATAGGCAACAGACACAAAATGACAGCCACCTAGGAAATCTGAAAAGATAATCGTTAAAAGCAAATTGAGGGGGAGGTGGAGGGAGGGAAAGAGGAAGAATTGCATTAAATCTGTTTTCCAATTTTCCTCCCTCCTGCAACCATAAGTTAATCCAATCACAGCCCATAAATAGCTTAGAGAAATTTTTTAAGGTGAAAAAACATACACAGGCATTGGAAGCCAATTCCTTATTTCCTACTCTCCTCACTAAGGCAACTCCTTCCACTGAATCAGGCAACCAGTTAAGAGTGTAGCTCACAAGAGTGTATTTTTTATCCAGCAGAAATATTTAGCTTGGCTGTCTGCCAGAGAATGCTGGAAGAACGGACTGAATTAGGGGATTTACCTTCCACGTGTTTGGCACGCGTCATTTGGAATATCTGAGAAGCTGGTCGCTCTTTCTCCATGGCATCCAAGCAGTAGAGAGGGCTGCCAAACCATCGCAAGAGTAATGTCACTCATACGGAGTAAGATAGAGCGTCATCTGAATTTATAAGTGGAACACTTTACTCTGCTTCCAGTTTGCCTTTCTTTCCGTGACTGATAAAATAATAAAAGGCTAGCCTTTTATTATTGTGATAGATAGCTATCTATCACCATTGTAAGCATAACCCTGTAATAGTTTCCCCTACATTCTAAAGGTGCTTCCATTTCTTTCCTCTGAACATCACTTTAGAGTTGTATGAGTCTATAAACAATTTTTGATAACCATGATTTCAAAAAAAGCTCTGCATCATAAGGCAGTTTTAGGACCTTCATATATACATTCAGGTTTAATTAAAGTTAACAGTCTTGTTATCACCTCAGTGTTTTAAATGCCTTAAGAAGTAGACATCAAACTTTAAATCCGAAAACCGACTGCTATATTTAGGGCTGAACTGGTTATAGAATTGCTAATCACATGGATTTCTATTTATTATTTGTATTTTTGTTTCCTAGAAATGCAGTACATTTATTGGATTGTATGTTTTTTAATACTTTCTGTGTCCATCTTTCTAAAGAGAAAAAGGACACTCTAGGCTCACAGGGGCAGGATTTTGGTTATTGATAGATTTGTTTCTTGCTCAGGGCCTCAAATTTAATTGCTTCTAAATCTCTCTCTTTATTTTGTTGAATTATAGTTTACTTCCCCTGTGGCTCAGCTGGTAAAGAATCTGCCTGCAATGTGGGAGACCTGGGTTCAATCTCTGGGCTGGGAAGATCCCCTGGAGAAGGGAACGGCTACCCACTCCAGTATTCTGGCCTAGAGAATTCCATGGACTGTATAGTCCATGGGACACGACTGAGAGACTTTCACTTTATATACATTCTGAGGAACTGTGATTTTATTTCTTTTAAATATAGACATTATCAGGAGTTAGATAAAATCAAGTTACTGATTTAAGTTTTTTTTAATTGGCTGGATCCTATGCCAAGCAAATCAACACTTAGTAGGCTCTAGCTGCCACAAGTGAGTCTACTGTCATCCCTCTCGTTGTAGGAGGAAGGCTAGGTGACCTGCCAGGGGTGGCAGCCGGCAGAAGAGCCGGTGCCAGAGCTGAGGTATTTCCTCCCGTGTCCTTGTGCACTCTTTGCAACCCCGTGCCACACGGCGCAGAGACCAGGGAGTGACGGGAAGTCCCGTGCAGTTGAAGAAGGCTCTGTCTGTGCTGACATAATAATGGTCAAAAGTGGGGGACATCCCACAGTTCTCAAGTAGAGAACATTTGTCAAGCACCAATTCCTCAAGAACTTGTCTGTTTTCATCAGGAAATAAGCTAGAGAGCATAACGTTCATCTTATTGCAGGGAAAGAAAATGGCTGCTTATCTTCTTTTTACAGGAGGTGCCATGAGGCTATCATTCCATCTAGAGTTGGAAAGATTATCCCAAGACTGCATGATGTTTCCAGACAAGGGGGTCCATCTCTTGACCCAAACTCCCAACTCAACATATCTGGGAAATAACAATATTCAATTGCTTGACTATGGATGGGAGTGAGGAAACTTAATCAGGATTTTAAAAAGTAAATGAAGTGGGCGAGGTTTCCATAAATACAAATTTACAAAAATGCTTTATGAAATACAATTTACAGGAAAAGGAAGGGAGAAGAATATATACACTGCACACAGACATACATAGGGAAGGCTACACAGGAGGCTCTACCTCTGGGGAGAACTCGGTGGCTGACTGTGTGTGTAGAGTTTTCACTGTACATGTTTGTCACCTTTTGAATTCTGAACCATGGGACTGTATTTACTCATGCAAAATAGATCAAATATTATATATATATGTATATATAGCTTTATATTTAAAAATAATGTTGCTGAAGATATGCTAAATCTTGACTCAGGGCAATTTGACAAACTTACACATTTTTTAAATTACAATAAAGTATATAAAACAATTTAATTATTTAAGTGTATAATTCAGTGACATTGATTACATTCACACAGTTGTACAACCATCACCACTACCTATTTCCAGAAACTTTCATCACCTGAAACAGAAACTCTGTATCTATTAGGCAATAACTCCTAATTCCCATCCCCATCCCACTTGTCCCCTTCCCAGCCTCTGATAACCTCTATCCTTTCTGTCTCTATGGCTGTGCCTATTCTAATTTCCCATATAAGTAAAAAGCAACAGTATTTGCCCTTCTGTGTCTAGCTTCTTTCACTATTTCACTTGCCATAATGTTTTCAGGGTTTATCCATGTGTAGTGTCTGTTGGAAATTCATTCCTGTTCATGACTGAGTAATATTCTATTGTATGATATTACCACATTTGGTTTATCCATCTGTATATACCATTTTGCTTATTCATTTGTTGATTGACACCTGTTGTTTCTGTCTCTGGACTATTGTGAATAACACTGAACATCAACGTACGAGTATCTGAGTCCCTGTTTTCAATTCTTTTGGGTATATATCTAGGAGAAGAATAGCTGTGTCATATGGCAACTCTGATTAGCTATTTGAAGAAGCAAACTCATGTACATTTTAGTAGAGAAATTATAATCGTAGGAATTTATTCTAGGGAAGTAACTGTGATGCTCCCAGATAATTACCTACTAGGTTATTGAACATAGCACTGTTTATAAATTTGAAAAATTAGAAACAAGCCAAATGATTAAATCACATAGGATAGAATAAATGTATTACTTATAAAAGCAAAGTCCATGAGGTTGTTCAGGGCGGTGATTAAGAGAATTGACTATGAGGGCATCCCGCCTGGGTTAAGATCTTGTCTCCACTATTTACAAGCTATCTGACTCTAGTCACATTAATGACCTTCTCTACTTCTCATATTCTTCATATGCAACATGGAAATAATAACTGCACTATATTTACTGAGAGGTTGTAAAGACTAAACCAGTTAATGTGCATAGAACATTTGGAAGAGAGCCTGGCACATACAATGTGCTTAGTACATGTCCATACATATGGTTAGAATACTTTACAATAAGCTTGTCCTAATTTTATAATAAATAACTTTTGCAGAAGATGTGTAAAAGTGGAGGAAATACTTGGATTTATAGCTAGCATTACTATAATGATTTTGGGTGGAAATGTGTATGTATGTCCAAAAAACTGAAAATATATACATAAGATATTGATAATTATAACTAAGTGGTAGAAATACAATGTTTTTCCCTGCATTTTTTAAGATTTTAAAAATCTTTAAAAATGAATATTACTTTTATATTTAGGGGAAAAAGTTAAAAATACTGGATAGGAGAGCTGTTTTTTAAATACCCACCACATTTTTCATTTGGATTCCTAAAATTAAACAGATTTTGCTGTCCTCACTTCAGAAATTCTAGATTCCTCTTTGATGAAGAATCATGAAGCAGAAAATTCTCCTTTACAAAACTGTCTACAATTAACATTCTATTTACAAATTTGTATTAAGATCTGTTAATCGTCTTTGACGGTAAAGTTTTAAGACTCACTTGACCAAGCCACTCTCCTCAAGCTCCCTCCTGCCTTTTGACATGATCAGCTAGCTCCTGTCCCCAGCGTGATGAATTAAATGTATGACAGATATGACAGGTGAGGAGTGAGTGGAGGAGCTTAGCCAGCAGGGATAAAATAAAGCCCCGTTTAAGAACAAAGCCCCCACCAAAGCTTGCCTATTAATGACCATGCACAGAATCTCTTCATTTGTCCCATTTAGAAGGAGCAGGCAGAAACCATAGCTAATGTGTGGTGAGGCAGAGTGGCTGTTTCTCCAAGGGCCTCCCAACCAACTAATTGAAAATCCTTGATTTTCTGTTCAACATGTCTGCAAGACAGGCATGAACAAGGTTGCTGTTCAATGCTGTAGTAATACAATAGACTTAAATTTACAGCTGGACTGAGTGGAATTACTGTATATAAACCATAATATCTATCTGCAGGGATCTGGCTAAGCCCCAGAGAGACAAGTCCGACAGGGCAAATCTAAGGAATTTTGGAAGTCAATCCATTAGGATTACTAGGCAGCCCCCGATTTTGGAAGTCAAAGACTCAATCTATAGAAGCAATGAAGTCTCAATCTTCTTTTATCCTAACCTCTTATCTGAAGGTCTGTTGACCCAGTTTTTGTTTAAAATAAACTGATAAACTACAGATGACATTATAGTCATTTTCTATGATACTGTTGGGCAGGCAGCCTAATCACAAATGAACATTTGTGCAGTAATTAAAAACAGACTTTTGAAACTATTTGCATAGCAGAAGTATAGCCCTCTTCGTATATAATTACAGTAACCTGAACATTATGGATGATGCATGATACTAATGATACACATAGGAAATGAACTGTTGGTTACCATAACCTCCTTTGAGAATTTTAGCCACTATTCATTTCTGCTTATTAACAACACAAGCCATTGTAAAAGGAGCTGAGTTATAGGATGTTCCCTGAAAATGTATTGTCTTCTAGGGTCTAGCTCTTGTGGACTGATCTGTGTAGGGACAGGTCTAATCACCATAGATACTCAAGAAATACTTGTTGAATAAATAAGAGACAAGAGCGACAGAAACCTTTAAACCATAGACATCCTCCAGGCATGTGGAAGTGAGAATAAATTCGATGGGCCTCCTGAGCCATCCCTGCAGTCTGTGCAAGGTCTGTCACATTAACAGCAGCTGTGGCTGGCTGATGCCCTACCAAGGACCAGATAGGCCAATAGCAGAAAGCATCATCTCCCTTCCACAGGTGAGGAAACACTGACTCAATAAGGCAACTGTCCTAAGTTTAAAGACCGATTTGAACTCAGTGGTGAGAACCCACTGGCACTTGTGAGGCACCCAGTTCCCTCTGCTGTCCCTCTCACCCCACCCCAGCGGAAAGTTCCCTGATCAGTGCTAGCTTTAATCCCACATCTGTGAGAACTCTGGCTAAATGTGCTTTCTTTTCCTTTTCACTAAGGAGAACCAGCTCTGGGAACATCTGAAACATCAGGACCCAACTTAAGCTTCCACTGCCATGAAAACTAGAGAGAATTTTCCTGCTCGTAGAGGTCAGGATAAATGGACACTGCCTGTCTGCTCTCAGAAGCCAAGTCCCTGGTTCTTGCACTGCTTCCCTGCTCCAACTTCACTCAGGAGTCAAATTACCCAGATGTCCCTCAGAATATCAGATTTAAGTCACCTGGCAAATACTCTTTGAGTCTCTGGACTTAGATCCATAACAAAAACATCTGCCTATGTGTTTTAACAGTCCTGCAGTTCCCTTCCAGCTCAGCCCCTCACTGAGAACCCAGGAGAGCAATCGATTGCCATGGGACCCCTTTGAATGGATCTGGATTGTGTCTGTCTACGGCTCAACACCCAGAGAGGACATTTTGCAGAAGAGTCAAAGAGATGTGGAGGCAAACTTTTTTGAGCCTTATCTGAATGACAATACTTAACTTTCACCACCTGCACCCGCCTTGCAAAAGAATCAGTCACACTCAATTATTGTCTTTTTCTCCTAGACAACTACTCTTTAACCCTTCCTCTAACTGATAGTAACTGGTGGAAGACACAATGCTATTTTTAGACAGGACAGTGAATTCTCCCTTTTATCTTTGAGACATCTACATCCTCTTGCATTCAGGTCCTTCCCAGATGCTGGATTTGGGGTAAAATTTTAATATGAGGGCATTTATTACCCTTTGTAAAGTCAGTGAGCTTAGAATTTTCTGTTTTCAATTCAAAGCTACACCCTCTATACTGAACTCTTTTAAACTGTGAAAGTCAACAGAGTATAGGCTAAATCCCTACAAGCTACACTCTTGATGCAATCATGAAGATCCTTTACTTTAAATAAGACTAGCACATAAGGGGGAAATTAACCAACATAACAACAAAAGCTTCTTGACATATTTCTGCCTTCTACCCTTCTCAACCACTATCCTCACTCCATTTTTTTAAATCTCAGGCTAACAAATGATTTGATCAAGAACTTGATTCAACATGCAGTACACTTAAAATGAAATTTCCAGAACTGACCAAAAAACATTTTGGGGGGGGGTTTGATCATATTGCCAATTTTTCATATTTTTTAGAAATTATTTTTCAGGGAACCAGGAATTACTAAATTGATTTATTATCTTTATGTAGCATGTTACACTTTAGAGAAAAAATGTCCCACAAAGCAGGCAATCAAACTTGATACCTAAATACCCCAAAATGAGGAGAAAACTCACGCTAGATGCAATTAATGTCCTTGTTTTAAAATGTGACTGCTCATTTCTCAAGGGTGGGGTTGCGAGACATTTATAGGCAGAATATAGATTAAGATCAGGTAAACCCTACCAACTTTAGGTCATTCTAGTTGGTGCCAAGACTACCTGGTCTGTAACCAAGAGGTGAAGTCCTTGGTGTACAAGGCAGTTTTTGAGAATCCAAGCACTTTACTTCCCCTGGATTTTTTTTTTTTTTTTTTTTTTGCCATTTGAAGAATGATCTGGAAAGGAGGTGTTGAGTTAGTTTACATTAACCTCAGCCTGACCTGGAGGTAGAGGTTTTAAGAGCCGAGCAGCAGCCACAGTCAGGAAACCCCAGGAAAACAGCACAAGGAAAGGACTGCATTTGCGGGGACCCAAGAATCACCCCACCGTTCTTATTGCAGATGGAGGGCATCCTCTGTGCCCTTTGGGAGGGAGGGAATCCATCCATCTTCATTAGGCTTTCTAGGAGGGGGGTGGTGGAAGGAGGGGGCCTGCCATTTCCTTTGGCTTTGAAAAACAGAAGCCAGCAGTGATTATTCATTTCCATCCAGTGCCCCCCACCAAACCCTTGTAGGGCAACTGGGGAAGAATCAACATGGCCCCACACATTAGCAGCCATCCTATTAACCACAGCAAGTCACAACTTATTCAAAACCCATAATTAGAGGAGATATGTATGTTGGGGGTTGGGAGCTTTAAAACATTTGAAAAGCTCTTCCTAACTTTTTTCTGTCAGGAATAACTTCTGTTAGAATATTTCCATATAAAAGCTAGTCCACTCTTAGAAATGGCCAGATGTAGCCAACATTTTTTTGTACATATCACATTGCAAGTACTTTGTTGAGATTCTGCTTTTTGTACTTCCAACATTAACTGTGTTGGCAGTGATGTACGGAGCAATGGAAATCCATCTCAAACTGTTTTGCAGTATAAATTCATGGAAAAATCACTTTTAAGATTTAAACTTTTGTGTTACGGATTAACCTCATGGAAGAAGAGGTTACACGTTTTCCTTTCCTTTGACAAGAAAAATAGATTGAAAATGAATGCTATAAGAAAAAAGACATGGAAAATTACTCAATACTTAGATCTTAAGAATAAAATGTAACACTGCATTTCAGAGGTGTGTTCCAATAGATGAAGCAAAAATGTGTTTTTAAGATGCTATAGCTAGGTCCAAATTTGAAATGATCAAAAATCTCTTTATAAATATCCCGAGTTATAAAACAAGATATGTAGACATGGAGCCAAGAGGTTTTTATTATTATTGTAATATATATGTCCCACTTACTCTACAATACTGATGAATGCATTTATAACTTCACCAATCATTATTTTTCCCTTGCCCTTACCTATATTGGCATTTTTCAGCAATCGTCTTTGCCAGTCTGATAAGCAAAATGATATGGGATGAGTTAGTTGTCCATCAGGATAGATCCTCTCTGGACTACATGTTGTAAATGTGCTTTAAAACCTGTCCACATCACTTCTTCTTCGACAGATGTATACTCTAAATCCCTTCTCTAAAACCTAGAAACTGATCATGGATGGACCAGGGCTGAATTTCCCTGTTAGATAGCATTAAAGTCTCCCAAGGCCTCTGAAATGTATGAAGACCTCTGCCCCTAATTAGCTGAAAGCTTCAAGCCCATCACTCAATGTCTCTGAGTCTCAATTTCCTTATTAAAGACCCTCAACTCAAACAAGAAATAGTGTATCTTTATACCACAGTGCTTGTTGCTAGAGATGGCTGAAATGAAGTAGAGGAACTCAGAATCTAACTGCATAGTAGGAAATAGATTTGAAATAACACTGACCTGAGGGACACAATTATCATGACCAAGGCAGATGAATTCAGACATCTGGCTGGGGTGGTAACACTTGAGCCAGGTGTTAGAGGACAGGTGGATATGAATTACTGGAAGGCATTCGGTCCGAGTTAGTGGAACTAGTTAACTATTCTGGCTAAATCTCTAGACAACGGCTGAAAAACAAACAAAAAAAAAGGAATAAGGTAGGGCGGCGGATTGCCTGGCATTGAGGTTAAGATTTTTTTGCTTCTTGTGACTGCTTCTAGATCATTTCTCCTCACCCTCAGTTCCTCCTTTTGAAGGACATCACATGCATATGTCACACCTCTGCTTGCTGTCATCATTCATAGACCCTCCTGGTTGATCCCCTGATCTTTTCTCCCCTTCACTCCACCCCAATCAACCATTCCCAGTCCACTTAATGACATCGCATCATGAAGCACCATGCAACATCCTTCCTCTAAGCCTCTGTCTCAATCTCCCCTTCTCTGGTCTTCCCAGCACATTCACTTTACTATCCTGACTCTGGAAATGTCTCGGATCACATCAGATCTTTTAGTCCAATGACAAGACGCCCTACTTTTTCACTGTCTGATATTTACCTCCTGTTCTGACGTCCCTTGTTACCCAACTTTGAGTCTACGATCTAGTCTCCCTTGCATATTGTTTTCAACTACATAGTCCCACTTCTGTCATGCTTACCCCAAACTCCAGGACCCAAGAGAGGTGTCTATGTCTTCCAACTCTACTTTCTTTCATCCTAATTTCTCTTCAATCCACTGCAATCAAGTTTTCACTCCCAGAATTGCACTTGAAATCACCATGTTCACTAGTGGCTTCCATCTTGCCAAATGAGTCAGCAATTCTCTATTCTCATCATATTTATCTCTGAGCAGCACTTGACACAATCGTCCTTCTTGAGAAAATCCTTTTAATTTATAAGCACTACACACTCTTGTTTCCATCCTGTCTCACTGGCCGCTGCTTCTAGTCTTCTTTGTTGAATTCTCATCTTCCTCCTTCAAGAGGTGGAGTGAACTAGGGTTCAGCTGAAGCATCTAATGCTTAGATTTAAATAATTAGCTATATGCTGAGAACGCCCAATTTTAGATCTCTATAACCAACAACCTACTTGACGTCTTTATTTGGATGTTTTATGGAAATCTACATCTTAACAATCTAAAATAGAATAGAATTTCTCCTCCCAAGATTACTCTTCTCTCTGTCTTCCAGTCTCACTGAAAGGTACCTCCACTCACCAATATCAAACTTAGGAATAATCAACTGTTTATGCTTCCCTATTTCTCTCTGTTCCTTCCCCTACATCCCGTCCATCATCAAGTCTTACTAGCTCTACGTCTCATATATATTCCAGGTCCTCCAACCACATCTCATCATCTCTGCCAGAACTATTCTAGCCCCAGACACTATCATCTCTTGCCTAGACTGTTGAAAGACTCTACTAGCTGGTAGTCTCTCTGACTTGACCTCCACCATCCATTCTTTACCCAACATTCAGAGAGCCGGTTAAAGCATAAATGAGATCACATCATTCCAAAGATAAAACCTGCCAAGGGCTTTCCATCATCCTTAGAATGAAATTAAACTACTTACCATGGTTCAAGACCTTCAGGGTTCTAGTTCTCAAATCGCATCTCCTTTCATGATCCCATTGGTTCTTCAGGCTCTAGCCACACTGTCTTTTTGCTGTTCTCTAACAGACAAAATCATTTTTACCTTGATTCTGTACTATTTTCTCACCAGATTTTACATGGATTTGCTCACTCATTTCATTACAGTCTATACTCAAATGCCATCTCCTCGGGGAGACCTTTCTTATCTACCTTTATATAAAATAGCACCAGAACCCATCATCCTCTGGGACTTTACCTTGTTTTAATTCACTATCTCTCAGAAAAACCTGAAATTGCATTAATTAATTTGCTTGCTTATTGACTTAATCTGTCTCTCCCACTAGAATGTAATCCGCATTAAGATTACAGAATATATTTTTTGTTTTTATTTTTTGTCTTTTTACCTATAGTCCTTAGCACTCAGAATTAAGCTTGGTACTACTGGTAGGTACTCCACAAATATTTGTTGGACAAAGATTACTGAATGAGTGGATGGAGAAATTGAATGCTACTTATTTAAATTTGGTTCATTAAGTGATTGTTAAGGACAGTGATCTCTTGATCAGGGCCACTGACATGATGAAGATGAAGTTAGAGAGATGTGCCAGCTACTCATGTGAGAATGCTGAAGCGGAAGCAAACAGAGGTCAGGATCACTCGCCCTGAGGCTGTTCCAAGAAGCATCTGAGAGTGGAAAAGAACTTTTGCCAGATATTGCTGCAGGATGGTATGTCATGTAAGGAGGGGCCAAAGTGAGGAAAAGTCGCAAGGCAGTTTAAGAATGTAAACCTATACAACCCAGAAGTGCTGTTGCCCAAAGAGGAACCAGCATGGGGCAAGAGAGGAGGATCACAGGTTAATTTGCCTCATGGTCTACCTACTTTTAACAGCAATAGCTGAACTATGAGTTCTCCTTATTTTCTGACTTAACTATATTTCACTGTATTTTTGGTTTTGAATTGGGGCTGGGGTAAAACTGCAGCAAGAAAAAGGGGAAGAGACTCACATGAAAGAAGACTCTGGTCCATGGCTGATGGGTGACTATGGGAGGAGCTTACTGCAACTGCCCCTACCACCTGCATCCTTGTGCATGGACCACAGCCGCACCACTCAAAGGATGGAGTTAGGAGAGGACTGTGAGAACCCTCCCAGGCACCAAACTGTGGTCATCATGGGCCTCAGCAACCTCTGCACTTCACATCTCCTTTATATTTATTTGTCTATTTAAGAAGAAAACAAATTAAGAAATGTCACATTTTCTTAGAGCAAGAGAAGCACGGAAACAAAAACTGGGTTTTATATAAAGTAAGAACCAAGGGTCAAATGATTATTATATTTTTTCATTTTAAAAGATGATTTACGGTTCTGGTAGGAATCCTGTCACTCCAAGTGATTTTAAATGGCTCTTTGACATGTTTTTCTTAGACACACAGTGAATTTGGCATAGATATATGTAGAGTTGATTTATTAAAAAGACAATTAACATTGTGCAGTAAACCAGTATATTATTCTACAAATTCAGAACACACACACATATATTCTTATCAACTTATACTCTATTCAGTATGCATCTCAAACCAACAACTGTGGTGAAAAACTGAGGAACATTGCCTCCTCTCATGTCTACAAGAAAAAGCTGCATTTATGTGAATATATTTGGCAGGTGTATGAGGTAAAAAGCTTCTTTTCACCTTTCTGTGCAAATATAACTTTAACAAGAGTACTTGAACATGCTTTTCTCTACACCACTCATAAAAATTCTTGAGGTTCTTAACCTTACTGGAAAAGAAAACCTCAGATGGCTATAAAGTAAATACACAGCATATTCTCAATATTATGGCCATCTTCAAGCAATTTCTCACACTTATAATGCATTTATTTTTATATAAAGCAGATGTGTGTCTCTGGGGCAAACCATGCCTTTTATTCTTATGTTGTGAAAGTCCCTTCTAATTAAAACAGGAAATACAAATTTCCTTGTCTAGTTCTAAGGATAAATCCTACTTAGCACAAGCAGCTGTCTGCAATTTTTGATGAACCCTTTCTGGCTATTCTAAATGTGCATGGCTGAATTCATATTTTGTGTGCACTTTTGAGTCTCTATTCCAAAAACAAAGGGCACACCCAGTGTTTCTGCATCCTTACCAGCCAAGGCTTTGCACGCTTTGGGCACCTTCTCAAGTTAATAAGCAACACAAGCAGTGTTGCAGCTTCAGAAACATATTCAGAGATGAGAAAGCTGAATATATTCTGGTGAAGGGGTTAAGTAAAACATGTAAAATGAGAAGTCATTCAAAGAAAAGGCCAGGGATTGCAAGAAGGAGAGAACATAAATGAATTTCTTTTTTTTTTTTTTTAAATTCTTCTTGTAAATGCTTTACATTATAGCTCAAATTGCAATTAAGAAGACTCTGGTCCCACCCTTGTAATTAAAAAGCACAAGTAGTTCCTCTACTGACCACAACAAAGGGCAAATAGACTCAAACCCACTTCCTCGCAGGAGCCTCTCTTGTTGCTTCTGAGTGGTTCATGTACGGCTGATGAAACAGGCTATTGGGTCTAAGGGATTCAAGCCTAAGCAAGTGTATACACCTTGGAGATTAGATATGGTATCTGGTGAGTGAGGCAATTTTTCCACTTTTGTCAAGGCTGGATTAATATTCTTACTAACTGCATTTTAGGAATGGTCAAATTAGAGTTCAGTCACCTGCCCAGGAGAGGTGGCAGGAAGGTGGAGAGACCAAAACTTGCCCTTCCTTATCCACTTAGGGGTCTGTGGGTCCCAGTTCATATGCCCTGTGCTTCCTCCACTTTTCTGCTGAGCGCTCAATGCACATCAGAGTAGGAAGTCAGCACCCTAAATTCTGCTGGGCTGTGACAACAAAGAGCTGGTGATGAAAGTTTGCACTTACCTAATGAAATAGAAGTGTTTTGTAGCTTCATCTGTTAAGAATTATGATATGGAAATTCATAGCTTGAAAAGGTTTTCTTTTTATCTTAAACACCTCAATTTCTACCTTTTTATAACAATGAGTTTTTTCCCTTGAGTGAAAAATGTGATGCTTGTTTTAAGAATGAAACTCTCACCCAATCCTCTTCCCATATATACAGCTTTCATTTTATTAGGCTTAGAGTCTTATTACTTCACTTAAATTTGCAAATTCAGCAAAGTGATGGCTGTGTCTTGGAATAATAACAAGCACCTTGGCAACTAAAGTGCCAATAATGACTATGAGCCCTTTAAAAATTGAGTCAGGGGCCAGAAGTTGCACTCATGCCTCTCCATAAACATGGCAAGAAAGTTAGTTAATAAACAGCAACTAACTTTTTTCAACTGCAGCAATAAATTGTCTAATTGGCGAAATGTCCACAAGCACTGCTCAAAACACCTTGTGAATTGTTTAATTAGCAAACTCTTGCAACACTCAACAAATAGATATTGGCAAATGAGGGAGACACAGATCTCTGAAGTATTAGCTGTGCTGATAATCTAACCTGCAGGCTTTTCACAGAGACACATATTTTTTTTTTTTTTTTTTTGAGTTTCAGACATTCAAATGACAAATATTTTCCACTTAATATGTTCTTACAAGTAAATAAAACATAAGAGATGTATAGACAACTAGGTATAATTGTGAATCAGGCTGCTAACCAGATTAGTAATATGTCTCATGTATATAGTAATGCAGGGTATGTATGTATCCTCTAGATACAATGACAGCATTTTGTTCACACAAATATAACTAAATGAAAGAAAAAGAAATATTCTTCTGAAACGAAGTCTTCTTGCTGTTTCAGTAAACTGCAGAGTAGGGTATTACTGGATATATATTTAAGGCTATCCACCCAGTCTCCTACCAGCCAAAGTACTAGGAAAATTCAACTGGCAGTGATTTATAATTGTTGAACAGTCTTGGGTCCAAACTCCATGGCATGTTTTGAATCAAGAAATGTTGAGTGGGAAGAGTTATCCTTCACGACAACCCCTTCTGCAAAGTTACCCCCACTGAAGGGAGGGTGAGCAGTTTGGGTGTGGTGAACCAAGTCCTAACACATTCATTGTTGGGAAGCCCCTGGCGGAGACTTGCTGGGTATGAATGGTTTCCTTTCTTGGCTCAGATCATCCAGGACAGATCACATTGAGAAGTGCTGATTGGTTGATGAAACCCAGGTCACAAATCCAATAGCAGTATTTATCATTTCAACATATTTTGTTCCAAGGGTGTAAACTATGTGCCAATATTTATGGTAGTGATATCTTTAGTAAAATGGTGTGTATAGAAAGGTCAAAACCCTATCTTTACTACAAATTCAAAATGTATGTCCCCTCTGTCAAAAGATCAGTAAGTAATGTCTCTTTGCTTATGAAGGAACACATATACATTCATCCCATAAAGACAAAAGAAATGTACACGTTTTCCTGGCATAAAAAAGTTTGAAAAGGATTAAACTAAGCTTTTCTCTCATTTCTCTTCAGAAAGTACAGCTATGATTCATTACAATTACCATAAAATAACTGATTAAGCCACACACATTCTTAGCTCTACCTGAAAAAGTTAAAATGCACATGGTCCTTATCTTCTTAAAGCTTATATATTTATCTGACACTGAAATGTACAAGTCTTTCATATATTGGTGTGCAAAGCACAAAAGTTGAAGAGCTACGCTTATTACCCACCTAATAGTCTTTTAAATACTTGACAGTTTCTTGGAAGAGTATCTTGAAAGAAAACTGAATAGCGCCAAAGACACACTCCCCTCCCCTCCCCACAATTCAGACTTAGTTTTAACTGAGAGACATTAAGACAGACAGAAGGGAACAAGAAGCAATTTGATTTTCAATCTAGGGCAAAAACATGACCAGGCGTACACACAAAAGATTTAAAAATATTTATGAGAAGAATTAAGAGGCGTTCATTTACTTGAAGCAAAAAAGCATTTTAAAACCCTTCTCTGTAAAATATCTGAGTATGTATCTTCCTTCGGTTTTCTCTCTACATAATTGTTTGTGCCAAAACTTTTCGATGAACTTGTTCTCTGTTTGTCTGCTTCAGTAGAATAATGACAGCCACCTCAGACACGATCAGTCTTGGGGTCGGCTGCTTCACCGAGCAGGAGGCAGACTGATGCTTCCAGCAGGTGACCTATGATCCAAGAGTTTAGTCTCCATGAAAAAAAAGAGACCAACCCAAT
This sequence comes from Bos mutus, assembly GCF_027580195.1. Classification (NCBI taxonomy): domain Eukaryota; kingdom Metazoa; phylum Chordata; class Mammalia; order Artiodactyla; family Bovidae; genus Bos; species Bos mutus. Next base: position 44,014,516 of record NC_091625.1, read on the forward strand.
GATCAAGCTCTGCAGCGAAACCCCAGAGGGGCTTTTATTCTGGAAGTTGTTACAAGTAGTTCATAACCTTTGTACTCTAGACACTCATTCAAACTACCCCACCACTCTGTAAACCAGGGGCTAAGGATGCTCCGAGGCTTGAACTTTCTACCCAAACAGGGGACTGTAAACATTTGGGGGAGGCCCAGTGCTACTGCTAAAATAAACCATAAAAAAGGACATTAGCCAAGACACTTTTATTCAGGAAGCCTCTCTCAGGCGGGGAACCCAATTTTAACTTCAACCCTTTCACTCAAGAGCTAGGCCTCAGTGAAAACAAGCAAGCCTCTTTAGAGCAAAATTTTAGAGCACTTTTAAAGTTTTGTCAGCATCTTTCGGTGCTAATAAAAGGCATATATAAAAAGGAATCAGGACACAATAGAATAGAATATATATTTATAATCTGGATTGCAACAGTGTTTTCTGTTTTTTAAATTGTAAATGAAGTGCAAGGAAAAAAAACACATGTAAAGAGGAGACTGCTACTCAGAAGAAATTACTTATGACTTAGCATTTCTGCTCTCATTTGGCTGTCTTAATTTTCAATTGTTTTAGTTTTTAGTAACAGATTTTACTTCTTTCAGGTTCAAAGATGTTTTGACTACAAATTTAATTAGATTATTTGATCCTAGAGTGCAGAAAGTCTTTTCTTCTTGGGGAGAGAGGGAGAGGAGAGAAGAAGGGAGCCTCCATGCTCTTAAAACCGGTGGGAATAAAATCACCGGGGGAAGCAGGAAGTGAAATTGGGTCCAGTTTGCCTAAACTGAAGAAAATAAGGAATACATTTATTCTAAAACTCAAATTTAATTAAAAGAAAATTTCACTCTAAACAATACCTTTAAATTAAGGAGTAAAATTGTAGAAAATAATAATATGTTATAGTCTTTAAGTTTTAATAACTTCTAGATGATCACCATGAATTTTTAATGTTATATGATTTAAACACACCTAGTTAAGAAGTGTTTGAATGTAAATCTGCCATCCCACCAAATCATCATCAATGGCTAACAACCAGGAGATAATGAGGATCCAAAATAACTATTGAATTTAACATGCTGGGTATTCTACTGTGACAGTCTGATGAGGTAAATATTAACATCAAGTTGACAATTATTTTTAGAATTGTTAATTAAATGTAAAGCACATAAAGCCTAAAAGAGATAAAAAGGCATCTGTTAACTAGAAATTCAAGGCGACCATGCCTTTAACACACAGGATGTGCAAAAGCTTCCACAAAACAGAAAAAAAAATTACCCAAAGACTCGGTTCACTTAAAAAACAAAACCAAGCAACTCGCTCGTTATGTCTTAGTCATGTTAATCTCCATGTCACTGAACCAAACTTCTCCAGAGTCCCTTTGGTAAGTCTTATAATAAAAATGTCTTTCAACAATACTTATGATAGCCTATTTTTTAAAAACTGGGCAAAAGATACATAATATTTACCATTTTAACCATCTTTAAGTGTACAGTGGTATTAGGCCTCTAACACTGGTATGCAACCTTCACTACTCTCCATCTCCAGAACTTTTTCATCATCTCCAAACCCACTAAACACCAACTCTGCATTTCTCCCCACCTCCGGTCCTTCGTAACCTGTATTCTACTTAATGTCTCTGAAAATCAAACAATTTCAGGTAACTCATGTAACTGGAATCATACATTTGTCCTTTTGTGTCTGATTATTTCACTTAGCATAATGTTAATTAAAAAAATGTAAATCTTAATTATCTAATTTATATATGGAAAAAAAACTTAAAGGCAATATCATTTCCCAAATACAGGATAACCATCACAGACCATCCACTCACCTCTTCAAAAATAATTTTTGCCTTCTATAAAGAAAATTCAGGTTTCAGCATCATTTCCCCCTTCAAGAGTTCAGACTCCAGAATCTTCCTGGACAACCATGTTGTGGTCTACTTCTAGCCCGGAAAAGAAAGTTATGCCAGCTATCCTAAGCAACCCTTTGCTGTACCACACACCTGTTCAGACAACGGGTCATTTAAACAAGCAAAATAACAGCTGAGAAAGCCAGGTCAGCTACCCTCTGATCTGAAAGACATTTACAAAACCAGTCCCCCTTCTCTGTCTTCTTTATGTGAAAATAGCAGTTGAAGTAACATGACTCCTTCCCTTCCTGTTTGAAGAGACAGTGAAAGCCCTCCTGCTGAGAGTCCACTCTCTAAGTTTGGGGAAGAGGCCTCCTCAGTCCTCCAGCTTAGTCCCTAAGCCTGGGTCTACAGGGGAAAGAGGACCCATCCCACCGTGGTTATGTTTGCTTAAGGAGCTAGGTTCAACTCAAAGAGTTAACGATTAACAAGGGCCATATTACATGTCACATTTTCTTGTTACCATGCTTTTTACTCCTAGGTATAATCAAGGAGATATTTTTGCTTTCTGACCTTTCTTAAGTTTCTTTTCAGTTGGGCCTAAAGATTTTAAAGGCAAAAAAATATATAAACTAAATGGTTAACACTGTGGTCTTTTGACAGATGGAGTCTGAATTTTCCAGAAAAAAATTTTGTTTTGTTTTTTTAGAAAACTGATACAACACTATAGATATAGCAGCAAAACCATTCAAACAGATGTAAAGATTTTATGATTGTCCTTTCCCAAATATATTTTTATACATGTTTTCTAAGTACAATTTATCATAGGATTATAAGAATGAAAAGTATACAATCCTTTCCTTAAATACACGTCTTTTTAAAATGTTTTCCACTACTTGTAAATTTGGAGTAACGCTTCTCTCAGTAGCTTAGGTATGAGTAAACTGCTTTGCTTTATTTTACCTCAAGAAAAGAGAAAGGATGAATGACCAAAATCCACCTAAGAACTGACTCATATGTTGTAGAAGGTCTAACTCTATAAGAAATTTATCACACAAAACGAGCAAGTCCATACTGAGCCTTCCGTAGGGAGGGAAGTTTTGTCTTGGTAGATGAAATGGATGAAGGGAGAAAACGGAGCAAGCCTGGAAGGAAGACAGCTCACTATTTTCAAAAAATCTCATCTGTTTTGGCAAAATATTGATAATTGCTTTTAACTTAGAAAAAACCACAACATTTTATATACTAAAGTACCATAAATAATTTTGGTTTAAAAATTTCTATGTGTAATAATTCTCTTTTAGGTTTTCATTTTAATTTTATTAAAACTTTCCTCATGCTCTCTTAAAATCACACAACTTTAGAATTCTGTATGGAACCTTATGGGCTTCCCAGGTGGCCCAGTGGGTAAAGAATCTGCCTGCAATGCAGGAGATGCAGGTTCGATCCCTGGGTGGGTAAGATCCCCTGGGGAAACAAATGGCAATCCACTCCAGTATTCTTGCCTGAAGAATCCCATAGACAGAGGAGCCTGGCTGGCTATAGTCCATCAGGTTGCAAAGAGTTGGAAACAGCTGAAGCGACTGAGCTAGCACACATGCATGGAACCTTATAGATCGTGTAGTATAATGTAAGAATATCCAAACTTCTTTTTTTCCAGTAGTGGAGCTACCACTAATTAGCTTTTTTTCTTCTATTAAACCTATTGAAATCTTACCATGCTCTGAGCAAGTGGAATAGATAAAGGCAGAAATCCAACTGGGGACGCAACCTGAGGGTCCAAGGCCCGTGTCAGAGAATCACTGTGTCAGTCCAATCCCCTCATTTTATAGAAGCAGAAACAGAGGCCCAATAAGATTAGGTGACTTCTCCAAACTCACATCACACCAGCCTCGGAGCTGAGACTAGTACATGCACTCCTTATTTACTACCTTCCTCTCCACCAAATCTTAACGGTTTGGAATTGCAAATAGTTTATTATTTTGCACTTGGAGAACTAAAGAAGTAGCATAAAATTTAGTGGGGGTAGGGGTGGGGTTGTAGGGAAGTATGTGTTTGAAATTCCTGATCACCTCAATTTCCATTATCAAGGCCCAAAAGACAAGAAACAGAGAATCAGGAAAAGAAGGGACCTAATTGAATTGAAGGGTAAAGGCATTATTATCATCATCATCATCATCATCCTTTCCTATATTCATTCACTCAGCAGACAGTTATCGCAGACATTGCACCAGGTACTGAGAAAGATGCTCAAATAAATTAGGACCTTGTTGCCAGGTGCGTTTCCTGTTTGGCATGGTGCTGCTCATGTGTGTGTGCACACTTGCATACAGTCCTAGGCGGGATGTGATAGATGCCATGAAAGTGATGCAGGAAATGCAGAGAGGAAAGAGCAATCAAGCATGGGTGTCCAGGTGTCATCTGAGCTGAGCCTCAAAAACTATCATGGGGAATGGTGGCACCCAGGTGAACTCCCAGCAGCCACGGCTGGAGTGCAGAGGTGGAAAGGAAGGGAAGAACACAGGCCTTCCCCCATCTACTCTGACTGAAACGAAGGCCTCTTACAGAATTGTGGAAAGTATGTCTGGAAAGTTACTTTGGCCAAAACTTGAAGGGGTGGGGAGTAGGGAGAAGAAAGGTAGCCAGGAGACAAAGTGCAGGCCAGGGCTTCAGACTTGGGGGGGTGGGGGGTAAAGGGAGTGTTTATTTACTAACAGATACATGGAAGATAAATCCATCTAGAAATTAGATGCGTAAAATTTGGTCAGTCACCCAACGGTTGTTGGTAAAAGGAGGTTATAGATTTCAACAGTTGTTGCCAGGTTCTTCTCTGTAGAAACAGTAGAGGTAGCATAATGGGCTTTGGAGGCTGCAATGCTTTGCTTTCTATAATCAGTGTCTTTGCAACTCACCCCTGCCCCCGCTTCCCCTTCTACTCCGCTGCCTGCCTCCGAAAGTGCTAATATAGAGTTGGAGAAAGCTTTTCTCTCATGTTTTTTTGGGGGGAAACCCCACAAAACTCGAATATACTAAGGAATGGAAAAGGTTAACTCTGAAGCAAGACAAAAGTAATACCAAGGCAGAAGAGAAAAGCTTTCCCTTGCCTTTCTGGCCTTCAGTATTCCATAAAACGCATTTCCCTCCTGATAAGACTCTGTGCTGACCAGGCAGTCACACTTTACTGCAGGTTCACTAACTAACTAAGCTGTCTTTTTCAAGGATATCAGTGCAACCAGAAGAGCCATAAAATTGTGAAATTTCGAGAAGAAGGGGCTAAGTCAGACACAGGCTTGGCCTAGCCTGATCAGTATGGCTGTGGACAGACAGCTAAGCTGCTGACATCAGGATAACACAGTGTGGTCAGTTCTGAGTGCCCCAGTCCTGCCCATGTCCACTCACGCATTGCTTCTTCCAGACGTGTTGTTTTTGAGAGATGCAGAGCCCGTGCCATCAGAAGTCTGGAAGAGGGAGAGGCATTTTCCAAAGTCTAGTTATTTAGACCAAACAAATATAAACAAAGGCATAACACCCATTTACTATTTGCCACTACATTTTAGAATTTCTGGTATAAGCTGTTTAAGAAGTGCCAAATCTGAAGTTTTACAGCTTAAAAAAAAGAAAGACTCTCCCTCTACTTTGAGTTTGTTTATTAAAATGTCCCAGACTTTTAGAACTGTGCAGTTCTCCTAGCCAGCTCCTAGTTTTAGCTCCAAGGAAGCCAAGGATCAGAGAGGGATGGGATTTGCTCACACTTGGCTAATCAACAGTGAAAACTGACAACTATACAAGTTCTCAACTCCTGGCCCTTACTCTCTCCATTACTATAAATAGTTTTCTTACTAGTCTTTACAATTTTAGTGAAAGTCCATGTAATTCTTATTCCTTTGGTGCAACTATTACGAGAGGTTCTAGTGAAACATAACTCTGAAGATAAGAATGAAAGAAGTGGCCACCCTAAGACACATTTTCCCCTTGGGAAGTCCCAATGAATGTCTAATAATAAATATTTACCTTTTTATATCCTCCTCTTGTGTGATGAGCTACACTACACACAATGACTAGAAGAAATGCGCTATCCAAAGACCTATTTCTTTGGTGGAAGCAAAAGACTATTTTTAAAATGTATCATGCTAATAAAACCCAAAGTAACTATTTCTCTCACTGTCCTCAAAACTAAAGAAACTGCATAAGTTGTGACTAAAAATGAAGTGTATACTACATGTAGTACTTATGATTAAGGAAACGAATAAAAACTCCAAATTCTTCCCTCACCTCCACTAGTTATTCTTCTTTCATTTCCTAGTATTTCTGATACAGGTATTAGCAGAGAAATGAAAATAGATGCAATATGTGTAAAGAATTATGAAGACCCAAGACACCTGGTCCTCTGTACTTACTAGTTTAAGAAACCAGGAAAGATCATATAGGTTACTTCCTATGTGATCATGAATCTTTTAATGTGTCTTGCTTTTCAAATTCCTTAATCAATAAAAAATTGAAAAATACCTATGATGATCTTACTTGAAGCTTCAAAAAAACTGTTATTAGGAAGAATGTCATTTTCCCTCCATAAGAAAGAATATATTCTCAGGAACCAATTAGAAGCTCAGAATTTCCTAGCCCTCTATTTACTAGTCCTTCGTTCTTCTTTAATTTAATTTGGCTACAATCAGCCTCTCTCTTGTTGCTGATGAAATACTCACTTTTCCACTCAATCGGCCTGGAATACTCCTGCGGACTGGGAAGGAGCTGCTTGGAGCAAAGCAGTGCAGAGCGGCTCTCCCCCTAGAATGTGGCTCTCTTTGCAAAAGAGGCCTGAGTCAACAGCCCTATCGGAATGATCACATGACATGGCCTTTGTCTCCTTCCTGCTGGTGTGTCAGTGGTCATGGCCAAAGACTGCAACAGGGGATTGCTAGGAGATGAAAAATGCTTCACATGTTTGTATTCTAGCTGTCAAAGAGAGAAGACAAACAGCCTTTTCCACTGCCTTCCATCACAGCCCAGAAAGGATCTGCTTTTCCCACCTGAAAGGCTCAGGACGTGTCAGGAACTAGAGACGCAGGAAACTAGATCTGCGGCCAGGAGCCCACTGTCCTTATTCCATGGAAATGAAAGACAAGTTGCTTTGATCACCTTGGAGACCAACTACCTCCTTTGGCTGAAAACTAACCCCACCTTGGCGGTGCCCGCTTCCCCTCCCCACCCCGCCGGGAACTCCACTCCCTCTACTCTGGCTTGGGAATCAGGCTAATCAGTTTGATCTGACAGATTTTAATTACATTAATTAGGGCTTTTCTGAATAGGCCTGATTAGCATCCTACCAAGGGTTTGTGTATGTGAGTGTGTTTGTGTGTTTTCTTCCCTAAAGCAGCTCTGTTAGGATCAGGACTAATACTTTCTTTTCCTGTAACAATGGTGGGTTTTTTTGTCTTGCTCAAGGGAAAAAATCAGACATTGGTGGCAATGGGTGTGAGAATGTATTTTATAATAAAATCAGCCATGAAGATCTGGAGAGGGGAGAAGGGATTATTAGAACATTTGTCTAGAATGCAAACATTGCTTTTGCTTAACCTTCCACTTAGTAAATACTATATTTAGTTTGAGATTTAAAAATCCAAGGTCTTCTAAATTTTGCCCCATACCCTCATCAGACTGAAGCACATAGAAATAGATTTGGATCTCTATGTGATTTTATCCATCACATTTCAGAGAGAACCAATGAAAACCACACAGAAGCCAAAGGAGATTTATCCTCTGTCCCTCCATTGTTTCTTAGAATAATAACTTCAGTGTCAACCAGATTTTAATGAAAATATTTCTAAACTACTTTCAACCACTAATAAAAGAGAACTACAGCACTGATTTCTCAGAACACTATACAAAGTTTAGCATAGCATGTATGTTTAGCTTTATTGATCATCTATGCTTTAATTACTGCTTTTATATATGCTATTTTGAATTATTGTTGTTTAGTTGCTAAATTGTGTCCGACTCTTTTGCAACCCCACAGACTACAGCCCACCAGGCTTCTCTGTCCATGGGACTTCCCAGGCAAGCATACTGGAGTGGGTTGCATTTTCTTCTCCAGAGGATCTTCCCGACCCAGGGATTGAACCTGTATCTCCTACGTTGGCAAGTAGCTTCTTTACCACTGAGCCACCAGAATAAATCATAATAAATGAGGGCACAGTTTCAGACACCAGGAAGAAAAGCTACCAAACTCAGGAAAGTTTATTTGCTTTTCAAAAAAAGTCTAATACGAAACTTTTTTTTTTTAATCACGTGTCTTAAGGAAAGTCGTAAAAGAGTGGACTTGCGACCCTTAATCCAAGTTTTGAATCCTGTTGACACGGCTCTCTCCCTGCAGCCACTTGTGCAACAGCTACTGCTCTGAGGATTAAAGCTGCTATTCACACCCACCTGAGCTATGTTAATTAGGATGCTGTTTTATTGGGATAGTTCCTGAATCAGTTAGAACATTGACAAGACAGCTGAGAAACTGCATTTTCTAGGCACAGTGATTGATACACCACAGCGATTGATAAAAGTTTTTTTAATTATCTGAAAAATATCCCAATGCCATATTTTTCATTTACGTTGTATTCAATTATCTTATCTTTGAGGGTTAACTGGATTTAACATTTCTAGCCGTTTGGTTTCCTAGCCACTTTGAAGTAAAAGTGAAATTTCTAAAGGTGTCTACATATTCACCTCCTTTTTTTTCCCCTCTCATTTTGAGGGGGAAAAATCCTCAGCAGAAAAGATGTTCATGGTCTTTTTTGTTATCTTCTGATTCTCACTGGGAATCAGAGTGATCTTTTCTCCTTTCCTTGGTCTTATCTAGGTGGATAGGATGTCCTTTGAGAAGGAACCTGATTAACTCACTTTGATGACTACCAAGCTTATTCTGGGCTCTACAAACACAAGAATGAGAATGGTCCATTCACCTATTTGGGAAGTAGCAGGAATCCAAATCTTTAACTTAAGGTTTTTGATCCACTTTGGATTAGACAATTAAGATTTTCTAGGAAGCATTAGTAAAAGATTGAGGGAACTGAAGGGTAGAAACAGGCTATGTGATTTAATGCTGGATACTCTCCCTCCACATCCAAATGTTTGCCCTGGATAGAATATATATTTTATGCTTTTCAATGATGGTAGCCTTCTGGCTTCCCCTGGAAGAAAATACTAAGTGATTTATTAAACAAACAGACAACAACAAAAACAAAAGAAGCAAACCCACACACAGTTCCATTACTGTGCCAAATTTTACCTAGTATTCAATTTAATTACTCAATTACAACTTTCCAATCTTCTAACAGTTCAAAGGAAGAGAAATGAAGTTAAGAATTCCGACATAATTTGGGGTGTGTGCAGGGGTGAAGAAAAAGATTATTTTTTTAAAGTAACAACAAAAAGAAGAACAAAAAGGGAGAAAGTAGTTGATGAGAGAAAAAAATGTAAAGCTTTTCTTTAAAAAGTGAGAACTTAAAATGGTAATTTTAAAAATATAGATATACATCGACAAAAAAGTATGTGGGGAGGTGGGGAGAGAGAGAGAGTAGGGGTAGGGAGTAGGGCATAAAATTAACACAGAAAAGAACTGTAACTGAGAAAAAGCCTTTCCTTAGGTTTTAAAATAGTTACTCCAGTGTACAGTAACAGGATCTCAACCCATTTTGTTAAACTAAGTTCACTGACAGTCACTTACTAATCACAATGCCACTTACTGTTAATTCGATTAAAAAAACTAAAGTCTGAATGTAAGCTCTCCAAACATATTTTCGTCATTATTAGGTCTGTGTGTTAGTAGAGCATGACAGCCCTTCATTCATTTCAGCCAGCCTGTCAGGCAGCCATCCATGATTTACTGAGTCCGCCCCAGGGAGCAGGCACTGTGCTAAGCTCCGGGTGTCCAGTACTCAGCGAAATGGACATGGTCCTTACCCTTCATGAAGCTAATTGTTAACGGAGAGACTGACATGAAACAAGTAAATGTCAAAATATAATTGCCACGTGTGGGAAGTGATAGAAAAGGAAAAAAAGAGAGGGTGCTGTGTGAAAGAAGAGAGGAATGGCGGGGAACGGGATGTTCAAGGAAGAACATTCTATGAGGGAACTCTTAAGCTGAAGCTTTCAAGAAAATTTTGGCCATACTCCACAGCCTGTGGGACCTTATTTCCCAGACAAGTAATCGAACCCACATCCCCTGCATTGGAAGGCAGAGTCTTAACCACTGGACCACCAGGGAAGCCTAGCTTAAAGGTGTCAGCCTTGTAGATTGGAAAGAGAGGAAGAAGACAGGGGCAGAGACCAGGTGGGATGGAAAGAAGAGAAGCATCTCAGCACTCCCAAGCCAGGAAGTCCTCAGTGAGTTCTGGGGGTGGAAGGACCACAGCTGTGTAAGTGATGTGAGTTGAGGCTGCAGAAGCAACAGATCTTTGCAGCTCCTGGTGAGAAAAGGATTTTCTTCCGAGGATAATTCTAATAGGAGCAAAAGTTAAGCATTTATTCTTAAATTAAGAACTTTTGTTGCACACTCAGTTGTGGAAATATACTACAATAAGAGAACAGTTAAATACATTAGGTACATCTCATGACAGAATATTATCCAACCATGTAAAAATGCTTCAGAATGATATTAAATGATACCAAAAAAGTTCAAGATATTTAAAATCAGTATATACATAAACATAAAAGAGCAATTTTGTAAAAGAGAAATGCATCTGTAGTTGTAGTAATAGAAATAGTAGAAGGAACTACACTAAAATGTTAAAAATGATTAAAGCTAAATGGAGGAATTACACTGATAGATGGTCAACTTTTGTTGAATTTTGTTTTCCTATTATCATACAGTAAAGTGAATTCTATGAATCTTTACACATGTATAGATTCCTGTAACAACCAATTACAGGGTGATCCCATCATGCCAAAAAACCCCCTTGTGCTATTCCTTTATAACCACACCTGATGGCTTAATCGTGACACTTTTTTGTAGCTTCCAAACTCTCTACAATTAGTAGGCATTACTTTAATTTTCGGGGGCTTCCCTTGTGGCTCAGCTGGTAAAGAACCTGGCAATGCAGGAGGCCTGGGTTTGATCCCTGGGTTGGGAAGATCCCCTAGAGAAGGGAACGGCTACCCACTCCAGTATTCTGGCCTGGAGAATTCCATGGACTGGATAGTCCATGGGGTCGCAAAGAGTCAGACATGACTAAGCGACTTTCACTTTCACTTTAATTTTCAGGGGCAAAAGCCACATAATTTGAAGTAGTAGAAATAAAAGAACAACACAGTAAACAATAATTCCCTAAACAATGACTTTTTTTCTTAACCATTATTTGAGATTAATATGCTTAATGTGGGCTTCCCTGGTGGCTCAGATGGTAAAGAATCTGCCTGCAGTGCGGGAGACCCAGTTTCATATTCCTGGGTCAGGAAGATCCCCTGGAGAAGGGAATGGCTCCCCACTCCCGTATTCTTGCTTGGAGAGTCCCATGAACAGAGGAGCTTGGTGGGCTATAGTCTACAGGGTTGTAAAGAGTTGGACACGACTGAGTGACTAACACATTTTCTTTCATGCTTCATAAATTTTTAAAATTTTTGAACCTTCCTCAACTAACTTATTCTGCTCCTGACCAGAAATACTAAGTTTTTAGCAATGTGAAAATATATCATCACTGGGAACGGGGCCAGGGGGAGGCTTTTTGTCATTCAGAAAACTCTCTCAAATGAACATCAGTGAAAAGTAGCAGAGACATACAGTAACATTAATAGGGATGCCAGCTCAAAGACCTGTGAACAGAAGAGACGGAATTCAACACAGGAAACATTTCTGTTCTTTTTCTTGTTTAACTAAGAATCCATTCCAGTGATATGAGCACATGTACAAGTAATCCTAGATCTTGCACAATATTATAAGAATTAGTCACATAATTTTATAACTATCATGGTCTATTCTGATTGAATTATCAAGCATTGAAAGTATATACTTTATTTTGAATTCGTTAAGCAGAAAAATATATTTCTATGAGGCCAAGTCTAGGTAGATAGTTTCTTTTGGATGGGATTTCAGAAAGATGATGGCTTGCAGTGCTCAACCCAAATCCAAGCAGAGAGCTACTGCTGGGGCTGGGCTGGACTGGATGGGGAAAGGGCGGCTTTCAACTCATCTATATGGAAGTTTAAAGCAGAGACATTACTTTGCCAACAAAGGTCCGTCTAGTCAAGGCTACGGTTTTTCCAGTAGTCATGTATGGATGTGAGAGTTGGACTATAAAGAAAGCTGAGCACTGAAGAATTGATGCTTTTGAACTGTGGGGTTGGAAAAGACTCTTGAAAGTCCCTTGGACTGCAAGGAGATCCAACCAGTCCATCCTAAAGGAAATCAGTCCTGAATATACATTGGAAGGACTGATGTTGAAGCTGAAACTCTGATACTTTGGCCACCTGATGCAAAGAACTGACTAATTTGAAAAGACCCTGATGCTGGGAAAGATTGAAAGTGGGAGGAGAAGGAGATGACAGAGGATGAGATGGTTGGATGGCATCACTGACTCAATGGACATGGGTTTGAGTAAACTCCGGGAGATGGTGATGGACAGGGAGGCCTGGTGTGCTGCAATCCATGGGGTCGCAAAGAATTGGACATCACTGAGTGACTGAACTGAACTGAACTGAAATGATGTGGAGGTTAAGACTTGGATGGAAAGACAGGGTGAAATCTGGATGTTATCCCCACTAGATGCCAAACATACACAACTATGAGTCCTTAGCCTCCAGAGGATCCTTAGAAAGCCCATCCACCCCCATTCCTGCCCCGCCCACCTCCCCAAGAAGGACACAGCCTGAAGGTTTACATTGACCCCTTCTTCCAAACAGAGCTGAACAGGTGAACTGAATTATTTTTGCCCTAAAGCTAGGCAAGTGCTCAGCTTTGCTGGGCAAGAGATATGGGAGGTAAATGCTTTCATTCTTTCCATTTTGAGAGGAGGAAAATGAGGCAGACAGTGGTTGAGTAACTTGCCTAAGATCAAAAAGTTGGTAAGTGGTGTTAACAGGATTCTAATCCAAGCAGTTCAATTTCAGCATCTATGTTACTATTACCTCTCCTAGAAGATTGTGTGGTTTGTAGTGGGAAAAAATAAGAAATTAATGATGCCCTTTAACAGAGAATGAGGAATACATTGACATAGTCATACCAATGAATTCCAGGCATAAATTAAATAGAAGTTGGATCTGTAATAGGTTTAGAAGGATTTCCCTCACACATTTATTTAGAAGAGCAAGAAACACAATATAACCTGATTTTTCAAAAACAATGACAGAAAATGTTGTATAACTCTATGTTCCTCTATATATGATTATGGAAGAAAGGAATAAAGGACACACACCATGATGTTAACATAAAAATGGAGTTTTTATTCTTAAGTCATAAAATACAAGTTAATAATAATTCTTCTAACTATGAAAAATAAGAAATAGGTAAACTTCTGACCTACTATAGACAGGTATGTATTCTGACAACACCTGAGCCTACAAGATACAGGTTAGAACTGGAAAGTCTGCTTTATACAGAGAAGCTGCTGGCTGCTACTGATGGGATTCCTAATCACCGAGAAAGTAGAACAGAAACTAGCAGTATATCCCTTAAGCAGACTATCTGCAGGCCCCTTCAATCCTTTTATTAGAGGCTAAACACACTGGTTTGAGTGTGGACAGAGGTGGTGTGCTTGTATTAAGTGTGCAAGCACGTAAGCACATCTGTATTTATTCTAACAATACCATGCTTTCCATTACTCCAGTCTAGTTTTAAGGAGGGAAAAAAATTAATCAATTCAGCAGGTCACTTTGAGCCACCTCTGGAAATTAGCTGATGCTATGATTTCTTCATTAATGTCAAGAAAAGGAGAATAGGTCCAGCCATTAAGCCCCTCTCAGATCAAGATAAGAAAGAGTTAAATAGATGATAATCCTTGCATTTAGCTGACTTTCAAACATCTCGCTGCTTAATCATTTCTTCCTCGATATGTACTGTACAAACACACAGGGAATGTTTGGAAAGCCTTGGTCTTAGGGATGAGGAAAGGAAGAGAGTTTCTAGAGAGGTGTGGGGAGGGGAGCAGGAGGGATGGACATACAGAATTCACAGAGGTGGACAAGCCAGAGAGATTTCACAGGTGAACCTTTACTAGGAAATGAAACCATTTCTTAATTGACATTTGGGAAATAGGCTAAATACAATCTCACTAAGCCTCTATGGACTAGCTAACTGATTAAGGCAGGGATGTCAGCAAGAAATACTTAATTCTAATATTATATGACAATACATTTGTGACTAATCCATTTAGTACTATTATTTTACAAACTAGATTTTAACTTTTTAAGTAAAATTTTAATCATGTTTCACTGAACACATCAGGGTAATATTATATACTTGAATTTAATGACAAGGTGAGATGAAAGGGAGCAAATTCCAGGTGGCTTATATTTCAATCCTTACAAAATAAAAACTAAGTAAAAAGAAAAAGCAAAAAAAGCTGTGGTTGTTTCCTGAAATGAGTGAGCTTAGGAATGTAGACTTGTCTGATAAGTTGGCATGATGTTTCAGAAACATTTATGAATAACCAAAATAGTAGCTACAGAGGATAATTCCTCTCTGTATAATTAATGTGCTACAGTGTTATACAACTGTAACAGGAATTTATTCATTTGTTTCTTAAGAAAACCCTAAGAAGACTTGTCTAAATACACAGTTCAAATGTAATTTTCTATTCTTGATGTACTAAAAACTTACATCACAGAAGTTCTCCTTACCGGTCTCTTTTGTAGGAAATGTCCTTATCCTTTGAAGAAATCTCTTAGTCTCTCCCCATCCCAACAATACAAGCTGAAAAGGTAGAGATGACCACAAGAAATCAAAAGGAATCTTATACCATAGCTACTTCTGCATTTTCTAAATTCACAGGCTTCTTGAAAGAATGTGAGAAATAAAGAAGATACCTTAGTTATTTTACAAATATTTTAAAAACGCATACTTTTAGGTCACCTCATTTGCTCTCCTCTAGCAATGGGTCATTAGGATTGACAAATTTTATGCAAATTTGAATTAGATTTCTGAAAATGCATGTAGCCGGTTACAACATATGTGTTCAAAATGGCAGCTGGAGGAGATTCTGGGAAGATGGTGGAGTAAGAAGTATCAGGAATTCATCTCCCCACCTAAATAACAATCCCACTGGAAAAATCTGTCTGATGCAATTATTTTGGAAGTCAAGTAGAGCAACACCCACCATGGGAGTCCCAGAAGGAAAAGAGGCAAAGAGGAAGAAAGAATATTTGAAGAAATAATGGTGAAAGTTTTCCTAAATTTAATGAAAGACATAAGTATAAACAACCAAGAAGCTCAACGAACTTCAAGTAAGATGAACTTAAAGAGATCTGCACTGAGACACGTTATTATCAACCGTTCAAAAGACAAAGAATAAAGACAAATTAGACCATGAAAATTAAAATCTGTGTATCAAAGGATACTATTAAGAATGAAGAGTAACAAATGGAATGGAAGAAAATATTTGTAAATTATATATAAAGACATTAATATTCAGAATATATAGAAAGAACTCCTAAAACTCAACAACAAAAAAACCGATTCTAATTCAAAAGCAGGCAAAGGGGCTTCCCTCATGGCTCAGTGGTGAAGAATCTTCCTGCCAGTGCAGGAAACATAGGTTGGATCCCTGATCTGGGAAGATCCCACATGCCATGGAGCAACTAAGCCCGTGTGCCAAAACTACAGAGCCTATGCTCTGGAGGCCAGGAACTGCGACTACTGACCCCACGTGCTGCAACCACTGAAGCCCGTGCTCCACAGTAAGAGAAGCCACTGCGATGAGAAGCCCGAGCACTGCAACTAGAGAGCAGCCCTCACCGGCCACAACTAGAGAAAAGCCCTTGCAGCAACGAAGACCCAGAACAGCCAAAAATAAATCGATATTGAAAAAAAGAAGCCACCATGATACATGAGAAAATTTTTTTAAAGTATATGAAGGATTTGAATAGACATTGCTCTAAAGAAGACATATGAATGGTCAATAAACACATGCAAAGATGCTCAGCATCACTAATCAACAAGGAAACACATATCAAAACCATGAGGAGAGAATATGCTATTATCAAAAACCCAGAAAATAACAAGTGTTGGAGCACTTATGGATAAAATGAATCTTTGTGCACTGTTGGTTAGATTGCAAAATGTTGCAGCCACTGTGGACAACAGCATGGTGATTCCTCGAAGAATTAAAAATAAAATTACTTTATAGTTCAGGAAATCCACTTCTGGGTATATACCTAAAAAAACTGAAAGTGGAATATAAAAAAGATATCGCACACTCCTGTTCACAGCAGCATTATTTATGATAGATAAAACTTGGAAACAACTCAACTGTACATTGACTGATGAATGGATAAGCCAGATATTGTAAATATATATAACAGAATATTATTTAGCCTTAAAAAGGAAGAAAATTCTGACATATGCTATATCATGGATGAACCTTAAGGATGTTATGCTGAGAGTTTTAGTTGTGCAAGATGAAAAGAGGTCTGGAGATAGATGGTAGTGATGGTTGGAAAACAATATGAATGCACTTAATATCATTTACCTATACTCTAAAATGTGGGCAAGATAGTAAGTCTTACGTGTATTTTGCCACAATACAAAAACAGTCACAAAGCAAATATAAACTAAATAAAGCAAACTCTGGGAATTGTTCTAGTCAAGTTATCAGTGAGGGTTTGCTGAGACTTATGTGAGAAAATTTCTAGATGTTTCTAGCCAAAAATCAAGCCAGGTACAACACTGGTAGATTCCCAAAGCAAGGATGGAATAAAGGGCAAGGGTTTTTATTAGCTGTATGTCTATTCCATAAGTTATATTTGCATTTTCCTTTTTGTAACCTTTACCTAAATCTTTGGATGATAATAGCACATATTACTAAAACACCAAAAATAAAGGCTGTCCATTTTTTCCTCTGATTTTGAAGCAAGTTGTTTTTTATCAATAGCATCTGTCAGCTAGGGAATGCGTTCGAAGGAAAATAGAAAGTTGTAGCCTGGACTCGTTCTATTTCATTAACCAGATACTACACACATCCTAAACCAAACTTCCTTGGCCTATACAAGTTACATGGGTTTCATCTGGTAAATGGGCATTTGAAACAGTTTAATTGTTCTGTGTTAGCTTTGGTTCACTCTAGTCAATGAAGAAAGCTCCTAATGAAAAAAGATTTCTTCCTGTCATAGTATGAACTATACTACAAATGCTTCCCGATTCTGCACTCCCACTGAATCTTATTAAAGCGGTTTACTTGCCCTGAGAAGTAAGAAGATAACAATACTTACTAAGAGCCACCTTCCCCGTTTGGAAAATTGTTAAGATTCTTAAAAACAAATCTTCACACTGAATGCTAGATATCACTATAACAATACATGTGAACTTAACATTGACAGTTACAACTGAGTAATTAGTTCTAAACCAGCTCCCCAACTAGAGCCAATTTGAGCACTGGACAAAAATATGATACAAATGTTTGGAGATACAGAATAGACAACATAGAACTGTGATCTCTGAGAGATGCAAAACTAACAAGATGAGCCCTACCACCTCCCAGATTTCTGCCTGAGCATCTACAAGATACAACAAATGAAAGGACCCCAAGAAGACTACTGCCATCTCAATAACCTGAGGTGCCAAATATCAAGGAATGAGGCAGCAGAGGTGATTGGAATTCGTATGGCAAAGAACCAAACAGAAGGGAAAGTTTAAGATATCTGCAGGTGGGTCTCCTTGAGTCTCTGACTGAATGGGCTTAGAATCCTTTAAGTGAGATTCCATAAGGCCAAGTAACAAAGAAAAACTACTAGGAGCTGTAAGTAGAACCAGAACCATCATGAGATGAACAGACCATGGGGTATTATTCAACAACATAAAAGAATGAACTCTTGATACATACAACAATATGGGTGAATATCAAAACCATTATGCTAAGTGAAAGAAGACAAAAAGATGAACATGTACTGCACGATTCCACTTACATAAAATTCTAGAATATGCAATCTAATTTATAGTGATAGGAAGCAGATCAGTGTTTGCCTATGGACAGGGGTGGAAGGAGGAACAGATTAATAAGATTACAAAGAGGCACAAGGAAACTTTTTTTGGAGGGGAATGGATAGAATAGTTATTATATTGAGTGTGGTGATGAATTTGCAGGTATCTGCAAATGTCAAAACTCATCAAACTGTACACTTTAAATATGAGTAGTTTGGTTTGCTTCAATTATACCTCAATAAAGTGGAAAAACAAAATCAAACATACATAGTGTTTTTAAGTTAATAATACAATGTGAACCCATTTCTATACAAATGCATATGTTTCTGTACTGTTTTAGTATTCCATTACATGAACATATTGATTTATTTAACCGAACCCTTATGCTTCGATATTCAATTTGCTTTCAACTGCTCACTATCACGACCCACAGACAATGTTTTCAATGAGCGGCCATGTCTAACTCTCAGAGGCATTACCTCTGTTGGTTAGTATACAACACTCATGAAGCAAAGGTCCAACATTAAAGTTCTGTTCCATAGCCATGAACTTGGAATTAACCTTAGTCTTGAACTGCTATGCTAAACATACACACAATTGGACCAAGAGGCACTGGACGAACTCAATATGAGGTAAAAAATCAATACAAATCCAGCAGTACCAGAAGAGAAAGAGGCATATGCTGAAAAGGAGTATCCATCACATTATCTCTGAACACAAAGAATATGTTTAATCAGCCTTAAAAGAAGGAAAAAAAAAAATATTCATTGCATGTCTTCAACATATATTCTGGGGTGGAAGAGGAATGCAGAAGAGCTCTCCAAGGAAAATAATACTATCTCAGCTCTATCATGCCGAAGGTTGATTTTACATTGAGGAAGGGGAATTAATAAGTAAATTCACATTGACAAACCCACACAGGGGATCACGTGTAATGAGCTAACTACACTTGTCCAAGTGGTCTGAGATCCAACAGTGAGAGATGGTGAAATGGTCAAAAAAAGCTGCCAAAGGACATTACACTCAGGTTAAAAAAAAAAAAGAATATAAGCAATAGTTTCCTCTCCCTGAAAATAGAGGTTTGTTTTGCTCTGTTTTGTTTTGGGGAAGACAGCTCTCAAATGATACAATTAAAACCACCATTTTAGGACAAAGGAATAATACATCATATAATACCTATCTGGCACTTTTAAAAACAATCCACCACTCCACTCTGTTCTCTCTCTTCCCCTCCTTCCTGGTCCCACCCCCCCCCCCCCTCCCCCGCCACCTATTTTCCATGCAGCCGGTACTTTACAACTCTTTCTCTCCCTGCCTGTTGGAGCAGACCTCTCCTTCATGCCAAAACTGCCCTTTGAAGTCTGCCCTCCCGTTAGGGCTCTGGTGTAGGTATTCAGACTGATCACACAAGCCCAGCAGAACTCCCCCGACCATCCACGTTCTGTCCTGTACAGTTGTTTCATGTGGCCTGTGATTTACAGTCTTAATTAATGCTCAAAAGAAGAAGAGCACATCTTTGGTGGAGTTTTTCCCCCCTTCTTTCCACAAAACAGGGCTCTTGGGGTTTCTGTGGACATTGTGCAGGATGGTTTTGCCAAACGGAATGAAGCGCACTTAATACTTTTCCTTTATAACCTTTGCCATAAATCAGCTGGCACTCCGTTTGCACAAGTGTAGCGATTCATGTCCTGCCCCTCCCCCAGCACTTCCCGAATTTTAAACAAAGTAGGAATAAACTGAGGGTGAGCAGAGCCAGCGGGCCCAGTAAATCAGTTTAATGAGATCTGAATAGATCACATAGGACATATTGTGGAAAAATAAGGTGGGTGGTGGGGATCTGAATTTCAACAGGAGCGGGGCCCAGAAGAGACAAGATGGAAGTTACAGTAGGCAATGCTCAAACTCTGACACATGTCTTTGGTAAAAACAGCACATCTTACAGTCTCTTTCCCATTTGCTGAAACGTACTGCTGTGACTCGTTTAGATTTAGCACTGTTTCCTGTCTGTGGTTTTGCTGGTCCATGTTTTCCCACAGATGGGGACTTTTCTGTTTGCTTCTCATGGATGTGCATTCATTCTTAGTCTACAGACTTCCTTCCACAAATAGACATCTTTGTATGCACAAATACCTTTCTCTCTCTCTCTCTCTAAGATAGGAAAAATAAAGACCTGCAGATCTAAGGGGTGAACTAAGTAAGAAGCAAGACTAATTATTAGGTGATACCCATCTGGTGCTGGTCAGCCAGGCGCTGCTCAACACACCCTCCACTTACTGTCACTAACGAGCAGGAAATTCATGCTCCTCCCTCTGCTCTGCATCATCAGAGGAGAACATATTGTTCAGTTTTCTGCTCTTTAAATCAAACACACAAATGGGATTCCCTCTGTACCAAAAACTATGTTAAACAAAAAAGAAAACCACCCTCTTTCAAAGACGTTATCTGATTATATATTTCCTTAATGTCACTCCCAAGGCAATGTACCCCACCCTAAGTGTCTCAGTTAATAGACCTCTCCTGAGTTACAGAATTTTTGAGATTGTTGAAGGAAATAAAGGAAGAAGAAATGAGGGGAAAATGAAAGAATGTCTTCGTAATGTTTCACTTAACTTTACGAAATGCATGAGGTCTGTTTCAAAACTTCTGAGTCCCTTGTATATAAGATTACCAACTTTTAGTCATGTTTATTGTTCTTATTACTCTCCATGACTAAACACCAGAAAGACAGTGCAACGTTATGAGGCCAAATGACTTTGTGAGAAAACTGCACATACAAAACTCCCCCAAAGAATCCCTATTTGACAGAAAGAAAAAGCATCATAATGCCATGCTGTTACACCTTCAGTGATAGGAGGATACAGATCATTCATTTTTTTTCCTTAGGAGAGAAATGAAAGTTACTTTTACATACATCCTTCTCAATTAAGCCTGATCACACTAAGCAGCTTTCATCTCACGCTAAGATGTTTCTTCTAGGAAGCAGATTCAAGATCTGAATACTCTAAATCTGCCTTTCAGCTGGAAGGCAATTAAAAAAA
This sequence comes from Bos mutus, assembly GCF_027580195.1. Lineage (NCBI taxonomy): Eukaryota > Metazoa > Chordata > Mammalia > Artiodactyla > Bovidae > Bos > Bos mutus. The sequence continues at coordinate 44,035,538 of NC_091625.1, forward strand.
AAAAAAGTGCAATCTTCAACTTGCATCACTATGGGGACCAAATACTAATTAAATGTTTTTAAGCCTAAAAAACTGCCAGCACACTACACCTGAGAAACTCCTGCGAGCTGAAAGTTATGGACTGTTGATGGCAAGTTCAGTCCTCTCGTGCTTCTGGATGATTCTGTGCTGCGGATTATGTCCGGCATATGACGTAAAAGTTAATGAATTCAACAACACAAAGGAATACAGCTGTGGAAGAGCCTAAATTACACTATAAAAATTTGCATTTTTTTAGGCTTCTACTTTTCAAACTTAACATAAGGTCTCCATCTCCACTGCTCCTCCCCTTCTTTTCTCCTTTTAAATGTGAGAGAAGTTGATTGATAACATATTTCAACTTTACCAGATAGCCCAGAGGTGGTTTTCTTGTTTGAAAAAAAAAAAAAAACTCAACTACATGCAGCATGACATTTTAAAACCATGACTTTTACATATTCTTTTCTTTCTTGCACTGGTCAAGGATCCTCTACCTTTGCAGAGGTAATCAATAGAATTTGAGGCAGACAGGAGACTGGGATTCACTCCCATGTGCTAGATCTCAATCCTCTTCCTTTTCGAAGAACCATTTCCATTTCCCTTTTTAAAAAACAAGCATGGATATGTTACTTGACACATATTCTACCTGCAAAGCTGCTGGCAAAGAGAAAGAGAGATTTCACTGCCTGGAGCATGGCAAATAAACTCACGGAAGGATGAGCTAAACCCAGGATCTGGTACAGTTTGCATAAAAACTTGTACTCTACTGGACAGAAAAAAAGACTCAGGTTCAGAGAAATTTTAAAAGCTCCATACCTTTCAGTGTGACTTCGTCCACTGAGTAGATCATTAAGAATGCAGAAAATAATAATGTCATTTTCAAATGTCACATGTTTGTCTCATGGGAAAGTCATTTCCTTTCATAGAAGAGCAGTCCAAGACAAATTTAAAATTTCAACAGCAATCTGCTATCATCATAGCAAGCAAATGAAACAAGGTGTCTGAAGTATTTTAATCCCCTGAATGGGACATAGTACTAATTAGGTGGGGGGAAATGTACAAACCATATTATGTTAGTATGTGCCACATTTTTAAAGGCCAAAGGTCCTTGAAATTTTGAAAAAAGCTATGGTCATAGTCATAGGCACAGAATTCTTGCATTTAATTTTTTTTTTTTTGGGGGGGGGTTGTGAAGATAGTCACAAGGCCATGCTCTACAGGGAGAGATGGCCCCATAGGCACAAAAGGAATCAAAGAGGTTTCCAGAACTTAAATGGATATGTAGGTACATGGCTTGGTTTTTCTGGATCTTTTATCAGAGAAATAAGGCTTCAAGTCACCATTGAGATGTGGCAGAAACACAGCGTGGAGTCAAATACTAGCAGATTCCATCAGCACCAGTCTTGGCCCTGCCATAAGCCATGTGGCCTGTGCTACTGAAACCAGCCCCAGTGTTTCCTTGTTTGTAGAAACAGGGACAGAATTATGCAGAGCATCTAGCCTGTCCTAAAGGACAGACTTTTTCAGACAATTAGTGTGGTTCCTACCCTAAGGAAGAGCTAAGAACCCAGCTTACGCAAGATAGATGACAACACAAGGAATTAAGCTAAGTTCCTGTCAAATGAAAAAAAAAAAAAAAGGAATGACCTGCCTCAGCTACTTAAGCAAAGCTTCTTAGAGGAGCTGAGGGCTGCTCAGAACTTACTTTAATTCACTAAAATCTAAAGCACGCTTACACATTAAGGTAGTTGTAGAAAAGTGCCAGAATCATACATACACTATAGAAAATACACAGTAGAAGATGGAAGAAAAGGAAAAAAATAAGAATAGAGTAAAGCAACAGACCAAATAACCAACAGGGAGGGAACAAAGGGTGCATCCATAAGTCACGGCAATTCCCCACTGCCAGGCATTTATTTCCTATCAGAGATAATTCTAATGAATTAATTACCAGATTTCCAAGCTCCAAAGCAGAAAATCAGAAAAAGCAATCAAAAAGATGAAGGAAACCACATTCATTACACGAGAGGGGCAGCTGACAGTCTTTCAGTAAGATAGAAGTGAAAAAGCCGAACAAACAAGAACTCAAAAAAAAAAACAAAAACAAAAAACCACAGTAGCCTGAAGCCACTTAGAATAAAGGATAAAGATTCTGCACAATTCTTTTTTGGGTGGGGGTTGTGAATGTCTGCTTTTATTAAGCTAATATTTCTTATACCTAAATAAACATCCCGGTTTGTTTTTATAAGTAACAGATAGGTAGGAAGACATTCCCCTATGAAAATTCTCTAAGAAAATTATATAAACTTCTTTCCTTGTTTATATAATCAATGAGTTGGCTGCAGAACATAGCCCCATTCTAAAGTTGACTCTAGGGGACTTTGAACTATTCTATAACCAATATTCTTGGTGATTACCTTGAATCTTTAAGAAACAGAGTGATGTTCAAAACTCTATGCACTGCTTAAGGGTACACATGCTTTACTAGCTAGAAGATTTACATGGAATTTCATATTTCCAATTCTGCTAGAAAAGCTTGCTCTTTCAATAGAAATGCCATCCGGCTTCTGTAGCAACTTAAACATCCTATGCTCTTTCTTATCTTATTTCATCTTTATGAAATAAGGTATTTAAGGTAGGTAGGGTATGAAATGGAGAAGGAAATGGCAACCCACTCCTGTATTCTTGTCAAGAGAATCATGTGGACAGAGGAGCCTGGTGGGCTGCTGTCCATAGGGTCACACAGAGTCGGAGACAACTGAAGTGACTTAGCATGCATGCATGCATGCACTGGAGAAGGAAATGGCAACCCACTCCAGTATTCTTGCCTGGAGAATCCCAGGGACAGAGGAGCCTGGTGGGCTGCCATCTATGGGGTCGCACAGAGTTGAACACAACTGAAGCAATTTAGCAGCAGCAGTAGCAGCAGCAGCAGGGTATGAAATCTGCCTTTAGGGTGGGAAGACAGATACTGTAATTCCCATTTTAGATATGAGGAAACTGAATCATCAACTTAAAATTACTTTCTCAGACTCATCAGTCTCCTTAGTGACAATCTCCTGGTGCTGGCACACACTTGAAGAAATAAACACTTAGTTTGGAGGAGAGTGGGGATGTTTCTTTCGCTTCTTAAGCCATTAATTAAGCTCAGGAAAGCTTCCTTTTGCCCCCAAGTAAAGGAGTAAGGGCCTCTTAGGTAAACTCGAAGAAAACCAACTCTGTCTGGCATACTCCACTCACAGATGCTTTATAAGTTGCAAATTTCACTGGAAAGTAGAGTCTGCTGCACTGCCATCCGTTCCCATCCCCCCCACACACACAGTTTTCATTGACTTTTTCTCCATTCTCTGCATCTTTTGCTGAAATTGAAGCAGGCGTAGGGGAGGAGGTTGAGAAGGGAAACCATCTAAATGCAGGAAACTGGAAGTACTTAAAAAAAGAAATTTAAAAAACATAATCAAAGAATCTGATGTCAGTAAGCCTCAAGTCTGTTCAGTTTACACTTGGCCTCAGATTACACACTCTTGCCAGTGTGATTTAGTGCACACACTTATGTTTCCTTTCGATTATCAAAAACCAAATAACACTATCTTTATTAAGTTATTGTTATGAATGGCCTACATTTCTACTCTACTTATGAGCACTCTTAGCTTTTTGTAAGAGCCACAATCCACTCCAATGTAGTCCAAATCCTCAGAGGATGTGAAGAAGAGAAAAAAATGGGCCAGGGCTGATCCAGAAGAGGATGCAGTGTGATTACTGGGGAGGCACTCAGAGACGACCTACTTGAAGTTCTCTTTCTACCCATTTGGAAACTGAGATTTAGGTATAAAGGGATTTGCCCAAATAACAAAAGGTCAATGATCAGTTTATAAATTATTCAAGTGACAGAAAAATGGTCTTTCGTGGAATGCCATGCACATGGCTTTAGGATGTTCTCTCCATCACAGCGAATCCTCCCTTCCTCCCAATTGAGTTCAGCATGAAGGTTAGGAACAGAACACGGGATGGAGGTGAAGAGTAGAGTATAAAGAGCCCTCAAGGGTTTGGCACACCCAGACTGGATCTGGATTAGTCCATGTAAACTTTGAGCAAACAGCTTAATCTCTCCAAGTATCACCTTCCTCATAGGTGAAAATAGGGAAAATATACTCTAACCACCTCCGACCACCCATTAGCTCTCAGAGTTTCTGTCAGATAACATAAATGTAAACCACCTGGCATACAAGAAGTACTAAGTAAATGTTTCCCTTTCTGACATTAAGCAAAATTTCAAAAATTAAAGCGAGATGGGGAGGGATAAATTGGGTGATTGGGATTGACCATACTTTATGGGATTGACATACTCTATATAAAATAGATAACTAGTAAGGACCTACTACAGAGAAGGCAATGGCACCCCACTCCAGTACTCTTGCCTGGAAAATCCCATGGACGGAGGAGCCTGGTGGGCTGCAGTCCATGGGGTCACTAAGAGTCGGGCACGACTGAGCGACTTCACTTTCACTTTTCACTTTCATGCATTGGAGAAGGAAATGGCAACCCACTCCAGTATTTTTGCCTGGAGAATCCCAGGGACAGAGGAGCCTAGTGGGCTGCCGTCTATGGGGTCGCACAGAGTCGGACACGACTGAAGTGACTTAGCAGCAGCGGCAGCAGCAAGGACCTACTGTATAGCACAGGGAACCCTACTCAATACTCTGTTACAGCCTATATTCAAAAATAATCTAAAAGAGTAGATATACATGTATAAATGATTCACTTTGCTGTACATCTGAAACACAACATTGTAAATCAATTATACTCCAAAATTTTAAAAATAAAGAGTCAGACAGAAAAAGATATCAATCAATAATAAACATAATAAATCATTTATTTCTTAGGTGAATAACAAATATGTGGAATATTTCCATCTGTTTCTCTAACCATTCCATTCCTTAAGTAGCTTATTCCTGTCACAGATGAACAAAAATGCAAGTTTATCAAGTTTTCAGTTCTAATTTGTAGGGATAAGAAATAGTCAAAAGCTATCAACTAACTCAATAGTTGTAATTTACCTATGTTTCAATTATTTATGGTATTTTGAGATGCCACCTGGGTAAATTTACATGAGTAAGTAACATACATAAGATTAAATTTTTCTTCGACTATAAAAACTCTCTCCACCAAATAATTTATGTAGATACTCTGCCCTCAAGGAAATGCAATATGACTCTCTACTCCTTAAGTGTTGACTGTGCATTAGATTTCCTTCCAGAGAATACATATGGGAAGTTGGGAGGAGAAAGTACTGTGGAGAAACCTGACCCACACTGCCTCAGCTAGGAGGGTAAGATTAACATCAACAGTGATAAGTTGCATTGATAACATGTACCCTTGATATGATTTGATGACATGGTACTTTATCTCTGTGGTCATATTTCCCAAAACCTATAATCTGAGTCTAATCATGAAAAGAAAATTAAACAAATCCCAATTGAGGGATATTCTACAAAATATCTGACCAAGGACTCCCCAAAACTGTCAAAGTCAAAACGAAGAAAGTCTGAGAAACTGTTACAGACCAGAGGAGCCTAAGAAGACATGACAATACTAACAGTATCCTGGATGGACTCCTGGAAGAGGAAAAAGGACATTGGGTAAAAACTAAGGAAATCTGAAAGAAAGTATGGATTTTAGTCAATAAACCATATCAATGAAGTGAAAGTCACTCAGTTGTCCAACTCTTTGTGACCCCATGGACTATTCGGTCCTTGGAATTCTCCACGCCAGAATACTGGAGTAGGTAGCCTTTCCTTTCTCCAGGGGAATCTTCCCAACCCAGGGGATCTTCCCAACCCAGGGATCAAACCCAGGTCTCCTGCATTGCAGGCGGATTCTTTACCAGCTGAGCCACAAGGGAAGCCCAAGAATATTGGAGTGGGTAGCCTATCCCTTCTCCAGGGAATCTTCCTGACCCAGGAATTGAACCAGGGTCTCCTGCATTGCAGGTGGATTCTTTACCAACTGAACTATCAGGGAAGCCTGTATCAATGATCATGTCAATACTGCTTCATTAATCCTAACAAATGATCCATCCTAGTGTAGGATGTTAATAACAGAAGAAACTCTGTACTATCTTACCAAATATTTTGTATGTCTAAGTCTGTTCTTAAAAAAAACACTATAGATCATTAACAAAATTCTTTTTATAACTATTCATTCCATTACTAGCAAATTATTTTCCTAGAGTCAAATGTCTATTCATTCCAGCTTTGTAAAAAAAAAAAAATGGTGTTCTGTTGAAGGAATAGTCATCAATGGAAAATCATTGTGTCATAAATGCTGAGCAGTCCAGATGAAAATGTCTTGGTATTTGCCCAGCTTGACCTCAGTGTAATATGGCTACATGCAAGACCTCTTAAGCAACCTCAACCTCGTCTGTTAATTTCCACACCAGTATATCCAAGAAGCTGGACTAGATTATCAGTATGGCTCTTTACAGCTCTCCACTTCTACCGTATTCCATATCATTTCTCCAAAAGCCGGAGGCATACATTTAAAATAACAGAGGTCTCTCCCAGCTCCACCTCAGCCCCTTTTCTCAGCCAACAACAGGCTATATTTCTTGTTCCAAAAGTGGGCTTGACCTTTCATCTGCCTCTGCTCCCACATCATCACCATGACTGACAGAGTCAACCGTGAGGGGCTGCCACTAAATCAACATCCCTTCAGGGTCCTTTTACAAGAAGTTAAAAACTCTGGCAGCTGGTCTTGGAACTAGGGTTGTTCAGCTTGGTCAAAGCTGCTGCGTCATCCATCATTCAGAGATGAGAGGACATCTGCCCAGGGTCAGAATGGCCAGGCAACTGCGTGAACTTACCCCAAACCCCATCACTGCTACCCTTTTGCCTGTTTCTAAACTTAGTCACTTTATTCTTACCATGGTGCCCTCCGGCAGGGCTAGGTAGTGCACGGGTCAACCTCTATGGCCAGTTCATGGTAGAGTCACATACCCACACTCAGACACAGAGCAGGGCTGTTTTTTATTAGCTTGCATTCATTAATATTGTCGTCTGGCAATACTATGTTGTGTTTGGAAAATGGCTACATTTCTGCAGCCACTTTCCATCACCAAAATGTGACTGAACTCAAAACTAATTCCAAATAAACAAGATCATTGCTTCAAAACTGATAGAGTTGAGTAAGTACCTTTGAATTCTCTTTTGTACTTATGAAGTAAACTCAAAACTCATTTTCACCTACCACTTAGTCATCTGACAGAGAGTCGAGTGCCAAGTAAACACTTGCTTATTACTCCTCTAGTGCTGGGAATTCAGAGATGAATAAGATAAACAAGGCATGGCTCTCTCTCTCAAAGCTCGCAGTTTAGAAGGGACTAAAGAAACAATGCAAATAATTACACACTGTAAGTATATAATGGTAAAAAGAAAGCAGTGTTACTTATTATAGCCAAAAGGTGGAAGGAAACAACCCAAATGTCCATCAGCAGATGAATATGTAAACAAAACATGGTATATACATACCATGGAATATTATTCATTCCTAAAAATGAGTGAAATTCTATACATGCTACAACATGCACGAACCTTGAGGACATTATGCTAAGTGAAATAAGCCAGACACATACAGACAAACATGGTATAATTCCATTTATACAGGTACTAGAACAGCCAAAGACAGAGACACAGAGAAAGTAGAACAGGAGCTGCAAAGGGAGAGTTATTGTTCAGTGCACATACAGTATCTGTTTAAGTTGATGAAACAAGTTCTGGAAATGGGTATTGGTAGCATTTGCTCAACACTGTAAATGTACTTAATACTTCTGAATTGCAGCCTTCAAAATGGTTAAAATAGTAAAATTTATGTTGTGTGTATTTTAATACAATTTTTTAAAAAATTCGCAGTTCCCTTCCCCCCCCAAAAAAAAAATTAAAGAAAGAAAAGATTAGAACAGTAAGTGCCAAAGATCAAAATAAGATGGGAGTTAAGGATTTGGAAAATTTTTATTTTACAATTTTTGGATAGGAAATACACTATATGATTCAAAAGGCAGAATGATATAAAAAGATAAACAGGGAGAGTCTCAGCCTTGGTCCAATCTCCAGCCTTGCCCTCCTACCAGCCCTCACAGTCCCAGCTGTTCATCAGGGACCATTTTTCCTTTATTCTTCTTTAGCAAACAGAAGCTAACACAAATAGATATCTCATTTTCCCACTCTTTCTTACACAAGAGGTAGCACATTATATTCATCATGTAGCATCTTGCTGTTCTTTTAAATCTTAAGAAGGTTGAAATGTTTTAATGCAACCTCAAAAGTGATGATTTTACACATTTGTGGAGGAAAAGAGCACAGACATATTTTCTTTACCCAAGTAGCACTTTTTAACAAGTGCAGTGGAGTTCACTTTCTACTTCATTAACAAAAGTTTGAAAAAGAGAGAGAGAAAAAAGAAAATTTAACTTCAAGAAGCATTAAGGATGGCTGACTTGCCCTGGGGGAAAAGTTTACAAGGTGTAAAGCTCCTCTTTCAAAGCAGCCTTATTTCCATAGGCAGCTAAGAGATTACCACCTTGTAAAAGAAAGGAAGAAATGAAACCTCCCCACCCTTGAGTTATCCGTCCCAGAAAAGGGAACACTTGGGGTCGGGGTGGGGGTGGCCTCTGGATGATCACCACTCAGACTGCAAGGGCAAGTCTCTGTTCTTTCAATTTAAAGAAGTTCTCTGGGCGTCCTAGGGGACTGTGCCTTGAACTCTATAAACCTGTTTTGTCCCAGGGCCTCCTTCCTTTCCCCTCAACCTCATCTCACAAAAAGACAGACAAAACAAGCAAAATCCAGCCCATCATTTTTCCCAAACTATTTTGATCACAGTAATTTACAACTTTGGCTATTAAAAGACAAGAGAAAGACACCTGTCACCAGAAAACCAACTGCTGTCTTTTAAGTTTCTATTAAAAAAAATAAAAGAAAAAAAAAAGGTAAGAAAATCACTTTATATCTTTTCAGGATAAATCTAAAATTTAGAAGGGACAATGGTAGTAGCTATTATATATTAAAGGTAGATAAAATATATAATTAAACTTGTTTCAAACTTAAAAAAAAACAAATATTTCAGCATTTGCATTCATTCAAGTCATTTATTTAATATTTTTTATTCAAGTGATTTGGGGGGGGGGCATCTTTTATGTGCCAGATGTGGTTCCAGACACAACAGTGAACTAGGAGGGCAAATAAATTCCTTGACTTCATGGAGTTAGCATTCTGGCTAGAGAGGCAGACAACAAAGAAGTAAAGAAATAGACACGTGCATTTAGACACTGACAAGAGCTAGGAGACAACAACATAAAGCAGGATAACAGGATGGGGAAAGAGGACAGAGGAAGCTCTCTTGGAGATGACCATCAGGAAAGCCCCTGTGAGGAGGTGACCAAAACCAACGAAGGCAGAGGGCCACTCCCTGGGAAATTAGGGATCCAGTAAAGAGCCTTGGAAGGAACGGTGGAGAACATGGAGGCTAAGCTGGGGTGAAGAGAAGGGAGCAGCGAGAGAAGGTCAAAGAAGTGAGACCAGACCTATGCGGCCTCATGGACCAGCGGTGGATACACTATCACCCAGAGGCCAAGTCTGGCCTGCTGCTTTATTTTGTATGGCCCAGGAGCTAACACTGAGATAGCAGTTACATTTTTAAATGCTAGGGAAAAAATCAAAAGAAGAATAATAATTCATGACAAGTTTTCATATGAAAATTTGTAAAATTCAAATTTCAGGATACTTATTTTTTTTCTGGCTGCTTTTGTGCTACAATGGCAGAGTTGAGAAGTTGTGACAGACACCATATGGCCCACTGCTATGGACTGAACTGTGTCCCCCACAAGTTCATATGTCCACCCCCCACAAGTTCATATGTTCACCCCCCAATGTAGTAGTATTTGGAAACGTGGCATTTGGGAGATAATTAGGTTTAGATGAGGTCATGAGGGTGGGGCCCTCGGGACAGGATTAGTGCCTTTATAAAAAGAGGCACCAGAGAACCTGCTTTTCCATCTCCCATCCCCCGCCCCCTGCTGGGCCCCACCTTCAGGTGAGGACAAGGAGAAGCAGCCAGCTACAAGCCAGATAGAGGGTGCTCGCCAGGACCAGATCAGTATGGCATCCTGATCTTAGACTTCCAGTTTCCAGAGCTGTGAGAAAAGAAATTTCAGTTGCTTAAGCCACCCAATCTGTGATATTATGCTATGGCAGCCTGAGCAGACCAATACACACATAACACCAAAAATATTTGCTATTTGGCTCTTCCCAGGAAAAAGTTTGTCAACCCCTATCATAGACCATGGATTTTATCCTAAATGAAATGGGAAATAAATAGAGGGTCAAATTATGGTAAATGAGCAGATCTAATATCGCTGTCTGAACCATTCATAGGGGTTCTGAGCAATGTGAAGGTCTCTGACAAGTTATACTGAAGCAGGAACCTGGGTCATTAATTTCAACAGATCTTTATGTAATTAATACCCACTAAGTTCCAAGATGTGGTCTGTTCACTGAATGGAGGGTATGGTTCAAGAACCATGCATTGAGCAAGCCATGAAGCCACTTCAGCATCTGTAGCTCTACTGGTTCAAGTGGGCTCTTCTGAAACTCTTGGCAGCACTAATGAAGATGAAAAGTGTTGGTTCTTTGTGAAGATGACCCTTGAATGAAAGGTGGAACTTTTACAGGCTGATGGAAGGCTGTAACTATCTATAACCATAGATTTCATATTTGAGATTCAGTAAGAGTTGAACTGATTCATCTCATAATAAATAAATGTTTTAAATTTAAATATATAAAAATTTATTATGCATTTTGTTGACATTATTAAGCTATCACTTACATACATTTTATTTAGAGATTTTGAGTAAATGTTTCTCTGAAATAGGAGGTCTATTTCTTAAGGAAAAAAAAAGTAAAGGATTGAAAACACAAGCAGGAGTGTCCTGCCAGAGTCCTGAGTATCTCAAGCTGTGAGGCTTGAGGTAGTTTGTTTGCAGAGGGTCTAAACCAACCTCACTCTACTCCAGAGAGAGGGACATTTGGGGGTCCCATAGCTTTCTGAGTGGCCTACTGGACTTCTGCTGGCTCTGACCTGCCATGGTGTTGCCTCAGATAATCAGGGGGTGGCAGGTAACCACAGCCCCCTCATGGCAGAGTCTCAGTAATTTCCTCTGGCCTCCCTCCCCTTCTCTTAGCCTCTTCTTCAATTTCTGTGCTTTCCCTCCTATTTGTAGCCCTCACTGATTGATTCATTTTTGTTCTTCACCTAGATACAGCCTTTTATTTCCTCCATATATATCTATGTAGACACAGCTTCTGTACCCTCTTCCTCCTTTACTACAGCTCTGAATATGTGTGAATTTTTGAAATGAGCAGAGTTCATGGGAAAATCAAAACAAAACATAACCCTGGGGGAATGATTTACCTAAAGAGTGCTAATTACTCATCCAAGTATATGTATAGCCTTTCTAAGTTTTTCTTTTTTTTTTTCTTCACCTTAGTGTGATACAGCTCTCTAGACCAGAAGGAAGAGACAATAATCCTAAAAACCCATCTTAATATTTGCTACAATATAAATTAAAACTGGGGCTTCCCTGGTGGTTCAGTGATAGAGAATCTGCCTGCCAATGCAGGAGGCAAGGGTTTGATCCCTGCCAAGGAAGAGCTCATATGATGTGGAGCAACTGAGCCCACGTATCACAACTACTGAAGCCCATGTGCCCTGGAGCCTGTGCTCCACAAGAAAAGCCTATGCACCACAACTTTAGAGCAGCCCCCTCTCACCCCAACTAGAGAAAAGCCTGTACAGCAACAAAGACCCAGAACAGCCAAAAAATAAGTAAATAAACAAAAATCAAATTCAAATTGAATTGAATCTGCTTTGAAGCACACAGTAAAATTTTTAAAACATGATTGTCACATATATAATTCTAGTATATTTCATCCATTTGGAATTTGTTCACTGTCCTTGCTTCAAATATCTTTTGTTGAGGACTCCCCTGATAGTTCAGTGGTTAAGACTCCAAGCTTTCAATACAAGGGGCATGGGTTTGATCACTGGTCAGGGAACTAAGATCCCACATGCAGTATGGCGTGGTCAAAAATATAAAAATAATAATACCTATTGTCAAAGTGAATTTATTTCATGCTGAGAAGAAAAACCAAGAACATAATAACCCCCATTCAAGTGTTCTAGGGGAGACAAAAGTAACTACTACAGTGATTGAGAGATTCAGGTAGCTGACCCAAGGGACAATACAGACACAAGGCCGCATCTGATGATTCCTGCCACAAAAGGATCATGTTCAGGCTCTGGAGTCTTCAGAGGAAAGATGATGTCTGACCATGGATAGGACTTTGGAGAAAGGCAGAGTTGAAGGAGAGGAAATTTCAGGCGAGAGCAGAAGACGGGTTGAGCAAGAGGGGAAAGAGGTTGCAATAAGCACAAATTTACTTGAAGCAAAGCATCAGGTAAAGCTATGGAGAAACAGGGATGAAAAGGGGGCACCACCAAATACTGCCCCCCACCCCCTACACTCAGATGTTACCAAAGGGGCTGTCTCTTCCTGCCTGCCAGTCAGGGGAAGGAAGAAAAATCCTAGAAAGCACATATTTAAAGAAGGGGGTATCCCACCTCTGCACCAAGACAGGAAGGAAGGTAAGCTTGGGAGAGAATTCCCACTGATGTGAGTTATGTGAGAAACTGTTGGGGCCATTTCCTAAAAGGCTTTGACAAGAATGTGGGATTAAGGGGCTTGAAATTTAGTTTGTATATAATGTAAAGCCATTAGGGGCTATGGAGATAAAAAGAGATTTCACCGAAGTGGTACGTGTTTCACTGAACTAACACCCAGTGAGTGAAAGGGGTACAGTGGTGAGAGAGGACCAGCCTGGTCCCTGCCCTCACAGGGCAGAGAAAAGGTGCACTAGGAAGCTGAAGCTGACACCAGTGTGGAGGAGGGACAGGTGCTGGGAGAGCCCGGAGCTGGGGAGTCTTTAGTAGCCAAGTCGAGGAAAACATCAAGAAGGCTGACCAGTGTGATACAAAAGCAACAGGTAGGCATGCCCCGATCTGCTAATGTCCAAGTGAAGAGCGCCATTAGGAGAAGGTCTTAAGGAATAAAGAAGTAGGGAAAAGTTCAAACAAGGTGGGAAATGTCTATATAAAAAGTCTTAATGAAATTAAGAAGATTAAAAATACCAGGAAAATTAGTTTGGAATATAACTTTTTAATTGCCAACTCCCCCTCATCTTTCGTTCCACACAATTTGGAAGAGGTAATAGAGCTGATCATTTCCATGAATGGTCTGCTCAAACAGTAGCAAAATGATGGTTGCCTTTGCCTCAAATAATGTTTGATTCACCAGCTCCTAAAGAACATGTGAAATGGTAATGCAGCAAAGGTAAAAATGAGAGAACAATCACTCAGAAGGAAAACAGGTTGGATCTGACTGTGACTAAGCCCTCCTGAACACAGCAGGGAAACTGAAAATAATAATCATTAATTTGTGTGCAGTATGTTATCATCTGTTAGTACACCTTCCAAATTATATGCAAGTGGAATAAACAATCATTGAACGTGGGAGTTAGGAGAAACCTTAGACATTCTAAACTTATACTCTAGCCCAAGGAATGAGATGATTTTGCTCTGTTATCAAAGTAGAGAAGACCTACAACACAGTACCTGAGTAGGAAGCAGGACAGGCAGTTTCTGAAGGAAAGTGGGGACCAAGACATGGCCTTCACCTTTCAGAGCTGGAAAGAAGAAAGCATTTCTCCATTACCAGTACCAGACAAACCCTGAGGACACTTTGGTGATATCTGCTAATGGTCTCATTTCCATTCATTCTCTGTTTTTAGTGTTTTTTTTGGCCATGCAGCATGTAGGATCTTGGTTCCCCAGGGACAGAAACTGTGCCCCCTGCAGTGGAAGCTGGAAGTCCTAACCACTGGACTGCCAGGGAATTCCCTCTCTGTTTTTTTGTTTTCTTTCCTTCTTTCTTTTTTGGTGGAGGAATGACGAGGATAACTAGGGGGAGGATGGAGGGAGAGAGAAGGTGTCTTCTAAGGACAAACAGCTGATAAAATGATACCTGAAGTTGAATAACATTTTAAAAGGATCTCAAGCTTCTGCTTCATCAGAGTTTAGGTTCACCCCCGGAAGGGAGATTTATTAAAATCTCCTAATTGCAAGCTCATTCGGTAGGGCTCCTTTCAGGAAGCAAAGCTGTTTTTTTCCCCTGACATAATTTCCGTGCTTCCTATGTAAGTAAAGATTATGTCAGGAGTCAGTAATCAGCCACTCAATAGTCATGTAGAGAGGTCATCCTTACCATCCATAGAGGGGAGGAAAAGAAAAAAGGAAAAGACACTGTCAGTTTTGGCTGAGCCTGAATACCTCCTAAGGAAAAGCTTAAGTGTTTACACACAGCATGTTTGCCTCAATCTAAACAAGGATCTGATCTCCCGGGAATCCAGCGCTTTCCATGCTTGGGGAGTCAGACACCTTCATTAGGAGGAAGTGGAACCTGAGAGGAAGTAATAAGCAGTTTGGATGAGGAGTGTTGTTGTTTTGAACTTAAGAGGCTAGAAGTTGCTCATCTAGGGTCACAAAACCAGCCTCCGATTTCCTTCAGGCCCCAGAAGTCTTCAGAAGCCAGAGAAACAACCTTGCTGGAATCAACAGAATTATAAACCCCAAGGGAATCTCAACCCAGAAGGCTGTCTAAATCTCAAGTTTTCTGGGTTCTTAATACTAAAATTATATTGAAGATGATTATAAAAGAACATGTAGCATAATCATCAAGATTTAAATCCACGACCACCATATATTTTAGCAGTGAGAATCTTAAGTATTTAAGTATTTTCCTATAAGTACAATTTTTCTCCTCTCTCCTTCACTTCTTCAAAAAAAAAAGAAGCCAGGACATCCTTAAATATTATACTTCTGGTCAAGCTTGGATTAAGCATTTTAATAAAAATTCTAGTGCAGTGTATGAAAAACTGAATTTGATGATCAAACTTTTCAACCCCTAGTTTGGAACTGGATTTGAAAGTTGCTTTTTCTCCAGTTTAAAATGTTTTCCATATTGATTTTATTCAAACCCTGATTCCCAAGGAGTGCCTGTGAACAAATAGAAAATCCCAACCTCGTTGACTTTTGCAAGTTACTGGAAGATCTGTAAAAATAAGTTCTCTGGAAATTAAACACCTGGTTTGACAGCTTCACTAATTGCAGTCCCTTCTGCAGAGGAAGGCCAAGGGCTGGGACCAAGCACACAGATTAGCCACAGTCCCTCAATAAAACAACTATTTAGTAGAGACAAACCCTGGGAGAGAAACCTAAGAAGTCATGTGCATATCCAAACAGCCTACCCTGGTGTAAAGAAATCTCCTTAAGTCACTTTCGGCTTCATTAGCACATGAAAATGGGGTAATTGAACATTCTTCAGCCTTCCATCAAGTGCCAAAATCAATCATTCATGGAAATTAAGTTTTGATAAGAGGTGTTTAAACACTGTCAAAGGCTGCTTGAATGTGTCATTCTTTCAGTCTTGAGAAGACTCCAGCCTGCACTTAACTGTACAAAGGGCCTGGAGAATTAAGTGTCAGGCCTAGGGTAAACTTATGACATTATTAGAACCACAAACCTTAAGAGGAAATCTATTGAGGAGTTTGTTGTTTCCATAAAAACATTTGAGGGAGGTTGCTCTCCTTTTCACAAATGTTATCATTCCTGACAGTTGTTTTGAGAAAGTGATCAAGATACGCTTTTTAACTCAACATCTATTAAAAAAAAAAAAAGGTATGTCGACCCTATATATTTTTAATCACCATGCCAAAATGTATAAAAGATTTTAAATTGCTTTAATATATTTATAACAGCATAATGTGTCATGCTATTACCATTGTCAGCAGTTTCCTTCAATTAAAAACAAAATTCATCTAGACTCTGTGTTTCCAAAAAGTTGGAAACAACAAAGCGGTTTAGAATAATCTGCTACACCACCACTAAAGAAAAAATAAATAAGAGAATCTTCTCTTTTTTTCCAGGTAAGTTATCTACTGAACTGTAGGAAAACCAGAAAGTAAATCACTACAGAATCACCTGGCTCTTTTGTCAAACTATATTCTTTCAACCTGTAAATATTTGCAAAGGGTCAAGAAGTTACTCAGGTTATGCTTACCTTTGGTGCCACAAATATCAGTCTTTGAAACAGTATTAGTCAATAGTTACACTCCTTATTGCTGAACAAAAGGATACTAAACCAAGGGGCTCTGATGAAAGGTGAGCAATCTGTTTTAATATTGATGTTAGCATGAATGTTATTATCTTTTTTTCTACCTCCAATGGCTCAACTTTACCATATCCATATACAGGGCCACACTTTCCCTCTCAGCAGCACCTGGGAAGGTCATACCAGCGGCTTTCTCTCTAGTTGCCCATCAGAAGCCTGGTTACAATGAGCAGGCAGAGGTCAGGCTGCGGAGAGCCACTCTCCTCCTTTTCCTTTTCAGGTAGTTCAGCCCCCTGGGACCTTTGATCTGACTATCAGCAAATATACACTCACGTATTTCGTACTTTCAAGTATAGATTTCAGCAAAGGGAGGGGTCGAACCCACAAAATCAGAATGACTCTTTCCCAAACAGTCCATACATCCTCCCAATCCTGTCTGCCACATAAGGCAAGGCAAGCCCTTCCTGCATCTACCTTCCCTCCACTCAACACTCACTCTCTCTTTGGAGGAAGAGGCAAACTGCAAAACCACAGAACTGGAATGCAGGTACATGAAGCTGTGCTGCTTTAAGAATCATCTGCACTCGGGTCCAAAAATTAGCAAGGTCCAGACTGGAAGTGAAAGTTTGTGCTCCTTCCAGTTTCTCCCCCCCCGCCCCCCTTGTTTTTTGGTTGTGTAGCATGTGGGATCTTACTTCCCCGGTCAGGGATTGAACCTGTGTTAACCACCAGGGAAGTTCCTCAGATTCTTGATAACCCAAAACAAGTACCTACAAATCCTATGACTTGAACAACTGGATGACAATGAAAAGCACATGGCCTTCTACTCAAGTAGTCAAAAGAAACAGCCAATTGATTTTGCCTAGAGAATGGCCTGGAAATCTAACTAGTCTAACTATAAAATAAGAGAACTAGGAACAAAGGCAAGGGCCAGAAGTATGTTACCGGTCCAAAAGAAAGATATGCAGAAGGTAAATTTTTAAATACCTAAGGTTTACCTAAAGCTCATACAATGTTATATGTCAATTACATATATTTCCCAAAATGTCTAAGGATAATAAGGAAGCAAAGCAGAGACAGTTTCCAGAAAAGGACTAAGAGTGTGTGAATTCAATGAAACCAGATTATAGCCAGGGCACACTTAGCACCCAATAAACCTGCAGTCTCTGGGTGTTTGTTTTATATTAATAGGGGCAGTGCCTATACGGAAGCCTTCCCCTTCCTTCTAATCAGTTCTTTCCCTTCCTTTCCCATCCTGAGTTAACTAGGTTATTAAAAAAACTTCCTCATTGTAGGAAGCATGATACACAGTGCCCACAGCATTACAGTTCACCAGGGAAGATCTTGGTTTATGTTTATTGTTTCTAATGCCCCTTTTCACTCTTCAGTGTCCTGCTTTGAACTATACATTATATGGTCACTCTATTCATAACATGTTTATATATGTATAATGCGTGAATGAATAAATAAGTGACTATCTTCAATTCCAACTATATGTTTCTATGTGTAAAAGAGTTCTCTGACTAGGCTTGTCTTAGTCTTTACTAAGCTGGAATAAATCAACTAAAGAACAAAAAAATAACCACACACCATTGCATTACAATAAAATAAAAATTTCCAAACACCATAATCCTGCTGAAGCCTCCAAAGGAGAATGGCTAACTCTGTGGGGGTTTTTTTGGTGTGTGGGGGGGTGGCTTTTGCTTTTTTTTCTTGGCCACACACAGCTGAGGAACGTGGCCAAAAAGTTCAAGACAGAAACTGCATGAGAAATCGAGAAAAATCAGCACTGTGAACCAGAAACTGTACTCTGCAGGTATACATAGCAACACCTAGGGCCAATCCGTGGTAAACTGTAGAATGGAAAGAATTGAATGCTTTAGTATCATTTTTTCTTCCAGAGGACAAAGGCAATGAGGTCAGTAAGGAAAAAACAAAACATTTATTTAATTATGATGTAGATTCATATTCAATGAGGATAATTCAGTGTACTTTCTAAGTTTGTGTAAAGTAAGATTCATTTAAAAAATCAAAAATTTTCTGCTGTTTTAACATGATTCATTTCCAATGTTGGATACCTTAAGGATGAAAGAATTCAAAGTAATTTATAATTAGATGAAATTTTGACAAACCTATGTTAATCAGGCACCGAAACAAACATGTTATGAAATCCTTTATTGTCACCAACAGATACTATTATCTAACCATTTCCCTGCAGCTCAACAAGGTTAAGTGTTTCTAAGCAATTCTCTCTGAAGTTAAACATTAAATTAAAAAAATTAAAACACCACTAAGAAACTTGTGATGACCCGAAGGCATTTGCAGAGCAGCAGAGGTTAGAAGGGCAGCTCTCAAATAACATCCATTGTTCTATCCCAACTTAATGACAAAAGGAGAAAAGAAAGCGATTACCTGGCCTTACCTCTACATCTCAATTCAAATGCTACTTAAGAAAACAAAAAACCCCTCATTTTTTTGCAACCACTTTTCAGCTTGGTCAAACTCTAATTTAAAAAAAAATAAAAACTAAACTTTTCCAACTCCATTCATGTACCAAAATTCAGGAGAGTAGCCAAAGTCAGCAGCAGGTTTGGAGGCAGTGTAGCGTCAACTACATAATGCATTTCAATGAAGATCCAGATATTAAAGACAGAAAATATTAAATGAATATTTCCAACCTGAAATTCAACAAAAAGTTGTTTACAGATACTAGCACACTCCCCAATCTGTTTTTCCACTTTGAAAAAAAAATACATACATATATATATATATACATACACACTAGCCCTTATCTAATGGAAGAGTACAAGGCCAAGAATAACCAAGACAATTTTGAAGAACACAGCTGAGGAATTTATCAGGTGTCAAGACATAAAGTAATTGATTCCACTGCCCTGGTACAAGGATAGACAGACAAGCAGACCAATGGAAAGGAAAGAGACACACAGATGTAGGCATGAATCTGACATAGGATGGAGTTGGCAATTCAAAATATAAGGAAAGGATGAGTTATATAATAAATGTGCTTGGACAACAAGATATCTATTGGGGATGGAAAACAGATTTAGACTTCATACCAAACAGAAAAATACATTTTAGGTAGATTAAAAACAAAGCAAAACTTTAGGAAACTCACAAGAAAATATAGGTAAATTTACCTATGACTTCAAGCTAAGGAAGATTTTTAAAAGAGGGAGAAAACACAAACTTTCAAGGAAATATATTTCTTAATATTAAAAAGAAAATTTATGCATTTTTAAAGATACCATAAACAATGCCTGGCTAAGCCACAGAACAGGAAAATATTTTTATAGCAAACATAACCAATAAGGAATTAGAATCCAGAACGAAAAAAAATTAGTAAGAAAACAAACCACTCCAAATATGAAAAGATAAGTATAGGATAAGAGCAAGTAATTTAGAGCAGAGGAAAGCCAGATTTATAGCTAAAGTACAGTCTCACTAGTAGTTAGGAAAATATAATTTAAGACAATAGTGAATTACCATTTTATCTCCATCTGAAGTGGGGAAATATTTGAAAGTCTGATCCTAACAAGTGTTGGTGACAATATAACTGCATTTCTGGGTAGTATTCTAGAGAGACAACCTGCACAAGGAGACATGTTGGAGAATTTCAGAGCAGCATTATTTTAAATAGCAAACACTACAAAACAAATAAATTAATGATGGTATGTTCCTACTATATAGCATAGAGAACTATATTCAATATCCTGTGATAAACCATAATGGAAAAGAATATGAAAAAGATAACTGAATCATTTTGTTGTACAGCAGAAATTAACATAGCACTGTAAATCAATTATACTTCCATAAAGGTAAAAAAAAGAAACCAGTAGTAATTATTAAAAAAAAAATGATCTTATGTTTGTTGATGGAATACTACAGCATTGATAATGCAATCAACAAAAGCAGCATATATCAGTATGGGTAAATCTCAAAAGAACAACGTTTAGTTAAAAAGAACATACATATACAATATGGTGTGATTTATATCACTTAAAAAAATAAGCAAAACAATGTTATATATACACACAAATATAGTAAGTCTAAAATCTATGCATGGGAGCAACCTTCATGAAGAGGAGAAAGATGAAAAGAGTAAGGAAAGTTTGAACATAAAAATGTGTATCTTTTTAAAAGTTGAAGCAAACTTGGCTTTGATGTGTCTTGGAGATAGGTACATAGAGATTAGCACATTGAAGATAGCAGTAGTTACATCATTTTGCAAACTTTTGGATATAGTTCCAGGCGGTACTAGTGGTAAAGAATACACCTGCCAATGTAGGAGACACAGGTTCAATCCTTGGGTTGGAAAGATCCCCGGGAGGAGGGCATAGCAACCCACTCTAGTATTCTTGCCTGGAGAATCTCATGGACAGAGGAGCCTGGCAGGCTACAGTCCATAGGGTCGCAAAGAGTTAGACACGGCTGAAGCGACTTGGCACACACGCACAAAATATATAAGTAAAGATAGGTCACATACTTCATACTACCTTAAAAAATGGCAAAAGTTAAAACAAAGTATTCTGAAAATACTCTGAAGCTCTTGGATTTGGCTGGATATTTTCTCAAAAATCATTTTAGCTCGACTCCCCAAATTGAACACACAAGGAAAACCAAAGTGCTGCAGGAAAGTAACTCCAAAAGTTACATAAGCTTGCAGGTAAATATTGGGTCCAGTCTTCCCAGGTGAGATGTGGGTTCCATCCTTGAGTCAGGAAGATACCCTGGAGGAGGAAATGGCAACCCCCTCCAGTATTCTTGCCTGGAAAATCCCATGGACAGAGTAGACTGGCGAGCTGCAGTCCAGGGGGTCACAGAGTCAGATACGACTGAGCAACTGAGCACTTATGCGAACACTGGGTCCAAGTCTCTTCTACGGCACCCAAGACCCAGAGTCAGTGCCACATTATGTGACGGCAGAGAACTGCAAGGCCAGTCCTGATGATTAAGTTCATCACACAATGGAAGTAATGTCCAAGAGGACTGAAAATAAGGCAAGTAACACAGAAGTGGCAACAAATGCAACAGAAGTCTACAAGATTGTCACCAACTGGACAAAGGATGCCCTTGGGATTGAGTCTACTTGGACCATTAGGAGCTGACAGTATTTTGATGAGCAAAACTGAGGAGAGAAACCAGAAGGAGAAAGGTTCCAAATGGAAAACCATTTGGAAGGGCATTTGGTCTGCTTTGTACTTGGGATACCAATTCTGTCTGGTTCCGAGGCACTATCTTCTACTTAATTACTAGCCAGAAACTTTCTGGAAGCTGGTGTCTTGATCTAGGTTAATAGAAACAAAAACATGATCTGTCACTTTTGTACACAGATTTTTTTTTTTTTCCTAATAGATCACAATTTGTTTTCTAAATTTGGGTGAAGAAGTACATGGGTATTCTGTTTAAAAATCCCAATGCAAAACCATTGCCAGGTTGATTTGTAATAACCCAGTAAGTGCAGATAAATGTTAACCAGCCTAGCAGAGACAGAAGAGTAAATGATAAAATGTTTCCTTTTGATGAGAGTTGGCTAACAGTCCTTGGGCTGACAAAGGAAAGATGTGAGAAGGAATGACCTACTGAGAGAAACTGGGAATTAACGTCATTGTATTTTAAACTAGGTGAACTGGCTCCCCTGTATCTGAGTCATGAAGAGATTGAGAATGGCAATCCTGGGAGTGGTAGCTATCTAAATAAAGTAAAATTATTAATAACTGTGTCAAAGGTATAAAAGGAAACTACTTAGTGTATCCATTTGACTCATGGGTTTATTTACAGTCTAAACTTCTTGTCAACCAAAACGTCATACCTTTTAGATTAATTTATGTCAGGGATAGAGAATACTTATCATCCAATATAAATATTATAGAAAGTTTTATGTCTTTTCTCTTATATTTAAAGCACCCTAAAAGGGTGAATATTTAGCCACAAACTAATGCAATTCACAGATATTTTGTGTGTAAAATATTGTGAGAGGCAGCAATGTTAATCTGTAACAACCAACTAGTTAGAAAACCATAACCAGATTTCAATTAAATTTGTAACAAAAATACTGGAAGTTCACAGTATTCAAAGTCTTTGCACTTTATATACAGTAATAGAAAT
The DNA here is from genome assembly GCF_027580195.1 of Bos mutus. Taxonomy (NCBI): domain Eukaryota; kingdom Metazoa; phylum Chordata; class Mammalia; order Artiodactyla; family Bovidae; genus Bos; species Bos mutus. Next base: position 44,057,958 of record NC_091625.1, read on the forward strand.
TGACAAAAGCATGTAGTTTTCTAATAGAATATTTCTAAAATCTAACAATCAGTTGACTTTTTAATTCTGCCTGAGCATACAGCAGCACCCTTTTATTTTACTAAGTGAATTAGTTACAAAACATTGACTCTCGGATGTCAGATGTGAATAAACACTACATGCAGTGATCTTTTCTTTAAAGCAATGATCCTTACCATTACTAAATTTTAAAGTGTTCCAGTAAAAAGGAACACAATATTCTTCTTCTGCAATGGTAATGTTCAACACACATGATTTTGTTCATGTATTATCCACAGATTATATTAGAATTCAGAGCCATATTTAAATTTTCATTAGGGAAAACTCCACATGTATTTTACTCAGGCAACTGTTGAAAGACATTTCGGTTTGGTGCACAAAGCCTTCCATTGCTTACACAAGCAGCTTTGTTTACAGGACCATTTAAAACTTGAGAGCAAATGTGGCTAAAATCTTGAAAGAAAGATCTGTGACTTAAAGTACATTTTTGCAGGGTAAGAAATCAACATATTTAACTACTGAATGGTAAAATACTACTGAAATAGATGGTATGGTTCCCTTTTTCAAAACGCATACTCTGGAAGCTCTCCTCCAAATGCCCATTACAAAGCCCAGAGATCTCTCCTTTTAATTATTTTCCAGTCATTTCCTGTAGTTTGTAATGCCTCCAATTACTTTTATAATTTCCAATAGGTAAAGAAATACTTTAAAATCCCTTTTACAAGAGAAGACAAGCTTTGCCTTTGCAACCCTTCCAACCTACTTCTAATAAAAAAGAATTATAAGTAGACTGATAGCAATACTTAGGGAAACTTTAGTCCTACGTCCAGTAACATCACTTCTAACCAGTTCAGGAGACAGAACTGGGCAGTTTCCTAAATATAATGAGATTCTTAATAAAGTGCAATTGAGAAATGTCATGAATTCTAAAGAACAAATAAGTAATTTTGTTTAGAAAGGACTAAACTTGTACCATCAATTGAACAACTGTACTAATATTAAAAAGAGAGAGAACAGACTGAAAGAAATGATTTTAAAAAATGAATCCTGGCCCACACTTTCAGGCTCTCCCTGAGACATCTCAAAGCTCACTAACAGTTTAGACAGCTAAAAGAAGCTGCTTAGCACAAAACTTAAAATACTGCTATTAAAAGAATTTTGGGGAAGATAACACCGATCCATCCCAGCACCTTATGCTTATTGGTGAGGCATTTTTATTTGTAATCTCTGGATTTCAAGTCTACTTTTTACCTTTCCCAGCTACCTAATACACATTTGCCATTTAAATTAGATTGCCCCTCAAGATTTTTATTGCTCAGAATTCAGCCACCTTTGAGTATATAGTGTAAGTGTACAGCACAGGGCAGGTTAAGTGAAGGAATCACAGTTATAAAAGCAGCAGAGAAATAAGAGGTAGCATTTGCAAGGCTAGCGTTTCTTTCTTATTTATTTAAATATGGCAAACCAAAATCTTGGTGATGTGACTTGAAACAGGAGACAGTCTAGTTAGCAGAAACATTTGTGTCAGAACCATCTTCCTGTCAAAGGGAGATGATAATATATGTCTGTGTCCCTTTCAAAGATGTTATCATTATAAAATGAAATGTACTTATAAATCTGAAGTCTCAGATGGATATAAGTTACTAAGAAGATAGACTTTACTTTGCAATATTCTCTCTTGGTATTTACTTTTTAAAAACTTTTACTTAAAATAGCCATAAAGATCTAATAGATTACTGAAGTTAATAGCGCACAGAGGCTGAAGTTTGTTAAAAACGGGTTTCAAAACATGGCACATATTAAAATACAGTCCACATCATAGGGTTTTTGTCAGAGGAGGGGTTGCAAGCTCTAGAAAACAGATTAACTTTCCACTTCTTTCCAAGGCTTAGGAAATGTAATTTATAATGCCAAATCTTTAATATACTACATAAAAAGCAGGATACTGTTAAGAATTAAGAACTGAATATATTTGGAAGTCTTAATAATTTGTCTTGGTGCTGTATGTTCAATTCAGAAATAATCAATCATTAATTAATTTTCACTTCACCAAGAAGAAACACTGATTAGCACATTTGTCTGGCACTTATTATAAAGAATTTGACCTTTGTGCTTACATTTTGGTGTACTATGAGTTTGGCAACATTCATTCAGATTAAACTATACATATTTGAAAACTATACTTAGATTAATTGCTGTTCAAGCATATTCTTTATAACAGTGAGGTTATAAGAAAAAAATATTTGTGTGATCTGTTCAGGACCATGTGGTATGTAAAGGATTTCATCTTGTCTTGCTGACTTTAAAAATCAGGAAACATTTTAAAAGCAGAATTTCCTAAGATGTTTCTTGATGCAAAGAAATCAAGTTGGAATAAAGAGGTACTGGAGCTAGAGAGGAGAGAAGCCATCTCCTTCTGAAGCCTTTTTCACTGAACCCAGAGCAGGGAAATGGTGTCACTACAAGACTCTGGAACAAATATGTTTCCCTGTGTTTTTGAACCATGGTGTTTAAAACACATCATATTTTAATTTCAGGCATTATAAACTAAAGATGTCCCTTAAAATTAATTATACTGATTCTTTTGGATCAGAGTTTGTGGCTGACTACATCTGTTATAAACTCCATTGTGCCTCCTAATTAAGGAACCAACGCTGACAGAAAAAAAGAATTCAAAAGGAGATGTAATACTGTGAAATCAACCAAATAATGTCTCCCCACAAGGCTTTCAGTGGGAGCAGAACTTCTCAAATCATCTGTATCGTGTATCTATTGTGTATTATATTATTTTCCCAAAGGATCTACTTAACCAATTCTCTTCTGAAACGCGGTTCCTTTTCCTGCACCGGAGTAGCGCAGGCAATGACCGCTGTCATTTTTTTTTTTTTTTTCCCTTTGCTTCCCCGCCTCCCATTTGGGAAATTTGTTTTTCGTTTCTATATACACCAAAATATTTAAAGTTTTTAAAAAATGTTTTTCTCCTAGAAGTATCCGCTGAAAGAGAAAAGGGATAAAGAAAAACTCTACGGGACCGTCCCCCCCCCAGTACCGAGATGGCTGAGTTCACGTGCCCAGCCAGGTTATCAAAGGGAGACGCACCAAGGAGAATGTGACAACTCAGGGTAGGTGCCCCCGATGGCACCTGTCCAGACTCTCTTCCGCCCAAGACTAACCTATAGACTTGCCTCGAATCCAAGACCTAAACGAAAGTGGGACGGGGGGCGGGGTTGGGGGAAGTTGGAAGAGACTGGGCGAGAAGCTCAGATTGTCATTCTGTGGCGTTTGAGTTTGACTCATCTCTTTGGCTTTCAAAACCGGGAAGAGGGAAGTGCGCGGCTGTTAGGGAGTTAGGCTGTATGCCAGGCGGGAGAGAAAAAGCGCACGCTAATCCTCTCATCAAGGGGCCCTCTTCTCTCCTAGCTAAAAATAAATAAGTAAATAAAATAACAATAATCAAGACTTCGGGATGCTCTGAGGTCTGCGGAGGCTCCTGAGACCTGCCCACTACCCCCCGACTGGGGAGAAAGGCGCAACCCGGGGCCAGAACGCGGGAATTCCTTCCCCACTTAAGCCTGGCACGCGCGCGCTGAAATTGATCTTACAGTTTCTACATCCAGTCATCCTAGCTGCGAAATCTGCTCCAAGAAAGCTCCCCTTAGTAACTTATGGGGCTTGTGACTGCAAGGGCATCCGGGAAAGGATTTCTCTGGAAGCTTGTCCTGGAAGGAGCCCTGTGGACCTCGAGACAAAATGACTAATTCAACCCATGTCGAGAGTACTCTGGACCTGTCGGCAGGACCCCTAATTCCTTCCTTCTCATCTCATCCAAAGGAACACAACATTTTGGTGATTCTCATTCTCCTACCCGCTTTTTTGAGGGGTGAGCGACTTAAAAGGAGCTCGAGCACGAAGTGAAGGTGCGTAATTGAGAAGCTATCTCCGCTCGGTCACAGGTCCTCGCTTGTCTTTGAGGGGAAGCTTCGCTGCAATTTTTTTTTTTTTTTAATTACGCAATTTAGGCTAACATAGTCCAATCGAGAGCCGCTAGTTGCATACACGCTGAGCTCTGTAGAATTCGCCATGGAAAGTGTTTCTTCAAATTACCCTGGGGGAGAAAGCCTGTCTCGAGCGGGATCCCCCGTTAGTCGTGTCTTACCTCGACCCCCCCGGCCTCCCACGGCGTCTCCAGTGGACGTTCTACTCCCAACTGCGTCCACCGCAGGCCGGCAGGGAGCCCAGTCCCCGAAGCCACTCCCGCTCCTCGCCCCCCTCGCCACTGTCCCAAAGCTTTGTAAAACTTTGGGCGCAGCTTTTCCGTGGCTGGAGAGTAATAAACGCTCCTGCTCTGGTTCAGCTAACGCAGACATCCTTGCTGCCCTTCACAACTCATAAATTCGCTAAGTTCAGCACTCCAAAAATAGGGTGTATCCGATTCTGCATTTCATTTACCCTTACACGTTGGCGACACGGAATTCTGTCCTTCAAACAAACTGAAATAATCAATTCTAACGTCTGTCTTTCGACACCGTTTTAAAATACCGAATAATAAATGCCGGACAGCTACCCATCTGCATCGCTAGGGTTTCAGATGACGCAAGAACAGAGCCTCCAAGTCACCACCACTCTTCTTACTAACCCCGGGAGTGAGTCTCTTCACTAAAATCCTAGCTTTATATATAGATAGATAGATAGATATAGTCATCGTAGTCTTGGAAACTGTATTTCCTAAAATCTCAAATGTAACGTTTTAAAGACCTTGTAACTTCACCCTCTTCACGGCAGTCAAAACTCGCACACCTGCGCAGCTCAGCGCGCTCCTGAAGACGTCCAGCAGGAACCCATTTGTTTTCCAAGTAGCATCTTCCCTGCTGGCCTAGATTAACCTAGAAAACAAGCATTCAGTGAATACCAACTAAGCTTTCCTCGGGAGAAGCGACTAGACAGTTACAACCAGTCTCCGATTACACAAACATACCTAAGGGCAGGTTGGAGTGTGAAGGAGGGTTTGGGAGGGGGTTGCCTAACCTGAGGAGGATTAAACCAGTTGTCCTATTGTCATTAACTTCGAGAAAGCTGACTTTTGTTTCGTGGTAGATACTAGGGGCAAAAACCGTGAAGCTACAGTTTAGCCTCCCAGAAGTCTTGGAAAGGGCAAAACTTTTTAATCTATTTGGTCTCCAGTTCTTTGAAATTGTTTGAGATGCCGAATTAAGCATTAAGATTCCAGTGGAGAAAAAGATTCAGTCATTAAAAATATTGTAAAGAAGGGCTGACGTCTGCATTTATCTGCTGTTTTTTCAGGGGCTTACGGGTCGCCGCTCTCAAATTAGGAAAGGTGGCGACAGGGAGACTCTCCGGGTCCCAAGTTGGGGCCCAGAGGCTTCGGATTCCTTCTATCACTTTGCTCTTCTGCTTTGGAAGAACAAGGCGTACAGTCCTAGCTCCCTCCCCGGCAAACAAACTATAGAGAGAACTGAGGCCAAAGTCCTTCCTGGGCCCACCTGGGGACTTACACCTAAAAGAAAGTGTTCTTTCTCGCATTAAGTGGGTAGCGGATGATGAAAGTAATTATGCATGGTTTCCAGGAGCCCCGAGTTCGAGACTTCTGACTCTCCACGTCCACAGGCGGTGTGTGTGGGGGTCGGGAAACCTGAAGCGGAAAAAGGTGCAAGCCCTCTTTACACTGCGTTTAGGCGGTAACAACCCAAATGACAACTTTCATTGACAGAGAAGAGCTTCCCAGGCCCAGACAGCGCGCGCGGCGCGGCGGGGCTGGGATTGGTCAGTCGCATGTCACGTGAGGGAAGGACGTCCTCGCGCCCCGCCCCGACCCCGGTGCGCGCGCTCAGAGGCAGCGGCTGGGCCCCGCGCCGCTTTCACTTTCGGCAGTGGGGTTCAGAGCCCAGCGATGCCGTGGAAAGGGAGAGTGGGGGGGTTAAAAAGGATTTTGAGGTCATTGGTACAAATAGGAGGCGTTCTAAAGAAATAAAGGTTGCACGTGCTGGTGGCGGGGGTGCTCATCCTGGGTCCATGTTCCGGGAAGGAGAGGGACTGGGAAGCGGGTGTTCATCGCCTTGCAAGGGTAAAACTGAACTAGCGGGTCCACGAAATGTTCAGCGAATTACAAGGGCCGCGGGAATCGCAATCCAAGATAGAAAGCAGGAGGAACGCTGATTTGGTAGTTTGGTTTTGAGGAGAAAAGTCCTCCACGCAGTTTATGAGGTTAAAGTAAGGGACCACCGATGCTAGCTTATTAACACAAACTAGGACGCAGCGCTGGTTTAAAAAAACAACTGACAATGGCATTCATCTCACTCCTAATCCGTGGGTAACTTGGCTGGAATCAGTTCATCCAAACTGTAGGGCTAGGGCTCTGCGCTGGCTTTCCTGGATGAGCTTGTGAGTCTGTGTAACCCAGGCCCAGCTAACAATCCAATGTGTGTGCTTGGGCACTTGTTTTCCGTGGTTGTGGCTAGTTGCTGTCTGTTGAGTTAAAAACATTATCTCCAGAATCCTAAATAATAAATTCACCTTTAGAAAGGTACTGTTTGAGAATACTGAGGTAGTGTAAACAGTTTTATTATAACAAACACTGTGGGACAACTTACATGGGCTTAGCCCATTCATGTGGTCATTTATTTATACAACAAAGTTATTATACATTATACATATTTTTAAATGCCTGCCCTGCTAGGTGCTGGGTAAAGCAGCAACCTGTGAACCAGTTAGACTGCTTCACATAGAGTGCTTTCACAGGGCCCATCTGGAACAGGTCAAGGCAAGTTGCAACTAATAATTGGATCTTGGAAAGAAAAAAGGATTTTGTTTCTCCTCTCTTAAAAGATGACGTGGCCACTTGATAACAAAGTGACCTTTAGCAAGTTGCTCAACTGTGTAAGTCCTGTTTTGTTGTTTTTTCAAGAGGAAATCAGGTAAAGCTTGGACAACTGCCTAGCACAGTGCCTGGCACAAAGTAAATGCTCAGTAAATTATTATTATCATTATTGAAGTGAGACAATTTACACTTGCTCTTGTTTGTAATTTTAAGTGACAATGTAGTGTTGTCCTTTCTTTCATGCTTTATATTTATATAGAGGTTTGATTGGAGAGAAAGAAAAGCTCATAAAGCAATTTGTTTCAATCGTATGTTGTGATAGTAACTTCCAGTAACTAATTACATGTCATTTTGAAAGTATTTCCTCAAATTTGTTTTGCATATATAATATTGCCTTTGAATTTCTTTAACTTCCCCCTTACACTTTTACAAAATGAAAGGGTATGTTCTCTGTATTATACCACTAGTCATTTCACAACCAAACAAGGTAATCTGGGCGCGAGGGGTGGCGGGGTATTATTATTTTCTCAGGGCAGTTAGCTGAAATATCTCCTAACAATAAGTGAAATATGGAGTAAGAGTCAATTAAAAAACAACAACAAATCAGATTTTCTTTGCTATCTGGTGGAAAAATCAGAGATATTTATGTAAATATATAAAATTTTAAGAAACATAGCTGTGTTTTAATTCTTGTTGCGTTTGGAAGTAAATTTGGGTGTGTGAAATGAAAGTTGTTCTCCTTTTAAAATTAATGTCATTTTCACTAGGTAGAAAGAATATCTCTGATCTAAACCTCTCTGCTAAGCTCAAAATTTCCTCTTCCACAATGACATTGGGACCACTATGTATGGATATATATGGAAAGAACTCATCACCCTCCCAACCTCCCCCCTCCCCCACCACCCTTCTCTCTCTCCATATTCTAGACCTCACTGAGTAAAAGTCACACATGCTGCACAGCGGAGTGATTTTTGAGTCTTCTTTCTCTCTCTCCCTGCACTTTAACTCAGTTATCAAGTACTGCCTGATTTAACCTCCTAATTCTGTCTCAGATATGCCCCTCCCTTTTCTTCCTTATTTCTACTGCTCTTACATAAGGTTTTCCTGTCTTACTCTCTAGCTCACTTGCTGCTGTAGGCTCTTAACACTAAGGCTTGGCCACTATTTTCTTCAAATCCTTTCCCTGAGTGACTTATCTAAAAAACAGATCTAAACCTGCCGCTCACCTTTAATGGCTTCCCCTTACTTACCAGATAAAAATCTCAGCTCTTCGCTGCAGCATGCAAGCCTCCATACATCTCTCCAGCTTTACCTCTCCACTTCCTGCCCTGACTTCACATTCCAGCCACACTTGATTCATTCCTTTGACACTAGTGTGTGCCAGCCCGAGTGCTAGGCTTTTGGCATAACTTGGGGAACAAAACTAATATCTTTGCCCTCGTGGAGTTTATATGGAAGTGGGTGGGTGGTGAAAGTAGAAGATGAACATAAGAAGCAAGCACATTTTATAGCATCTGGGGGGGAGTGTGATTTTAGATTGGCTGATCAAGGTTGGCTTTGTTGAAAAGGTGACATTAAAGCAAAGACAGGAAAGGAGATGAGGCATGGATAAACAGAGGAAGAAAATCTAGGCAGAAGGAACAGCCTGTGCAGAGCCCTAAGGTGTAGTGTGCTTAGCACATCCAGGAGGAGAGAGCAAAGGCAGTAGTACCAGATGAGGTCAGAGAGAAGATAGTGTATGTGAGTGTGATTTTAAATGGGTTCCTATCAGTCATTGCAATAAACTGGGGGCTCACTTTGCAGTAAATGGGAAGCTGTCTCTAATCGTATGCTCCCCTCTGTTTGGATTGTACCCCTCTCTCCCCTGAGTTGCTCCAGTATTCCTTTTGATTGTCTCTGGTACCACATTTGCTGTATTACTTATGAGACTGATGTCTTGAGGAAGGGTTTTGGCTTGTTCATCTTTGTATCCCCAGTGCTCATAGCAGACCCACAATCAATGAATGAATGATGATAATGTTTTTTAAATCAACCTTTTTTAAATTGAAGTATAGTTAATTTTAATGTGCTAATTTTAGTCACATTCAGTTTTTAATATGCTAGTTTTAAACAGTGGCAGACTTTATTTTTTGGGGCTCCAAAATCACTGCAGATGGTGACTGCAGCCATGAAATTAAAAGACGCTTACTCCTTGGAAGAAAAGTTATGACCAACCTAGACAGCATATTAAAAAGCAGAGACATTACTTTGCCAACAAAGGTCCATCTAGTTAAGGGTATGGTTTTTCCAATAGTCATGTATGGATGTGAGAGTTGGACTATAAAGAAAACTGAGTGCTGAAGAATTGATGCTTTTGAACTGTGGTGTTGGAGAAGACTCTTGAGAGTCCCTTGGACAGCAAGAAGATCCAACCAGTACATTCTAAAGGAAATCAGTCCTGAATATTCTTTGGAAGGACTAATGCTGAAGCTGAAACTCCAATACTTTGACCACTTGATACGAAGAGCTGACTCATTGGAAAAGACCCTGATACTGGGAAAGATTGAAGGCAGGAGAAGAAGGGGATGACAGGATGAGATGGTTGGATGGCATCACCGACTCAATGGACACGAGTTTGAGTAAACTCTGGGAGTTGGTAATGGACAGGGAGGCCTGGTGTGCTGCAGTCCATGGGGTCGCAAAGAGTCGGATACGACTGAGCTGAACTGAAAGTGATTCAGTTATATATATATATTCTTTTTTCAGATTATTTCCATTTTAGGTTATTACAATATATTGAATATAATTCCCTGTGCTCTATAGTAGGTCCTTGTTGTTTCTATGATGTTTGTTTATAGATTGCCTACACATGTCATGTGTTTTCTATGTTTGTAAGTTCTTGAAACAATCCTACAAGGTGGGCTTTATTATACCTATTCTGCAGAAAAGGAGATCAGCTTCAGAGAGGTTAAGTAACTTCTCCAAAGTCACACAGCTGATATGTATCTGAGCTGGGCTTTAAACTCAGGTGTCTTGCCAGTTGTTACGCAGCCTTCCTTATACTCATGAGGCTTCCTCATTAGATTGAATGAAAGAGACAGGGGGAATTCATCTCTGGTTTTGTTTCTTGCTCTTCACTTCCCTAGGTTTAACAAAAAGACACTTATCAAGTCTACTATTAATTCATTAAATATTTAGTAAGTATTGGAATACAATACTGAACAAAACAGATGTAATCCCTTCCCTGGTACACTTTACACGTATCAAGGAAGACTCACAGTTGTCTGAGCAAAGGCAGGAATGTTCAGTCAGTGCTCTGCTGAAAGGACAAAATGTGGCTGAGGGAATTGTAGCAACAGTTCCTGACCCAGCCACCCCACCTGGTGAAAGCTGTAGGATGAGAACATATTTCCTGGAGGAAGATAATTCTAAGAGGAAAGTACTCGTGATCTTAGGGACCCTGAAATTCAGAATCTGGAGGTATATGTCTAACTGTGAATAAAAGAATTCCCTATAGAGTTGTATACAGGTCTAGGTATCATATAAAAATCTAAAGAACCTTGCTTTGTTCTTTTTTTTTTTTTAAACTTTGACTAATGTTAATGCTCTTTCCCCAAAATTTGGTTATAATCTTTATGTATAAAATCTATGGCATAAGCTTTTTAACCTTTATTTTACATGTTTTATTTGCTAAATTATTTGATCCCCCTCATTTGTAAAGAGGAAACGTGTAGTAAAATTCTAAGTCTGAAATCTGAAGGCTTATTCAAATTATTTTGTTTCATTGGAATTTGGTGGTATATTGCATCATTGGCAGAGTTTGGTAACTTGTTACAGAATGTACATTTTAAAATGGTTGTTGATGGACATGAAATTTAATATTTGCTCATTTTTAATTACTGTTCAGTGAAAGAAATAATCCAGGAAACCATGAAGGTGGTGTGACTGAGACAGGAAGAAGCCAGACTGGAAAACCAGAGACCCATATTCAGAAAGTAGCATTTTAGTGCTTTCTAACTGGTGGAAAATTAATAGGTTGTGTTCTACAGATTTCCCCTGTTTTTCAAGTGGGGATATTGTATTTGCCATAATAACTCTAATATATGACTTGATTTTCAAAATTAAAAATTTAAGGATGAAAATAGTTACTCAGACAACTTAATACTGGTGGTGGTGGCAACAGAGCAGTTGTTTTTAATAAGAAAATGATGGGGAAGATCAAAGAAGCACAGGGATCAGGATGTGGGAGTGAGTTCTCTTTATTGTAAACTGCTTTGGAGGGAGGTGAGAGATGGAGATTAGAGATGATGAAGACCTTTCCTTTTGGCTTCTCTGATCTAGCCATGGATGATGAGAGTCTCTCTGGATGAGCGTCAAAGAAAAGACATGGTTAAATGGGTAATAAAAGAAGAAGCGATGGCCCATAAATACTAAGTGTTTTAAGTTTAGATTTTTCCCTCAAAAAAAAAAAAAAGCTTTAGCTATTGCAGTTATCGGCTACAGCTTGTAAAACACAAGTTTCCCTAATGGAGCAGGTCCAGCAAGTCTTGGTTATAGAGAGTTAAGAATATTGTGAAAATCCAAAGACTCCTTGCAAATATATGCTTTGAGGCTTTAAAAAGTGCCCCAGAGGAGGAGAAAATATGCTGAAAAAAAAAATAGCCATAAAGTACTTTTATGTTAAGAACAAAAAGGCAGGAAATGTTTTTTTTTTTTTCAAATATTGTTGCATTTTCTCCATCTGGTGAAATAAAATAAGACAGATATGTTATCCTCCGCTGTTACACAAAAACATCACCAGCAGGCCAGTGAGATGGTGGAGGGCTGCTGCTGTCCTTGGAGCAGTATGGAAGGCATTCCCTATTACCCTCTCTCCCCCACCCCTAAAACAGCACATGGACTGCTTCTCTGAGGCCATCAAAGCTTTTTGCTTATAACTTAGACATATCTTGGTTGACAGAATTAAAAAAAACTACAGAACTGTCATCATTACGTTTGAGGAAATCTTCCCAGTTTCCTAACTTCCTTCCAAAACATTTTTACTCTAATTACATTTTTTGTTGGTGGTTTGGAGAGGGCAGGACAACCTAAAAGAAAGATTCTATTTTAATTGCATCTTTCCTTTTCCAGGAAGTCTGTGTCCTTTCATATCCACCAAACTCACTTGATCGCTTGATTAGCTGTTGTCCACTTGTTACTGAGGAAAAAAACCACCACCCAAACAAACCCTGTAGATGCTTTGTTTTTGTTTTCCTCTGCAGAGATCACAAAGTCCGTGCATACTCTCTGTCAGGCACCCCTTCTTATCCAGGGCTCCAGGTGTGATAGAGGAGAGGGGTGTGTGTGTGTGTGTGTGTGTGTGTGTGTGTGAGCGTGTGTGTGTGCGTGTTCCTGAAATGTCAAACATGCATCCCAAAGTGTTGTGTGTTTTCAAGCTAGGATACATAGCTTGCGTCCAATGTTGAAGAAATTTGTGACCCTCCGAAGTTGAAGAACCACTGCGCCAAGCACCTACATTAATTCCTCCATTGTTGCTAGATTGGTCCCATCGTTGCTAGGCCCATTTCACTGGAAGGTATTGAAAAGATGCCTTGTAAATTCGGTTTAATGAATTTCTACAATAACGTGTGAGATCCTCAGCACCAGCCCCGAGGATTTCACCCGCGGCCACGGGAAATGGTCCCGAGGTTTGAGTTCTCCGGACGTTCTAGTCTCTCGGGCAGACTCCATGCCTCCTGGGGGCCCGGGCTGCTTCTACCAGACCAACCGTCTGGTCTCAGATCAGAGAGGGTCCTACACGATCTTCCTCGGATGACTGTCTGCAGGAAATCTGGGTTCTCCTTCCCTTTAGAAATCCGAGGGACCGCAGAAAGGAGAGGAGTCCCCCGCTTTTTTTTTTTTTTTTTTTTTTAATATGTATAACCGCAGCCAGAGCGTCTTTCCCGGTGCGCTCAGGCGGGCGCGACGGGAGCGGGGGAGCAGTGGTCCCCAGGTCCCCTGCGCGCCCGTCTCCCGGTCCTCGTCAGGACCTCGGCACCCCGCGTGCAGGCGGCGGCACAGCCGCAGCGCGACGGCCGCCAGCCTCCCGGAGCTGGTCCGGGAGAACCGCGGCTGGCTCTGCGCCCCTCGCTGCTGGGCGCCCCTCGCTGCTGGGCGCCCCTCGCTGCTGGGCGCCCCTCGCTGCTGGGCGCCCCTCGCTGCTGGCCTCCCGCCTAGTCTGCCGGTAGAAGAAGGCGCTCGCGTAGGGGCTGTGTGTCCGAGGGCTGAGTGGGTGGTGTCGGGGACCGCGTCTCCTTTCCAGGCTCGAGGCAGAGCCACGCCACAGAGGCTCCGCACCAGATTCGGTGCTCGCGATCCCTGCCCTTCAAGGCGGGTGAACTGCGGGCTTGCTCCGGTACCCAGGCGTCCGATCTGGGCTCTGGTCCACTCCCCTTTTCTGGTTTCATTCATGCTTTCCTGAAAAACTCATTTTGTACCAAAGTTGCACTGGGGAGGCGTGTACGAAGAGGGGACAACATGTGGAGGGAGATAGGACGTGCAATGCTGGGGAGAGTCCTGAGTAACAGAAGGAGGCAAGAGTTGGTTTTCTGGGTTACTTTCGCACACGCAACCCAGACTAAGAGCATGTTGTTCTGTGCTGTGCTTAGTCGCTCAGTCGTGTCCGACTCTGCGACCCATGAATTGTAGCCCGCCGGGCTCCTCTGTCCATGGGGATTCTCCAGGCAAGAATACTGGAGTGGGTTGCCATGCCCTCCTCTAGGGGATCTTCCCAACCTAGGGGTCCAACCGGGTCTGCCGCATTGCAGGTGGATTCTTTACCAGCTGAGCCACTAGGGAAGCCCAAGAGAGTATTAGTATCCCCATTTTACAGCCGTGTATACTGACATGAGAGATTTAGTGACTTGCGGGATATCGGGGCATCGTGGACACCTGAACTTCTGGCTGTTTCATACCCAGTGGGGGGCCCCAATCTCTTGCTCCCTCCTAGCTGCCTCAGGGAGGATTATCTCTGTCTAGCTGAGCGGGCAGAGCTTCAACAGTGGAAACACCTAGTAAGCCCATCTCCGAGGCTGTGCTCTTCTCACTCACTCTTCAGTTCTGCCGAAGTGGGGAAAGTAGAGGCGCACCTGGCCCTCTTTCCCCCAACTGCCCTCACCCCTTAAGTGATCTCTGGCAGTTAACAGCACCTCCAGCTTCCCCCCATTTAAAATATACATATTTCCAGCCGGAACTACCCTAAGCTCCAACCTCCGGTTTTGTTTATTACACTGCCTGTCGCATTTGTATCTCCACCCAAAGGCTTACAACATACTCAAATGTAACTTGTTGGAAAGCTTTGTCCCCAAACCTACTCCCTCCTTAAGAGCAAGTCGGGTTTTTTTTCCCTCAGGAGGTGCTCAGGCCAAAACCTTGGCACCATCCTTGAGTCCTCTTCCCTCTACACTCGGTTTGGAGCCTACTGGAAAATGTTGAGCCTCATTCTTCCGTGTATCCTCAGAATCCGACCTCTGTTAGTCCACCCTCCTCTTCTCGGACCTAAGTTATGACAAGCTCTCAATCGCTCTGCATATTTCTGCCTTGTCCCCTTGCAGTACACAGCAGCCAGAGTGACCCTGTTCTAGGAGGGAGTTCAGAAGCCCCCAGTGACTCCCCACCTCACTCAGGGTCACAGCCTATGTCCTTTAGAGTCTACACCCTGAGTGACCACCCCTCCTTGACTCATTCTCTCCCTGTCTTCTGGCCCAAGCTCACTCTCCCCAGCCACCCTGCCCTTCCTGTTAGTCATGCCTCAGGGTCTTTGCACTTGCTGTGCCTTCTGTCTGGATCATTTTTCTTTTAAAAAAAAGTATTTATTAAGTTTTGGCTGTGCAGGGTCTTCGTTGCTGTGTTCAGGCTTTCTCTAGTTGCAGTGAGCAGGGAGCTATTCTTCTTTGAGGAGTATGAGCTCTGGGGTGCCTGGGCTCAGTAGGGGCCCACGGACTAGTTGCCCCATGGCATGTGGGATCTTCCCAGACCAGGGTTTGAACCCTCGTCCTTTGCAGTGGCAGGTGGATTCTTAACCACTAGACTACCAGGGAAGTCCTGGAGCACTTTTCTTCACAAAGTCATTGTTTGCTTCTGTTCTGTTCTCAAGTATCACCCTCTGGGTGAAGTTCTCCCTGACTACTTTTTTATAATGGTGACTGCATCCCCTCCTTTTCCCCTTTCCCTGCTTTAGTTTTCTGCTCGGTACTTTTCTTCTCGTATCCTGTATTTACTTTTCTCTCTTATTCCACAAGAATGACGATCACATACAGGAGGGCAGGGATTATTATTTTTTTTTAAATTGCAGTGTCTCCAGTACCTAGAATAGGGTCTGTCACATGGAAAGCACTCAATAAATATTTATTTTATTATGAAGGAACTCACAACAAAACCCTAGCTCTGTGACCTGGGGCAAGTCATTTAAGCTCTAAAACTCAGTCAGTATTCTTGTAAAATGAAGGTAGATACTACCTCATAGGGTTACCAATGATATTAAATAAGTGAATACACTCAAAACACTGAACATACAAGAAGAGCACAGTAAATGGTAGTGATTTTTACTGATATATGAGATTTATAGTGTGTGGTCAGCCTGACTGGTAAGGGTGCATATATGCCTTATGCCTTACCTAGCTTTTAGAAGCTGTTTCTCTCTTTGTAATGGTGCAGTGTGAAGAAGAATGTAGCATCAGCTGAAGTTGTTTCTCTGTTTTCGATGTTTCTGTGTACAGTGTCTTGGAGGTGTGCAGTCACTGCTCCTACTGAGAGCTCTGGGGGTGGGGTGGAGTAGGGGGGCACTTCTGTTTGGTTTGTGTCAGCACCGTCATCTTCCATGGAAAGGGAGAAGGGGAAGATGGATTCAAGAATGTGAATTTTCCCCCTTTATGATTCTATCAGGGAAATTCTTTTGATGACATGTAAGGATGGGCTGCAGACTGTGAGGTGGGATGGAGAGGGGGCATTTGACAAACACAGTAGGCTGGAACTGGTGCTCGAATTTGGCTTCCCTTCAGTTACCCAGCCTGTTTCGTAGGCAGAGCTCCCTAGAGAGGGGTCTCGGGTCACATGCTTGCTGAGGTGGGTGGGGAGGCATCCAGAAAGTGGGAAGGGCATGAGAGGATTTAGAAGCAAATTGGATGGTAGGTCCATTGTGATTTTCCCTCTAGCTGGACCACCTTCTCCTAGGACTCCCACCTACCCTCACTTTGCTCAACTGCCTGGCTTGTTTAAAGGTGCATCTGGGTCCCACTGCCTGTTCTCACATGGTACACGCTATATGTTTGCTGTGTAAGATCACCCCCTGCCCTCTCCCCAACCCTGGCCACCCGCCCACCCCTCCCACCCCCAGCCAGGCAAGCTCCAAGGGGACAGCTACTTTTGCCTGCTACATTCTCCGCTTGCTTTCTAGTTTCAGATTAGGTCCTGGCATACAGGGTCAATAAATATTTGCCTATTGAATGATAGGCAAGCTCCTTATATACCGAGCTTGTTGATCTCTGCCAAGCAGCCCCTGACATGAGAAGAACAACCCTTGTGCTCCAGCGCTGTAAATGTTTTATCTCATATCGATCTCACAACAACCCTCTGAAGTTGGTGTTCTGAAAACTCCCGCTTCACAGAGAAGCTGAGGAGCAGTGAGGGTCAGTAACTTGCTCAGGTGGAGCTGAGGTGGAGCAGAGGCCAGAATCCCCACAATCTGGGTCTAGGCTCGAAGTCCCAACCTTCCTTTGGGAAGAAGGCAAAGACGATCGCGAGCCTCAGGCACAACAGGCCTGGATTCTGAAGGTCTGAAGGTGGAGAGAAGGCCAGAGACTCCGGCCAGTCAAACATCCCTTCTGCGCTTCCTCGGCCACGGGGTGTGTCTGAGGTTCTGGCCGAGCTGCTCCGAAGCCAGCGAGGGCCTGGCGTGGGCCCATCACACTGCCCAGAAGAGTAAGAGAAGCCTCTTCTCAGACTCCCTTCCTCCAAAGTCCCTGCCAGGGCCCACGCGACTCGAAGTTTCCGGGTAGGAATAAGCCACACAAGGCCGGATAGACCGAGCCCGGTGCGGGCGCGGATTTCCCCAGCCTGGGGCGCGGCTACCATCCAGTCCCCGTGGAAGCCCCCGAGGGTGAAATCGTGTAGAGAAGGAAACTAGAAACTGGGAACTACTCCTCTGGGAACCGAGAGCCTGCCTGCCCTTGGCCGCTGGCGTGCGGGGCGAGCTCGTGCGCGGGTTTCCGCGGGGCGGTCTGGGCGCCTAGCTCCGGCGGGGACTCGCGGACACGGCGCCGGCTGGGCGAGGCGCTGGGGAGCGGGGGTTGAGACGTGCGGAGCTGTAAGGCTCTGGCACCGAGTTTCTCGTTTTCATTCAGAGAACGCACTTGGAGTGGTTGACTCTGTGAGCCCGTTTTTCTCCCGTTACTCCAGCGATGGAGCGAACGGAAACTCCAAATTTCTGGCCCTGCGCCCCCGACTTCGGGGTCCTCGCCTGGGCGCTACTGGCGGGCGTAGGGGAACCTGTCCATCCAGCACGCTTTTGCAGCGCGTAGGTTTTTTTCTGGTATGGGGAGATAGGGGGAGTAAATACAAGTTCATTGAGAATGCCCCCGAATTCATAGGAGCTTTTGGTCATTTCGCCTTTATTTTCAGTCAAGGGATACTAAAACTGTAACTACTCATCCTGCAGGTTTCTGGGGGAAATGTGGAGATGAAAATACCTGAAAATTCTGGTAATCTTTGTTCTAATGAGTCAATTAAGAAGAGTTCCTTTACCCTCCCCCTCCCCCCGCCCCCCCCCCAGGTATAATCTTAGGAGAATCAATGAAGAAATATGCTCAACCCCTACAGTTCTATTTGGAAACTCAAAACCAAGTTCTCTGTTTTCAGTCGCAAATTAGCGTTCACATTAATTGCCCTAAAAGGCAGCGATTTGCCTTACGAAGTAGTTTGTTTTTGAACCAACGTTTGTTTCCATTTTCTTGTTGTTAACTGACATCATGGAACCATTAAAACAAAACAAACAAAAAAGCCTAATAGATTTACATTTTTTTCTAACTTAGTTATTTAATCATGTGCTCTTGGCTAATTTTCTTAAAAGAGGAGGGTTTATCTAAAAATGGATTTTAGAATAAAAAGTAACTGAGATGTTAGGCAACTTCACGGTAAAACCTAATAGTGCACTGAGGATAAAGACGAGAATTTAGTTCCGTTTCTTGCTCCATTACTCACTCACTTGATGTGGCCTCTGACAAGTCCCTTCACTGTCCTGGGCCTCAGGCTCTCTCTCCATCAATAACAAGGGGATCATCTCTGACATCTACCTGCCTCCTGTGGGTGTTACAAGGGTTAATGAGATATGTGGTGAGTGCTTTGATTCTAGGGTGAATGACTTGTACACATAAAATATGATTATATCTTAGATTCATCTTTGATTCATCTGAATAAATGGGCCTTCCTTTTATGAACTCTACCTGTTAAAATTTCAAAATTGAGTTATTTGATTTTAAAGTTCTATGCTGGGGCATTCTTAACACTTGGTGTAAAACTCGCTGACAAGTTATATGACTGGATTAAGGGAAAGCCTCTATTTGTTCACTTTTATTGAACAACTTATTCTCATGATATCATTAAGTATATTAATTCAACAAATGTTTATTGAAAATGTCTTCTTTCTAGGGACTTCAAGGGGTATAAGGGAGTACCTACAAAGAACTATCTTGTGTGCCAACTGCTCCCAGGTGCTGTGTTAAACACTTCATGTATATACTTCACTGGATACTTATGACAGATCCCTGAAAGTAGGAACTATCCTTAGCCTGTGTATAGAATGTGAGCTGAGAAGTTTGTAGGCAATTCAGTAAGCGAGGTACTACCTGAGCAACATAGCCCTGTGAGGTCACTTGCAAGAGTACAGGGCTACTGTTTCACAATCTGTGATGGAAATTTATGGTCACTTTTTTTTTTTTTTTTTCTTGAGAAAATTCTGCTATATTCACTAACCTTTATAACTAACCTGTAGTGGTTAATTCCCTTAGATCAGGTCACTCTAGAGTTGAGAAGATAGATTAGAGAAAATTTATCTATAAGCAAATTTACATATAGGCAAAATAAGATGATTCTGTTGGAATAAGCCAAACACTCATAACACAGCCATCTGTCTCATTCCCTCTCTTCACCCCACCTCCCACCCTAAATAGAAAAGCAATCCACATAAGCTTTCATATGATCACTATTTGGTTTTTAGAAGTTATCTAAAAGACAGAATTAGAGAAGTTTGCAGTCCTTACTCAGGAAAGAGGGTCATACACTCTGATTTCATGAGGGAAAAGAGAAATCTTGTGGATTAAGTCAATATTGAGTGGCCTATTTTACCTATTCCTTAAATCACATTTCTCATCCCTGGAAATACAATCCACTAAATGACAAATCATAATGTTGGGCAGGAGGAAATGAAGCAAATTAAGCCAGAATATACAGGTTTTTGTGTTCTGTCTATGGACAGTTAGGCCAGCTGCCACAGATTGCTTGAAAAGGTCACTATTTACACTGTAGTATCATGATCGTATATGTTTGCTGCATACTGACAATGTGCTAAGTCATCCGGGTGGTTAAAGCAAACACCCATATGCTGGGTTGACAGTGTCCTAGTTTACAGTCCCCGACTTACAACATCGACATGTATATGTACACATAAAACACAAGCAGATGCGTATATGGGACACAGCAAGTGCTGAATGACTTAGATATACAGAAATTAGTTGTGGTGCTTTCTCTGTATGAGTGAATAGAAAGTGAGGGAGGCAAGTCATATACTCAGAGAGAGTAGTCTTGGGGAGAGTTTTAGAGGAAACTCCTGTCTCGCTTACAGTTACTTCGTTGGGAAAGGATTCTTGAGAAGGAACCAGAGATGGGGATTTCAGAGTAACAGAGTCATAATATGTTAGAATTGGAAGAGACTTTTAGAAGTCCAAATCAAGCTTTTCACACTAAGAATAAAACAGCTGATGCCCAGAGCCTTAGTTAGTAGCAGATCTGAACTTTGACACAGATGCCCACTCTCTGATGCTCCAGGGCCCTTCCACATCAGAGGGTTTTTCTTGCTGTTGTTTGTTTTAAATTTTGTTTTACTTTTTATTATGGAAAATTTCAAACATGTACAAAAAAAGAATGGATAACATAATGAACCTCTCTCTACCTCTGTCTCTGTGTGTGTCTCTCTCTATATATATAGTCTAGCTTTATACCACTCTTATTTCTCATCTATGCCATTGTTTTTATTTATCTATTTATTTTTGAAGTATTTTAAAGCAAATCCCAGTATCCATATCATTTCACCAGTAAATACTTTGCGATGTAACACAAAGTGATAAAGACTTCTAAAAAACATAACCATGCTATTAGCATACCTAAGAAAATTAGCAGTAAACCTTAGTATCATTTGATACCTACTCATTATTCACATTTTTCTAACAGTAACAATGATGTCGTTTTCATGGTTGGTTGGTTTGAACTGACATCCAAATAAGGTCTACACATTGTAAATCATTGTGACTCACAAGCCTCTTTTATTCTATAACTGTCTGTCCTCCTTTTTTGTTTAATGGTCTTGTTAGTGAAACCAGAACATTTATCATCCTTGTAGAATGTGCCACATTCTGTGGATTTGGTGGATTGCTTTCATTGTCATCTTGCTTATCCTGTTCCTTTACTTGTATTTTTTATGGATTGGTGATTAGACCTAGAGGCTTGATTAGATATAGGTTCAGTTTATTTCAGTAGAAATACTTTGTAGTGTACCCGTTTGGCATCATTTCTTGAAGCACATAATGTCTGGTTATGCTGATTTCAGTGATGACTGAGTTCAGGGATTGTCAACTTAATTTTTCTATCAGCCTTTCATCTCAGGGTTTTAGGAGCCACTGATGATTATTGCCTAGAAGATCTGTCATTTCATTAGAGGTTTATAAATGGTTATTTTCTAACTCTATCATTCATCTGCATTTATGACTGGAATATTCCTTTAAATAACTTTCTACCATCTGTTCTTTGGCTCTCTTGAAGCATTATGGTATAGGAAAGGCAGGATAAATACTTGATGCTTTCTCTCTACTTTTTAATTTTCAGAGTAGTAAATAGAGTCAGCAAAAACAAGACCGGGAGCTGACTGTGGCTCAGATCATGAACTCTTTATTGCCAAATTCAGACTGAAATTGAAGAAAGTAGGGAAAACCACTAGACCATTCAGGTATGACCTAAATCAAACCCCTAACAATTATACAGTGGAAGTGAGAAATAGATTTAAGGGACTAGATCTGATAGAGTGCCTGATGAACTATGGACTGAGGTTCATGACATTGTACAGGAGACAGGGATCAAGACCATCCCCATGGAGAAGAAATGCAAAAAAAGCAAAATAGCTGTCTGAGGAGGCCTTACAAATAGCTGTGAAAAGAAGAGAAGCAAAAAGCCAAGGAGAAAAGGAAAGATATAAGCATCTGAATGCAGAGTTCCAAAGAATAGTAAAAAGAGATAAGAAAGCCTTCCTCAGCAATCAATGCAAAGAAATAGAGGAAAACAACAGAATGGGAAAGACTAGAGATCTCTTCAAGAAAATTAGAGACACCAAGGGAACATTTCATGCAAAGATGGGCTTGATAAAGGACAAAAATGGTATGGACCTAACAGAAGCAGAAGATATTAAGAAGAGGTGGCAAGAATACAGAG
Source organism: Bos mutus (assembly GCF_027580195.1). NCBI lineage: Eukaryota > Metazoa > Chordata > Mammalia > Artiodactyla > Bovidae > Bos > Bos mutus. The sequence goes on from NC_091625.1 coordinate 44,079,520, forward strand.
AAGAACTGTACCAAGAAGATCTTCATGACCCAGATAATCAAGATGGTGTGATCACTGACCTAGAGCCAGACATCCTGGAATGTGAAGTCAAGTGGGCCTTAGAAAGCATCACTACGAACAAAGCTAGTGGAGGTGATGGAATTCCAGTTGAGCTATTTCAAATCCTAAAAGATGATGCTGTGAAAGTGCTGCACTCAATATGCCAGCAAATTTGGAAAACTCAGCAGTGGCCGCAGGACTGGAAAAGGTCAGTTTTCATTCGAATCCCAAAGAAAGGCAATGCCAAAGAATGCTCAAACTACTGCACAATTGCACTCATCTCACCCGCTAGTAAAGTAATGCTCAAAATTCTCCAAGCCAGGCTTCAGCAATATGTGAACCGTGGACTTCCCGATGTTCAGGCTGGTTTTAGAAAAGGCAGAGGAACCAGAGATCAAATTGCCAACATCTGCTGGATCATCAAAAAAGCAAGAGAGTTCCAGAAAAACATCTGCTTCTGTTTTATTGACTATGCCAAAGCCTTTGACTGTGTGGATCACAACAAACTGTGGAAAATTCTGAAAGAGATGGGAATACCAGAACACCTGACCTGCCTCTTGAGAAACCTATATGCAGGTCAGGAAGCAACAGTTAGAACTGGACATGGAACAACAGACTGGTTCCAAATAGGAAAAGGTGTATGTCAAGGCTGTATACTGTCACCCTGCTTATTTAACTTCTATGCAGAGTACATCATGAGAAACGCTGGGCTGGAAGAAGCACAAGCTGGAATCAAGATTGCCGGAAGAAATATCAATAACCTCAGATATGCAGATGACACCACCCTTATGGCAGAAAGTGAAGAGGAACTAAAAAGCCTCTGGATGAAAGTGAAAGAGGAGAGTGAGAAGTTGGCTTAAAGCTCAACATCCAGAAAACAAAGATCATGGCATCTGGTCCCATCACTTCATGGGAAATAGATGGGGAAACAGTGGAAACAGTGTCAGACTTTATTTTTTTGGGCTCCAAAATCACTGCAGATGGTGACTGCAGCCATGAAATTAAAAGATGCTTACTCCTTGGAAGGAAGGTTATGACCAACCTAGATAGCATATTCAAAAGCAGAGACAGTACTTTGCCAACAAAGGTCCATCTAGTCAGGGCTATGGTTTTTCCTGTGGTCATGTATGGATGTGAGAGTTGGACTGTGAAGAAGGCTGAGCGCCGAAGAATTGATGCTTTTGAACTGTGGTGTTGGAGAAGACTCTTGAGAGTCCCTTGGACTGCAAGGAGATTCAACCAGTCCATTCTGAAGGAGATCAGCCCTGGGATTTCTTTGGAGGGAATGATGCTAAAGCTGAAACTCCAGTACTTTGGCCACCTCATGCGAAGAGTTGACTCATTGGAAAAGACTCTGATGCTGGGAGGGATTGGGGGCAGGAGGAGAAGGGGATGACAGAGGACGAGATAGCTGGATGGCATCATCGACTCAATGGACGTGAGTCTGAGTGAACTCTGGGAGTTGGTGATGGACAGGGAGGCCTGGTGTGCTGCAATTCATGGGTCGCAAAGAGTTGGATACGTCTGAGTGACTGAACTGAACTGAACTGAATTAGGGTATAATAGAGTTTGCAGAGGTAGAGAAACTAATTCTGGACAAGGTGATCAGAGAGTATTTCTCAGAAGTAGAATTTGAACTAGAACTGTAAAAATGTTTATGATTTTGACAGGCAAATAAGGGAGGAGAGTCAGAAAATCATGGTCTCAGGGAACTCCATAAACAGACAATGAACAATCTGAAAAGGAAATTAAGAAAATAACTCCATTTCCTCAGAATAAACATAAGCAAGCAGGTGCAAGATTTGTATACTGAAAAGTACAGAACATGGTTGCAAGGAATTAAAGAAGACATAAATAAAAAGAAATTTTGTACTTATGGATTGGAAGACTTAATATTATAAAGATGTCAAACACTACCTAAAGCAATGTATAGATCAGTTCAGTCTGTCAAAATCTTAATGATATTCTTTGCATAAAAAGAAAAAAGTCCATTCTAAAATACATATGAATTTTTGAAGCCCTGAATAGCTAAAACAATATGAAAAGGAAAACTGAAGTTGGATGTCTCAATACTTCTCATTTCAGAACGTATTATAAAGCTACATTAATCAATATAGTGTGGTCCTGGCATGAAGAGATATATACACCAGTAGAATATGATAGAGAACCCAGTAGTGAACATATATGCTCAGATGACTTTTAGTAAGATGCCAATGTCATTCAGTGGGGAAAGAACAGGCCTTCCAACAAGTGATGCTGGGGAAACTGGATATGCACATGCAAAGGAATTAAGTTGGGCTTTTACCCAACTGTGCACAAAAATTAACTAAATGTATTAATTACAAGAGCTAAAACCTAAAACTCTTGGAAGAAAACATAGGAGGAAAGCTTCATGACATTGGATTTAGCAGTCATTTCTTAGATATGACACTAAAATCCCAGACAACAAAAGAAAAAAATAGATAAATTTGACTATATCAAATTTTAAAATGTCTATGCATAAAATGATACAATCAACACAGTGAAAAGGCAACCCACAGAATGGGAGAAAATTTTTATAAGTCATATTGATAAAAAGTTGATATTCAGAATATGTAAAGAACTCTTGCAGCTTAACAACAAAAAAAGAAATGACCCAATTCAAAAATGGGCAGAAGACCTGAACAAATATTTCTCCAAAAAAGATAAACAAATAGCCAGTAAGCACATGAAAATATGCTCAACATTACTAATCATTAGGGAAATGCAAATTAAAACCACAGTGAGATACAATTTCACACCTATTTGAATGGCTACTATTAAGGGGAGAAAAAGGAAAAGAAAAGAAAAAAACCACAGAAAATAATGTGTTGTTGAGGGTATATAGAAATTAGAATCCTTGTGCATTGCTGATGGGAATGTAAAATGGTGCAGCCTCTATGGAAAACAGCTTGACACTTCCTCAAAAAACTAAACATGGAATTATTAGATGATCCAGCAATTCCACTGGTGGGTTTATACCACCCTTCCACCCAAATTTAAAGCAGGGTACACCCAAGTTCATAACAGGATTAATCACAATAGCCAAAATGTGGAAGCAACCCAAGGGTTCATGGAAAGATTAATGAATAAAAAAAGATGGTCCATACACACAGTGGGATATTATTCAGCTTTAAAAAGGAAGGAAATTCTGACACAAGCTACAACATTGTCAAACCTTTAAGACATTTTGTTAAGTGAAATAAGCTAGTTGACGCTTCCCTCAAAAAAGCGAATGAGTCCACTTGGCTCTACTTGTATGAGGTACCGTGAATAGTCAGATTCGTAAAGATGGAAACAGAATGATTGTTGCACCAGGCTGGAGAGAAGGAGGAATGGGGACTTATTGTTTAGTAGGTGCAGAGCTTCAGTTTTTAAGGTGAAGAGTGTTCTGGAGATGCATAGATGATGGTTGTATAACAATGTGAATATATTTAACATTACTGACTATATATTTTTAAAATGCTTAAGATGATAAATTTTGCATGCATTTTACCACAATTAAAAAAATTAGGATTAATAAAACTCCTTGGTACTATACCCTAAATCAATAATTAGAGTCAGAGAACTTAAATATGTAATTCTGTGCAAAGCTCAAGAAAGAATACATCCTATTAGATAAATTTAGTTTCAATTACAGTTTTTTTTAAATGTTGCACTCATGAAAACAGGGCTTCCCTAGTGGCTCAGTGATAAAGAACCCACCTGCCAATGCAGCTTCAGTCCCTGGGTTGGGAAGATCCCCTGGAGAAGGAAATGGCAACTCACACCGGTACTCTTGCCTGGAAAATCCCTTGGACAGAGGAGCCTGGCAGGCTACAGTCCATGGGGTTGAAAAGAGTCTGACACGACTGAGCGATGGAGCACACACACACAAACATGTCTGTGATTACTCTGAAATGATTCAGAGGAAAAAATAGAGCAAGCAGATGATAAAGCAAATGGAGGAAAATGTTGACAATGGATGAGTCTGGGTAAAAGGCCTAAAGGAGCTCTTCGTGCCATTCATCAAACTTTTCTTTGTGAAATAAAAAATAAGAAACCAAAACTGAATGGTGGTCTCTGGTCTCAATAACAAGCAGAGGTGTAGGTAAGAAGAGTAGCATTGCTATGCAGGGTGTTAGTGTGGCGTTTAGGGCTTTATGACTTGTGTTTTCTCTGTCAATAGTGGAGGATTGACTTCATTAAGTACTAATCTGTACTTTTGTGCCAGCCCTTGATATATTAATGATTTGTTGACCCTGAAAATCCTTCAACATGGGAGAAAACCACTAGACTAAATTCTATTGACGTAATTTTTGTGACGTAAATATATGCTGTAAAATCAAAGGGGAAAAAAACCCTGTCTGATCTGTGGCTTGTATTAGTCAGAGGTTGGGCTTGAAGTGAGAGCAGCACAGCTCAAACTTGCCTTATTCATCAGATGTTTATTAAGTGCCTACAGTGTCCCAGTCCTTTTTATTGGTATTAGAAATGTAACAGAAAATAGGTGAAAAGCCCTGCCCCGTTTGAAGCCTCCATTTTGGTGATCAAAAACAAACAAACAGGCAGACATTAGGTGAAGAAAAGCGGGGAGTGATCTCCTGGCTCCATTTCTGTGTAATAAACAGGGCCATTTCTGTGTAATAAACAACCACACACATGTCGGTGACCTGTGACGGCGGGCAGTGACTTAGTTCACACATCTGAGGGTGGCTGTCCCAGCTGTGCTGATCTCACTGTGTGCTCAGGCATCAGCAGATGGGGTGCAGGAGTCTGTGGTGCAGAGCGGGGTCCCTTGGCTTCTCCCCCAGCAGGTTCTCCTGCTGATGGGAAGGGCACTCGGAGCCCTCGCTGGGTCGTGTGTGCTACCATGCCATTGGCCAAGGTCAGTCCCCTGATCAAGCCCAGAGTCAGGGAGTGGGAAAATATATGCTCCCCATGGAAGTGAGGGAAGCTGCAGCGTCTCAGGGCAAAAGTGGTAGATACAGGGAGAAAACTGGCGACAACTGTGTGATCTGTCACAGCATCAAGCCCCAGTGATCCACCTCTTTGTTGCCTTCTCTCTCTCCCTCTCTGTCTCTCTCTCATGGCCACTAGTCTCTGCTTCTTTTCTTCTTTTTTTTTCATGTTCTTGGCCATGTTGTCTCGTGTGGTCCCCAGCATCTGAACACGGCCGGATCCCAGAAAAGAAAGCTGACACTTATTTTGTTTTTTCATCTGATAAACCTCAAAGAAGGATTTTTTTTTTTTTTTTGGTCATCGTTGCCTGCTTGAGTCAGGGTTAAGTGTCTGACTGATGGTCTAATTTGTATCAAGGGATGGGAGCTCCCTGATTGCCAAGGCCTGGGCCTCAAGTCGCCTCTGTAGTTGGCACTGTGTTTGGCAGGTGCACCAGCACCGCAGAGGAGTACGGGGTGGTAGGGGATTATGTTTTTCAATAGAAAGAAGACTTCTGGGTAGACAAAACAAGGTAGCTATCTGATAAACACCCAGAGCTTTCAAACCTGTTCATGTTAATAGTGTTTTTCTCAACAAGGAAGTTAAGTGGTCTTTGGCTATTTGTTGGTGTTTAGGAGGAATGTTTCCTGGAAAAAGGTTTCAAATTGCTCATTTAGAATGAGCTCTGATTACTGGCATAAAGATGGGTCAGATGAGGTTAGTTCCTGCTAACATTTTATTCATTAGACTTCTTAATAGGCAAAATATTAAACAAGAAAAATTATGGAAATTCCCATTTTGAACCTGATCGATGTAGACCAGGGACTGGCTTTCAGCAGCAAACCTGTGCTCTCAGTGGCTCACTCAGAGCCTTGCCTTGGCTCTTGTGTCCACCGTGGGACTCAACTCAACCCTGACTGGCCTGAACAGGTCATGGAGGCTTCATTCTTCTTCCTCGTCAATGGCTTGGGATGGACCTATGATCAAGTTCTCCACAAGGAGACGGGAAGTAGTTTTTGAAAGGGGCACCTTAGCTCTTAAAAAAAGACACAAACTTCTGGACATCGGTGTTTGAGGATGTGATGCTGTAACTGCCTTGTGACTATGAGAAGACCTAATGATGAGGTGGGAGGATGGAATGACCCTGGGTCCAGGACCCTGCTGCTGAATCACGGAATTAATCAGTTCTGGAACTGATCTTCCTCTGGACTTTGGCTATGTAATAATAGTAAGTTCCCTGAGAGTTTAGGGAATCTCTGATTGGGTCTTTGGTGACTCACAGATGAAGGCAGTCAGTGGAAGCAAAGAGTTAGTTGTTTTGTCTAGAGTCTCTTTTTCACTTGGATTTGAATATTTAACAGGAGATGAACTTGGAGGCACTAGTGGTAAAGAAGCCGGCCTGCCAATGCAGGAGACATAAACTTGAGTTCCATCTTGGGTCAGAAAGATCCCAGGATGAGGGGATGGCAACCCACTCCAGTGTTCTTGTGTGGAGTATCTCACGGAGAGAGGAGCCTAGAGGGGTACAGTCCAGAGGGACACAAAGAGTCGGACACAACTAAATCGACTTAGCATGCACATGCACGAATTTAGATCCCACCAGACTTGCACTCACCCTTCACTATAAAAGTAGATTCATGTAAAGCTACATTCCTTTTACCATGGCAGGTGTAGAGCTATGTTAGGAATGTATATGAGGTGTAGTTTTAGGTACAATAATAACTCTGACTACTTATTTGTTCTTTTTTTTTTTTTTTGCCAAAATATCTTGTTCTACTTTTTTTTTTTTTATGATTTCATGTCTGTTTTTTAACCCCAGTTTGAGAATAGTTACATGAGGGAAAAGTATTTAACTTATTCAGAAGTTCTTTCTTTCTTGTTTTCCTCTCTCTGTCCTAAGAGAAAAAGCAATGAAGGACGAATTGTTTCACCTCCATCCCTCATCACTCCTAAAGTTGAGGGAGGAAAGTGTTAGTGTTGGCAGGATGAAGTAATCTAACTCAACAAAGTGAGAGAGTCAGTGGATTTCCGTCTTTTTTTTTTTTATTATTACTGTGGTGCTTTAATTCTCTTCAAGTACCCAGCTTTCAGCTCCTTGAAGTCTTGACGAGGCGGGAGATTCTTTCAGGAGACTGAGCTTCCAGAATCACATTCTCCCTTCCCCTGCTGTCTGTGCTGCTGTTAATGGGCCCTGGCTGCTGGCATTGTCTCCAGAGGGACATTCAGTCTAGTCCTGCCCTATGACACCTCTTAGAATGTAACAGAGTTGGCTGTGTCCCATTTCTCCCTGGGAGAAGCAAATCTGTTGGATTTCTACTCTTGGCTTATTACTTGTTTGAGCTACACCTTTCAGCTTCAAAAAACTAATTAATTTTTTTTCCTTCTCCCGAAGCCTCGTCTGTTTCAATATTGATGAAAATCCAATAAAGAAGGAGTCTTGGTGAAGTGCTGTGTTGACTTACTGTTTCCAAATGTCATATGCTTCACACTTAAAATCAAGAAAATGAATTTCCTTTAACTCGAAAAATGAGGCAGTTGCCTTCTCTGCAGGCCTTTGGCAATAAAGAATTTAAGGAAAAAATCGAGACAATTTTAAAATCCGTTTTAGATACACAGCAAAATTGAGGGAGAAATACTGAGATTTCCCATATTTTGTTCTTGTTTAGTGTCTGACTCTTGTGACCCTATGGAGTGTATGTAGCCTGCCAGTCCCCTCTGACCATGGAATTTCCCAGGCAAGAATCCTGGAGTGGGTTGCCATTTTCTACTCCAGAAGATCTTCCCAACCCAGGGATAGACCCTGTGTCTCCTGCAGTGCAGGTGGACTCTTTACCACTGAGCCAACGGGAAGGACTGATTTCCCATATACCACCCCCCAAATACGCTTGTGTGTGCCTGCGTGCTTAGTCGCTTCAGTGTGTCCAACTCTTTGTGACCCTATGGCAAATATGCATAACCTCCCCCATTATCAAGACCCCCCACTAGGGTGGTGCATTTGTTACAAGTGATGAACCTACATACACACATCATTATTAACTAAAATCTGTAGTGTATATCATAATTCGTTTTTGGTATTGTACACTCTACGGGTTTGAATAAATATATGATGACATGTGTCCATCATTATAACATCATACAAAGTAGGTTCAGTGCCCTAAAAATCCTCTGGACTTTCATCCCACCCTTACCCCACCCCATGGCAACCATTGGTCTTTTTTACCATCACCATAGTTTTGCCTTTTTCAGAATATCATATACTTGGAATCATATAGTCTGTAGCCTTTTCAGATTGGCTTCTTTCACATCAGATCAGATCAGTCAGTCAGTCGTGTCCGACTCTTTGCGACCCCATGAATCACAGCACGCCAGGCCTCCCTGTCCATCACCAACTCCATGTTTCTTCCACGTCTTTTCCAGACTTGATAGCTCATCTCTTCTTTTTTTAAATTGCAATATAGTTGATTTACTGTGTTGTGTTAGTTTCAGCTCCTTCAGCTCCTATAGGTCTCCTTCTTCAGCCCTTTCCCCCTGGGCCAGGTGCAAATTGAGTTCTGAGACGAATAGCAGCAGTTTCTCCTGAGGGTTCCTCCTGTCCTCAAAGCTGAAAGGCTGGAGAGGGTGAGCAACCTATAGGCTCCAGGCCATCTCTGTTGATTCCACAGCAGCACAGAGACAGAGGGGGATGCTCTTTGCAACACTATAATAGTAAACAAGAGGGCACATCCTTACTGTTCATCAGTGGGAAAAGGTCCCATAGAGCAGACTGTAATTATAGGAGGCCTTGAGAGTAATGAACCAGATCTTATATGCAAAACAAACATGGACAGATCTTAGAAACACCTTGAGAAGAAAAATAGCAAGTTGCAGAATGACATGAATAATGTGATCCCATTTGTATAAATCAAAAGCAGAGAAAACACCATATATTGTTCATTAAAAAAATAGAAGAAAAGCTACATACATCCCAAATTGAGAGGAACATCTGTGTCTGGGGGAGTGAATGGGTTCAGACATGGTGGGAGATTTAGAACTATTTTTAACATCCTCTTTTTTCTTTCTTTTCAAAAGGAAGTCCATTTAGATACATTATTTTTTTTCAAGGTAGTGAAATATATGTGACAAAATTTAGATACATTACGTTTGTAATTGAAAAGCGCTCCAGGTGATTCCCATGGGTCACACTCTAGTTATGAGAACATGGCTATACCCCAGTCTTTGCTGAAAGGTGAGGAAAGGTGAAGAATACAACGGGATATACCTCACATCTGGAGGTGGGGTCAGAGATATGTGTCCGACCTCGGGCTCCCCTAGCCATTAGAGCCAATCCTGCCAGGTTGTTTGTGTGTTGGTTGTTTGTGTGTTGGTTGGTTGTTGCAGGCATGTTGCCTGATTAACTGAAGATAACTTCTCTCGTACGGATAAGTGAAAAACACAGAGAAGGAAAGGGTGAATCATCTCAACTTGCCACTAACTTTACCGTTTACTTTGTTAAAATTATTGTCATTAATTTGAAGACACGTCTAGGAATTCTGTTGTTAGCTATTTTTTGTTTGCTATTGTATTTATTTCAGAAGCGTCTTAATCCTGAAGGAGGCAGGTCAGGATTTCTTCTCTCAGTCAAACAATGAGCCCACGAAGGGAAAGCAAGGGATGAGGCATTAGGTGAAATCTCTTTCTGAAAGCCAAAGGTGGGGGCATTTTTAGTTTTAGGAACTTGCTCGGTTCCTCCGGTATGGAGCTGTCCTCGATTACTTTGGCCAGAAGCGATTTCTCCATTTTCTGAGCTCCCAGGGGCACGTTCGTCTCTCTCCTGTGGCGCTTGCTACTTAAATTGTAGTTCTTTGTGTAGGTGTCCTCTGCTGCAGCATTAGAAGTCCTTGTCTCTGGAATGTGCCATTTATCATCACACCCCCCCAGGGCACACTAGTATCGAGTGCTGTGTTTAATATATGGTTAGGAAAAATACTTGTACAAAAAGTAAAAGAATCAGGAAATTGATTTTGGCTCTTTGAAAAGAATGTGTTCCGAGCCTTTGCTGACTCTTTAGCCAAATGAAGAAAACAACTAAAGAGGCAACAGATTTAGAATCGTGAACACGATATGAGTGTGTTCTGGGTTCACTGATTCATTAGGATATTATTTCACATCCCCAGTTAAGTTCATTAATACTGAAACTCAGTAAATTCATACCTTTTAAGAGGTTAAGGTGTTTTCTAAATATTTTCTTTATGATACTGCTCTGTAAAACACCATCATAGTCTTCTTATGTCAGTATGTCTTCTAATTCAGTCCCCGTTTCTTCACTGTCTAAACTGTTATAACCTAGTGGTCATTAAAAAAAAAAAATATATCACTTGGGGGTTTGTTTTCTTTCCAGAAGTATGTAGGCATCCATTGTCTGTTCTGCATGTCAGGGATGCATGCTTTCATTCCAGGCAATAGGGATCTTCACTTTTTTTCCCAACCTTGCCTTGTGGTTTTTTTGACAATGACAGTAAACTTTAAGTTGTAGTCAGTTACGATTTTGCTTCCTGATAGAAACTGGCTTTAAGAGGCTGCTTCTGGGAAAATATCACTGTATCCTGCAGAGTGAAATCTGTGGTCTCTTTCTTTCTCTCTTCTCCTCCGTACCTGCTTTTCCTCCTTTTCTTTGCTTACCAAAAAACTTCCAGTTACAAGTATTTCAAAAAATCATGACCCACAAACAACATTTATGATTCTGAGCTTGTGATTTGATGTCCATCATCTTGCCACCATGCCTTCTATCATTCCTAAACTGATGAGGTTCAGGTTGGTTTAGAATACATTATAGCTCTTCAACTCTGAGTGAAGGATTGTTAAATCAATATAAAAATGAATAAGAACAAATTCACGCCTTCAAGGAGAAAATAATTGTCCCTCTAAATATTCCTTACATGGAAAATTTTATGGAAAAATTTAATCCCGGACAAAAGTTCTTAAACATCTCTGCTCTTCTACCACCTAAAAAGGATAAAACAAACAAACAAAAAATGATGTACCTCTGCATATTTTAAAACTGGTGTTAAAACTTTTCATGACAAGGTTAAATCATTTCTGTGCTCCTGGTCTTGGGCCTCGGCTTCCCTTGAGAGGACCACCCCTAGGCCTGTTGGAAGATGGTGCTCCTTCTTGATCAGTGCTGGAATTTTTTTCTATCTGGTACCTTATACTTGTTTGCTGAAAATAATGCTTTGTTCTCAGAGTCAGATGTGGTTGGGAAGGAATCTTAAACTTAGGGATCTATAGGGATCCTCAGTGGACTCAGATTCATTATCTTCAGACTGGGAATAATAGTACCTACTTCAGAGTGCCGTGAAGATTTAGTGAAACAATATGCTCAGTCGTGTCCAACTCTTTGTGACCCAATGGACTGTAACCCACCAGGGTCCTCTGTCCTTGGAATTTTCCAGGCAAGAGTAGGTTGCCATTTCCTCCTCCAGGGGATCTTCCCAACCCAGAGATTGAACCTGCTTCTCTTGTGTTTCCTGCATTGGCAGGCAGATTCTTTACTACTGAGCCCTACCTGGGAAGCCCAGTGATATAACAGGCTTCCACAAAGTACTTAGCACAATACCTGACACTTGGTTAGCACCAACTAAATTGCTGCCAAGTCCTCTGCCCCTCTAACTGTCTCTCACATTCCTAATCTTAAAGGCCTCTGTTCCTCATAATAGGTTCTTATCTGGTCAGTTACCGTCGGTGTCCCAGGATGAAAACGGTCCACTTTCTCTGTAAAGTTTAAACTGTTTAATGATGGGGTTTGAGTTGTTCATGGTCTGGCTGCAGCTCCATTTCTTATTTCATCTTCCATTGCATCCCCACATCCCACCTTGTTCCAGATGCCTGGAATTGCCCTCACGGAAGTACATAAGGAGACACATTCTTTCCATAAGCTGGTGCTGAATGCTAATGATGCACAGGTGTGGGAGCGTGTGCAAGACATGCAGAGATCAGATAGCACATCCCAGATCCCCCGGAATTTGTGTTCTTGCTGGGGAGAGACGTTTGTAAGCTACAGGAAGACCTATGGAGGCACCCGAGTGGAGGGGAGTCACCAAAGAGCAAACACATTGTGAGTTATGCCCCTTGTTCCTTGTATTCTTTCTGGACTTCATTTCTTTGCTCATGCTGTTCCTCTGGGTTACGAAGTTTTGCCTCATCCACCATATTCACCGGATCTCTCGCCAATGGACTGCCACTTCTTCAAGCATCTCAGAAACTTTTTGCAGGGAAAGTGCTTTCCAAGATTTCGTCAAATCCTGAGGCATGGATTTTTATACTACAGGAATAAACAGATGTTTCTTGTCGGCAAAAATGTGTGGATTGTAATGGTTCCTACTTTGATTAAAAGACGTATTTGAGCCTAGTTATAATGATTTAAAATTTGCGGTTGGTCCAAAACCGCAATTACGTTTGCACCAACCTAATAGGTTACTTTTCTTCCAGCTGTGTTCTCTCCTACTTCTGTGCCCTTGTGCACACCAGTGGTTCCCTTCTTGGATGGTCCTTTTGTAACAACAGTGCAGCAAGCACGTCCCTTAGCAAGCAGCCATTGCTGTGTCATTACTGCTGCTGCTGCTGCTAAGTCGCTTCAGTCGTGTCCAACTCTGTGCGACCCCATAGACAGCAGCCAACCAGGCTCCCCCATCCCTGGGATTCTCCAGGCAAGAACACTGGAGTGGGTCATTACTAGGCACCCTGTTATCAGACAACAGGCCCTGCTTGGCCATTGGTTGGTGCTGCTGTGGGTCCCGCCCACAAGCAACAAACTGTCAGTGAGTGACGTTTAGTGGTCCCGCTCAGCCACTGGTCAGTGCAGCAGAGGGCCCCATCCACAAGAAACCAACTGTCAATTAGCGAGCGTTAGTGGGGCATTCAGCCAACAGTTGGTGGAGTGGTGGTCCTGAGGTGGAGACTGAGGAAAGAGGCAACTCCGAAAGAGGCAACTCCTCTTTCCTCAGCCTTCTCCCAGAGGCCCTCCAGCTCACTCAGCTTTGGCCCAGTGGGTGAGCTGAGCGGCCCAGAAGACTGGGTACTGTGTCCATCAGGACTCCAGAGCCTTCACCAGGGCTACCCAGTGGCCCTGAGGCAGTGGCAAACCTCCCCCATCCCTCTTCCTGTGACCTAGTTAGCCCTGGTTGCAGTCTCTGGGATCTGGTTCTTCTGTCCCCCCCTGCCCCCCCAACCCCATATGAGCAGCCTGGGGAATCTGAGGGCCAGTTGGGTTCTGGGCACCTGGCTCCCTCAGCTATGACAGTTGGACAGGGTCTGGGGACCTGGCCCTGAGGAAGCTGCCAACTGAGATCTCTCTCCTCTTAGCTAGGACTGGGGGGACCTCAGAAGGTGAAAGTTGTGCCTTGGGACCTTGCCCTTTCTTGTCAGGACAGAGAATAACATTTGTTTGGTGGCGATTTACAGGAACAGCATTACCTGACCTCAAAAATAAAGGCTCTGACACCAAGAAGTTTGCAACAACTAACTAGGTCCCTCCCTCACTTTTCCTAGAAAAGGGCTTTGCTGAAAGCTTTCAGGGAGTTGGGTTTTTAAGGCATGAGCCACCCATCTCCTTGCCTGGCCCAGTAAACCTTTCTGGGTTCGAAACTCTGATGTTTCAGCGCTGTGTGGCTTCACTGTGCGTCAGGCACATGGACGTGCATCTTCGGTAACACTTTATTGCTTGTGTTTGGGTAAGGCTGATTGTTTATTCCAAGGATCATGTCACTTAGATTTATTCTGAAATGAATGACTTCATGAATGAAATGTCTGGATAAATTAAAGGAAAATATCTTAGAACTTGTGGAAAAAAATCTTTCTGGAATCCTTCGTGAATAGTCTATTTCCTTTTGTTTCGTTGTTCATTCGTGTCCAGCTCTTTGCAACCCCATGCACAGCAGCACACCAAGCTTCCTTGTCCTTCACTATCTCCTGCAGTTTGCTCAAACTCATGTCCATTGAATCGCTGATGCCATCCAACCAACTCATCCTCTTTTGCCCCCTTCTCCTCCAGCCTTCAATCTTTCCCAGCATCAGGGTCTTTTCTGATGAATTGGTGCTTCACAGCAGGTAGCCAAACTGTTGGAGCTTCAGCTATTTCCTTTAACACCAAATGAGACAGCTGGCTTCTCACTCCCAGGTTAACTTAGGTACCCCTTGGGTTTCGCATCCATTTCCTCCATTGGCCGAGAGAGTGAGGTTTGTTAATGTTAATCTCTGTATCCTAGTACCCAGCAAAATACCAGGGAATTCAGTATTCTGCAACACAGTGGAACAAGTGAATCAACATTGAGGTTAAAGAGATAGTTAATACATGACTGGGGCACTCATGCTCAGATCCTGTATTCACCCTTCTTCCTTGGAGTCACAAAGAGTTGGACATGACTGAGCATGCATGTCATTGCAGTGTGAGATAAAAGGAGATGTATTAGTTGAGATAAAAGGAGATGTATTAGTTTTCAGATCCACATAACCAAAACTCCTAATTCAAAACTGGCTGAGAAGATGGGTACTTTATATTTGAGATAATAGAGAAAGTTCAGAAGTGGGACAGTTTCAGAGTTGCTTAATCCGGTGGCTCCATAGTGTCACCGGAGATCCAGGTGCCATGTTTCTGTTCCACCATTTTCATCAAGGTGGCTCAGCTTCACTTGTGGTAGCAAGATAGCCACTATGGTTTAACAGTCCCTTTGAAGGACAACAAGAATTATGGGCAGAAATGGGATCTTATTGAGCAGACCTAGGTCACATTGTTGTTGCTGTTTCGTTGGTAAATCATGTCTGACTCTTTTGAGATTCCCAAGGACTATAGCCTGCCAGGCTTCTCTGTCCACAGGATTTCCCAGGCAAGAATATTGGAGTGGGTTGCCATTTCCTTCTCCAGGAGATCTTCCCGACCCAGGGATCAAACTCACATCTCCTGCATTGCAGGCAGATTCTTTACCACTGAGCCACCAGGGAAGCCCCCCTAGGCCACATGCCCCTCCTAATTTCATTATTCATTACTAGACACAAATTCACCACTTGGGCCTGGGCCAGCCTTTCATAGAGGAGTGTGGACACCTCAGCAAAATCATCATCTCATCAGCAAGGAGGAAAGGGCAGTGGTTAGGGGAGAGGGCTTTCCAATATTGTTTTAGTGTTTCCCATAACAACAACAAAAAATCTCTTTCCATTGAGAGACTGGGTACAAAGTTATCTTTATTACATATATTTTTTTTCAGTTTATACTTCTTAGCAGTGTAAAAAATACCAAGAGGAAACTGAAACCAATGGCAAATATCCCAGAACAAAGAACAAATGCTTCTCCCTGGAAGGAACGTTTTTGATCTCACAAACCAAGTTGCTTTTATTCTTTAGCTTCCAAAGTCCATAAAAATGCTTCTAAGCAAAATTAACTTCCAAGTCCATAAAAATGTGATTTATCATTTACAACATGACATTTACAGTATCCTTTTTTGGTCCAGGCAAGGTGAAACTGAGAGAAAGGTGTGAAGACCTCCTAGTCTTTGAAGATGACTAATGATGTAGTATATGGTTACTTACAGTCCTAAATCAGAGTATGCAGTTCTGTTTGTTCAAATCTAACCAGCAAAGGAGCTTAACACAATTTAACTTATAATTTACATAATAAAAATGGATTGGCAAAAAGTTTCATGTTTTTACATAAGATGTTAAAAACCTGACCAAAGTTTTTAGCAACCCAATATTTACGTATCTGCTTTCTGTAATTAAATGAAACACATGCTATTAAACAGGAACTAAAGCTTGAACTTTGCTGTAAAATTAACTCTCCATAGTGCCTAGGCTGTTTCATATGTAATTTATATGAAACACATTGTATATACACACATATGTATATGTATATACATACATATACACACTTTGTATGTATACACACATTATATGTGTGTGTATAAGTGCTTATAAGTATGTGAATGTGGCCTTTGTTGTTCTGTATACTATTTAAAAAATGCTTTTTGGGGATGAGATGATTATAAATAAATATAAAACTATTGTTTTATTTCCAAATCCATGTGCATGCATATATTCAAATATTGTAAAAAAAAAAAGTATTGGTAAAATCTAATGCAGTTACAGAAACTATGTGCATAGTAGAATTTTAATTTTAAACAAAACTCATGTTAATATTTATTAGAAAGCCTGTTGATATGTCTGCAATATATACAAATTAAAATGGCTCTTTTTCACATTGTATCCTGCAAAAGAATAAAAAGAGGTCAGATTTTAAAAGAAAATGAATAAATAACCTGTAGCATAATTTATTATGTTTTAAAAATATATAATACATACAATAAATTGAAATCCTGTGCTGATATGGAGAAAACATACCCTGGCTGTATGTTTAACAAAGCTCTGTGCTATCTTGGCTACTTTTAAACAAAATACCTTGGTGGAGGACTGAGTAATGACTATGTATGGATTCATAGTAAAAGCACCCAATTTGCTGAGTTGGCGAGTTTTATTGTGGGAGGAAAACGGAGGCTGGAGAGAATGATTGGTTTTTGCTTTAAATAGCTATGTGATTGACTGAACTCTCAATTTTACATTACCTATATGGATACATTGGGTTTCTCTTACCTTGGGCGTGGGGTATCTCTTCACGGCTGCTCCAGCAAAGCGCAGCCACTGCTCCTTACCTTGGACGAGGGGTATCTCCTCACCGCCGCCCTTCCTGACCTTCAACGTGGGATAGCTTCTCTACGCCCTCCTAGAGAACCAGATTGATTATATTCTTTGCAGCCAAAGATGGAGAAGCTCTATACAGCCAACAAAAACAAGACCAGGAGCTGACTGTGGCTCAAATCGTGAACTCCTTATTACCAAATTCAGACTTAAATTGAAGAAAGTAGGGAAAACCACTAGACCATTCAGGTATGACCTAAATCAAATCCCTTATGATTATACAGTGGAAGTGAGAAATAGATTTAAGGGACTAGATCTGATAGATAGAGTGCCTGATGAACTATGGAATGAGGTTCGTGACATTGTACAGGAGACAGGGATCAAGACCATCCCCATGGAAAAGAAATGCAAAAAAGCAAAATGGCTGTCTGGGGAGGCCTTACAAATAGCTGTGAAAAGAAGGGAAGTGAAAAGCAAAGGAGAAAAGGAAAGATATAAGCATCTGAATGCAGAGTTCCAAAGAATAGCAAGAAGAGATAAGAAAGCCTTCCTCAGCGATCAATGCAAAGAAATAGAAGAAAACAACAGAATGGGAAAGACTAGAGATCTCGTCAAGATAATTAGAGATACCAAGGGAACATTTCATGCAAAGATGGGTTCGATAAAGGACAGAAATGGTATGGACCTAACAGAAGTAGAAGATATTAAGAAGAGGTGGCAAGAATACAGAGAAGAACTGTACAAAAAAGATCTTCACGACCCAGATAACCAAGATGGTGTGATCACTGACCTAGAGCCAGACATCCTGGAATGTGCAGTTGAGTGGGCCTTAGAAAGCATCACTACGAACAAAGCTAGTGGAGGTGATGGAATTCCAGTTGAGCTATTTCAAATCCTGAAAGATGATGCTGTGAAAGTGCTGTACTCAATATGCCAGCAAATTTGGAAAACTCAGCAGTAGCCACAGGACTGGAAAAGGTCAGTTTTCATTCGAATCCCAAAGAAAGGCAATGCCAAAGAATGCTCAAACTACCACACAATTGCACTCATCTCACATGCTAGTAAAGTAATGCTCAAAATTCTCCAAGCCAGGCTTCAGCAATATGTGAACCATGAACTTCCCAATGTTCAGGCTGGTTTTAGAAAAGGCAGAGGAACCAGAAATCAAATTGCCAGCATCCTCTGGATCATGGAAAAAGCAAGAGAGTTCCAGAAAAACATCTACTTCTCCTTTATTGACTATGCCAAAGCCTTTGACTGTGTGGATCACAACAAACTGTGGAAAAATCTGAAAGAGATGGGAATACCAGACCACCTGACCTGCCTCTTGAGAAATCTGTATGCAGGTCAGGAAGCAACAGTTAGAACTGGACATGGAACAACAGACTGGTTCCAAATAGGAGAAGGAGTACGTCAAGGCTCTATATTGTCACCCTGCTTATTTAACTTATATGCAGACTACATTATGAGAAACGCTGGACTGGAAGAAACACAAGCTGGAATCAAGATTGCCGGGAGAAATATCAATAACCTCAGATATGCAGATGACACCACCATTATGGCAGAAAGTGAAGAGGAACTAAAAAGCCTCTTGATGAAAGTGAAAGTGGAGAGTGAAAAATTTGGCTTAAAGCTCAACATTCAGAAAACTAAGATCATGGTATCTGGCCTCATCACTTCATGGGAAATAGATGGGGAAACATTGGAAACAGTGTCAGACTTTATTTTTTGGGGCTCCAAAATCACTATAGATGGTGACTGCAGCCATGAAATTAAAAGACGCTTACTCCTTGGAAGGAAAGTTATGACCAACCTAGACAGCATATTCAAAAGCAGAGACATTACTTTGCCAACAAAGGTCCGTCTAGTCAAGGCTATGGTTTTTCCTGTGGTCATGTATGGATGTGAGAGTTGGACTGTGAAGAAGGCTGAGCGCCAAAGAATTGATGCTTTTGAACTGTGGTGTTGGAGAAGACTCTTGAGAGTCCTTTGGACTGCAAGGAGATCCAACCAGTCCATTCTGAAGGAGATCAGCCCTGGGATTTCTTTGGAAGGAATGATTCTAAAGCTGAAACTCCACCTCATGCGAAGAGTTGACTCATTGGAAAAGACTCTGATGCTGGGAGGGATTGGGGGCAGGAGGAGAAGGGGATGACAGAGGATGAGATGGCTGGATGGCATCACTGACTTGATGGACGTGAGTCTGAGTGAACTCCGGGAGTTGGTGATGGACAGGGAGGCCTGGCGTGCTGTGATTCATGGGGTCGCAAAAAGTCAGACACGACTGAGCAACTGAACTGAGCTGAACTGAACTGATATGGATACAGACTATCTCCTGTGAAAGAGTAAAAGCCAGTCAACAAATCAGTCAATAAAGAAGAGCTTAAGTGTTCAAGGTTGTATTAGGTGCACAGAGTAAGGAAGGGGTGAAAGCGGGAGAGCTGAGCAAATTATCAAGAAATACAAATAAGCTTTGAAGGCTGGTAGGAGTGTTCAGAAAAGCACTTAAAAAACCCATTTTGTACCCAGCTTTTCCAGGGAAGACTCTGAAACACAGGATTTCAGGCAGAAAGAAGACTTTAAAAAATCCCTCTCTTGTAACCACAATATAGAGAATTAGAGGGAAAGTAGAAGAAAATATTAATGCCCTTTTTAAATGTGGAAAGCTGCTAAGAGATGACTTGAAAAGGCAGTATCATACATGTAGATACCTTCCTTAGAAAAAAATGATCTCTTTTACTCTTTTTTTTTTTTTTTAAATTGGCACCATCAACTCTCTTACTCTTAACAGGGAGTTCAGTAGCAAGAGGAACCAAAGTGAAGAAGGGAGTTTGTCTTTTGAAAAATGAAAAAATCAACCTTGATTACTCATATATTAGGGCTGTAAAAACACTAGCATTTCTTAGTGTACTGATTAAGATTCCAGTGCTGCTGATTATCTTTAAGAATTTCAGTTTGATAGAAAACATATTAAAATTTAGAAAAACTATGACCTTTAAAAGTGTACTATTAGGGAGAAAAGTAATCATGGATTTAATGTGCTAGCAATTTGAAGAAGCCCTAGGTGGTGACAGCTTGGTCTTAAATGTGATCAGACTATGTTATCTCTTACTGTGGTAGGATAATGGGATTGGTAAGGCAAGAGGAAATGGCAGATTTTTATCTAAATTGATTTTAGCAAGAATTTTGGTTTTGTTTTTTCACAATGAAATTGACAAGTGCAATTGACTCCCCAACTCTTTGCATCTTTGGGCTAATTGTTTAGGACAAAAGATGTGAGGAAATGCCTTCTTTTTACAGTCAGTAACAACTGTTTATAAAAATCTGAATATATGCTTACTTAGGAGCTGCAAAGAGAGATTAAACCCAGTCCCTTTGAGGATTTATAAGGGTGAGGGATCAACATTAATGAGTAACAATGCAAGATTGCATGTATTGAACTTCATTTGTGTGATAAATGATAAATGGCACCTTGAAGAAATAGTTTTTCTTAAAGGGTTAAAATAAAGGCTGTAAGATGATATCACAGTTTAACTAATTTTTTTTTTTACAGATTAATTACTGATTTATGATAGAAACATGGTCACGAGGAAAAAAAAAGTCAATAGCATAAGAGATCAAATCACCAGGCCCTTTGAGAGAACTGGGGATGTTGGTGGTACCCACATTTTCTTCTACTCTAGAACAGTGCTTCTCAGACTTTAAGTGCAACAAGTTACCTGGGATCTTGTTAAAAAGCAAAGTCCGATTCAGTAGTTGAGATGGGGTTCAAGAATTTCTAACAAGATCCCAAGGGGCTAGACCATGCTGAGTTTAGAAACATCAGGTATAGAAATCATCTACCTGTTATAAAAGTCCATTTTGGGTTGGCCTTTTGAACCCTCCCTGGTGGCTCAGACTGTAAAGAATCTGCCTGCAATGCGGGATACCAGAGTTCAGTGCCTGGGTTGGGAAGATCCCCTGGAGAAGAGAACGGCTACCCACTCCAGTATATTTGCCTGGAGAATTCCATGGACAGAGGAGCCTGGAGGGTTACAGTTCATGGGGTCACAGAGTTGGACATGACTGAGCAACTAACACTTGAAACCTCAGGTCAAAGGAAGTAGGAAACTGAACCAGAGATACAGTGAAGAGGAAATTAAACTTGCAAGAAAAGATGGCAGAAATTATCAGTAGTATTACAAAAATGGAAACTGTAGGGTGATACAAAAATGTATACCAAACATATAGACGGTTACATTGATAGCTTTATTAAGTCTGCACATAATGAACATACATTTTGTCAGGACTGAGTTAGATGCAGAATACAATTATTTCTCAATAAGGAGACAGGCTCCTAAATGGGGTATTTGAATGTCAATTTTTTTCATTCCCCCAGAAGACTTTAAGGTGCTCACCCTCTCAGTTCAGTTCAAGCGCTCCTTTGTGACCCCATGGACCACAGCATGCCAGGCCTCCCTGTCTATCACCAACTCCTGGAGTTTACTCAAACTCATGTCCATTGAGTCGGTGATGCCATCCAACCATCTCATCCTCTGTCGCCCCTTTCTCCTCCCGCCTTCAATCTTTCCCAGCTTCAGGGTCTTTTCCAATGAGTCAGCTCTTTGCATCAGGTGGCCAAAGTATTGAAGTTTCAACTCCAACATCAGTCCTTCCAATGAATATTCAGGACTGATTTCCTTTAGGATGGACTGGTTGGATCTCCTTGCAGTCCAAGGGACTCTCAAGAATCTTCTCCAACTCACAGTTCAAAAGCATCAGTGCTTTGGTGCTCAGCTTTCTTTATAGTTCAACTCTCACATCCATTCATGACTATTGGAAAAACCAAAGCCTAGACGGACTTTTGTTGGCAAAGTAATGCCTCTGCTTTTTAATATGCTGTCTAGGTTGATCATAACTTTCCTTCCAAGGAGTAAGCATCTTTTAATTTCATGGCTGCAGTCACCATCTGCAGTGATTTTGGAGCCCCCCAAAATAAAGTCAGCCACTGTTCCACTGTTTCCCCATCTATTTCCCATGAAGTGATGGGACTGGATGCCGTGATCTTTGTTTTCTGAATGTTGAGTTTTAAGCCAAATTTTTCACTCTCCACTTTCACTTTCATCAACAGGCTCTTTAGTTCTTCTTCACTTTCTGCCATAAGGGTGGGGTTATCTGCATATCAGAGGTTATTGATATTTCTCCCAGCAATCTTGATTCCAGCTTGGGTTTCTTCCAGTCCAGCATTTCTCATGATGTACTCTGCATATAAGTTAAATAAGCAGGGTGACAATATACAGCCTTGACGTACTGCTTTTCCTATTTGGAACCAGTCTGTTGTTCCATGTCCAGTTCTAACTATTGCTTCATGACCTGCATAGAGATTTCTCAAGAGGCAGGTCAAGTGGTCTGGTATTCCCATCTCTTTTAGAATTTTCCACAGTTTGTTGCGATCCACACAGTCAAAGGCTTTGGTATAGTCAATAAAGCAGAAGTAGATGTTTTTCTGGAACTCTCTTGCTTTTTCAATGATCCAACAGATGTTGGCAATTTGATCTCTGGTTCCTCCGCCTTTTCTAAATTCAGCTTGAACATCTGGAAGTTCACGGTTCACGTATTGCTGAAGCTTAGCTTGGACAATATTGAACATTACTTTGCTAGCATGTGAGATGAGTGCGATTGTGCAGCAGTTTGAGAATTCTTTGGCATTGCCTTTCTTTGGGATTGGAATGAAAACTGACTTCCAGTCCTGTGGCCACTGCTGAGTTTTCCAAATTTGCTGGCATATTGAGTGCAGCACTTTCACAGCATCATCTTTTAGGAATTGAAATAGCTCAACTGGAATTCCATCACCTCCACTTGCTTTGTTCGTAGTGATGCTTTCTAAGGCTCACTTGACTTCACATTCCAGGATGTCTGGCTCTAGGTGAGTGATCACACCATCGTGATCATCTGGGTCGTGAAGATCTTTTTTGTACAGTTCTTCTGTGTATTCTTGCCACCTCTTCTTAATATCTTCTGCTTCTGTTAGGTCCAGACCATTTCTGTCTTTTATCGTGCCCATCTTTGCATGAAATGTTCCCTTGGTATCTCTAATTTTCTTGACGAGATCTCTAGTCTTTCCCATTCTACTGTTTTCCTCTATTTCTTTGCACTGATAACTGAAGAAGGCTTTCTTATCTTTCCTTGCTATTCTTTGAAACTCTGCTTTCAAATGGGTATATCTTTCCTTTCCTCCTTTGCTTTTTGCTTCTCTTCTTTTCATAGCTCTTTGTAAGGCCTCATCAGAGAGCCATTTTGCTTTTTTGCATTTCTTTTTCTTGGGGATGGTGTTGCTCCCTGTCTCCTGTACAATGTCACAAACCTTCATCCATAGTTCTTCAGGCACTCTGTCTATCAGATCTAGTCCCTTAAATCTATTTCTCACTTCTACTGTATAATTGTTAGGGATTTGATTTAGGTCATACCTGAATGGTCTAGTGGTTTTCCCTACTTTCTTCAATTTAAGTCTGAATTTGGCAATAAGGAGTTCATGATCTGAGCCACAGTCAGCTCCCTGTCTTGTTTTTGCTGACTGTATAGAGCTTCTCCATCTTTGGCTGCAAAGAATATAATCAGTCTGATTTCAGTGTTGACCATCTGGTGATGTCCATGTGTAGAGTCTTCTCTTGTGTTGTTGGAAGAGGGTGTTTGCTATGACCAGTGCATTCTCTTGGCAAAACTCTGTTAGCCTTTGCCCTGCTTCATTCTGTACTCCAAGGCCAAATTTGTCTATTACTCCAAGTGTTCCTTGACTTCCTACTTTTGCATTTCAGTCCCCTATAATGAAAAGGACATCTTTTTGGGGTACTCACCCTCTGCTGCTGCTGCTGCTGCTAAGTTGCTTCAGTCATGTCCGACTCTGTGTGACCCCATAGACGGCAGCCCACCAGGCTCCCCTGTCCCTGGGATTCTCCAGGCAAGAGCACTGGAGTGGGTTGCCATTTCCTTCTCCAATGTATGAAAGTGAAAAGCGAAAGTGAAGCCGCTCAGTCGTGTCCGACTCCTAGCAACCCCATGGACTGCAGCCTACCAGGCTCCTCCGTCCATGGGATTTTCCAAGCAAGAGTACTGGAGTGGGTTGCCATTTCCTTCTCCAGGGGATCTTCCTGACCCAGAGATGACCAGATGAGCCTTCCTGACCCAGATGAGCCTTCTCCGGCTCACCCTCTGGGATTGCCTAAATAAGCAAGGTTTTTTATGTGTGTCTGTTGCAGAGAGACCTGATATAGCTTACTACAAGCATTGAATATGGTTTTCTGTGCTATACAGCAGGACCTTGTTGTTTATCTTATTCGTTTTTTAAAACGATGACTCTGGGTAGTTACCTTTCTACCAAGGAGGTGTTGAAACTTTTTCTGTATCCAGAAGAATAAGTCTCCTTAGCCCCCAGCTCTCTTGCTCAGAGTCCCCATCTGCTTCCAGGCATACTTTACTCTCTAATTCCTCCAATACCATGTAGTGCCCCACTATCATTCTCCCTGCAAACCCACTCCATGGGTGCAATCTCATCTGAAAGTTTCTGCCCTTCCCCTGCAGTCTGTCACCTAGACACTTCTCTAACATGCCTAGATCTCTGAATCTGGAGGTGAGGTCAGGGACTGTCCTTGTTCCCATTGCTGCTTCCAGGGCACCTTGTGTCACTACCACCCAGAGCTCTTTCTCCACTGAGCTGCCTGGTGTTCCGCTGCACACTTCATGCTCGTCCACTGTTGTCTGCCACCTCCCAGGTGTGCCTCCTTAATCAAGGCTGTGTCTTAGCAGGTTCCTGGGCTTTCCTTGCACCCCCACCTTTTGCTGGCAGGCTCTGGAGTGCTTGTGGATGTGCATTCCATACTCTGGCTTGGACTGTGTCCTCTTCAACCTCCGGTAATCCCTTTCTTCTGACTCTTTGCCACACACCCTGGATCCAATCTTTGGTCAATACTGCCCTTGCTCCAAAGTTACTAATTCTACATTCTTACTCCTTGATCATAACTCCTGTTTTTCCAGCATGCTTACAAAACTACTTCTACCTCCATAAAATCCAAGACATGAAGGAATAGAGAATGTGTGCTTCCTACAGTCTGGCTTATTTCCTCCCCTCAAACTGGATAATCTCAAGGGCAAAACTCAGGAGTGTCACACTCATAGAGATTCCTTCCTATGAAAATATTGACACCTTTACCCCTCTGCCCAATATCCCCACTTAACCATTTGGCTTTACCATGAAGCCTCTGATGGTTCAGGGGAGGACCCCCAGGAAGAGGGCAATGACAGGCCCCAGGGCATTTCTTCTTCCATCTCCCCATGACAGTTCCCCAAACCTACTGGGGACTGCTGATAAACAGTGTAATCTGCTTCCACTCAGAAGTCTCTTAAATGAGTTACAATGGACAATCACTATAATAACCTAAGGCAGAAAGTGAAGAAGAACTAAAGAGCCTCTTGATGAAAGTGAAAGATGAGAGTTAAAAAGTTGGCTTAAAGCTCAACATTCAGAAAACTAAGATCATGGTATCCGGTCCCATCACTTCATGGCAAACAGATGGGGAAACAGTGGCTGACTTTATTTTTTGGGTCTCCAAAGTCACTGCAGATGGTGATTGCAGCCATGAAATTAAAAGATGCTTACTCCTTGGAAGGAAAGTTATGACCAACCTAGAAGTGAAGTGGAGTGAAGTGAAGTTGCTCAGTCGTGTCCGACTCTTTGCAACCCCATGGACTGTAGCCTACCAGGCTCCTCAGTCCATGGGATTTTCCAGGCAAGAATACTGGAGTGGGTTGCCATTTCCTTCTCCAGGGGATCTTCCTGACCCAGAGATGACCAACCTAGACAGCATATTAAAAAGCAGAGATATTACTTTCCAACAGAGGTCCGTCTAGTCAAGGCTATGGTTTTTCCAGTGGTCATGTATGGATGTGAGAGTTGGACTATAAAGAAAGCTGAGCGCTGAAGAATGGATGCTTTTGAACCATGGTGTTGGAGAAGACTCTTGAGAGTCCCTTGGACTGCAAGGAGATCCAACCAGTCCATTCTAAAGGAGATCAGTCCTGGGTGTTCTTTGGAAGGACTGATGGTGAAGCTGAAACTCCAGTACTTTGGCCACCTGATGCGAAGAGCTGACTCATTTGAAAAGACCCTGATGCTGGGAAAGATTGAGGGCAGGAGAAGGGGACGACAAATGGTTGGATGGCATCGTTGACTGACTCAATGGACATGGGTTTGGGTGGACTCTGGGAGTTGGTGATGGACAGGGAGGCCTGGCATGCTGTGGTTCATGGGGTCTCAAAGAGTCGGACACGACTGAGCGACTGAATTGAACTGAACTGAAGACAGAAAAGAATAAACTTATTCTTTGTCCCATCTCACATACATCCAATAGAGAGGTTCTACAATAAGATAAAATATCCAGGTAAGGATACTCCAGTAATATAGTGCCACCAACGTAGAGATGCCTCAAATTATGAAATTCCCTCCACTACAAATCTCTCAGGACGAATTTCATGTCCAAAGATGAAATTCTCTAAAAAGTTAGAGTTCAAAGAAGTTAAAACAAACCAAAAAAAAAAAAAAAAAAAAAACTGAATCCCAAATCCATCCTCTTCAATTTCTTTTTCCGCTCAGTTTGAACTCAGTAGTTTTTCTTTTTCAGAAGCCAAAGTCCTCACAGCCGCAGAGGCTATATTAATTCACTACAACCGCTCTCATGTGTCTGCCCTTTTTCAAAAAGTCCAGAGAATTAAATAGGATATTCAAGATTGTCACAGCAATAGCCAACACCCATGAAATTTAGAAAACAAGCAAATCCTCAGCCCTAGGGCAATTATTTCAAACAAGAAAAAACAATGTTCCCAGAACTCCGGACTCAGTTTTGCCACAGGCCATGGCAGATACTCAGTGGAAAAAATTCTTCTAGTTTTCAGTCTTGCTATGATCCCTGTTCTTTGATGCCAGCTGTTATTTCATGACCCATAAAGTAAAATTGATTGAGGGAAATCTTCTGTTCAGAGGTATACTGATTTATTTTCATGTGTTGCCCAATAAGCTCTACCCAGTCCTTAGATAAATCTCATTTGGTCATGGTGCATAATCATTTTTACATGTTGCTGGACTCAGTTGCTAGTAGTTTGTTGAGGATTTTGGCATCTGTATTTGTGAAGGATTTCGTCTGTAGTTTTCCTTTCTTGTGATATCTTTATCATAAGAAAAGATATGTCTAGCTTTAGTATCAGGTAATATTAGCCTTGAGAAACCTATATACAGGTCAGGAAAGCAACAGTTAGAACTGGACATGGAAAAACAGACTGGTTCCAAATAGGGAAAGGAGTACGTCAAGGCTGTGTATTGTCACCCTGCTTATTTAACTTCTATGCAGAGTACATCATGAGAAACGCTGGGCTGGAAGAAGCACAAGCTGGAATCAAGATTGCCGGGAGAAACATCAATAACCTCAGGTATGCAGATGACACCACCCTTATGGCAGAAAGTGAAGAGGAACTAAAAAGCCTGTTGATGAAAGTGAAACAGGAGAGTGAAAAAGTTGGCTCAAAGCTCAACATTCAGGAAACTAAGATCATGGCATCTGGTCCCATCACTTCATGGGAAATAGATGGGGAAACAGTGTCAGACTTGAATTTTTTTGGGCTCCAAAATCACTATAGATGGTGATTGCAGCCATGAAATTAAAAGATGCTTACTCCTTGGAAGGAAAGTTATGACCAACCTAGATAGCATATTCAAAAGCAGAGACAGTACTTTGCCAACAAAGGTCCGTCTAGTCAAGGCCATGGTTTTTCCAGTAGTCATGTATGGATGTGAGAGTTGGACTGTGAAGAAAGTTGAGCACCGAGGAACTGATGCTTTTGAACTGTGGTGTTGGAGAAGACTCTTGAGAGTCCCTTGGACTGCAAGGAGATCCAACCAGTCCATTCTAAAGGAGGTCAGTCCTGAGTGTTCTTTGGAAGGAATGATGCTGAAGCTGAAACTCCAATACTTTGGCCACCTCATGCGAAGAGTTGCCTCATTGGAAAAGATTCTGATGCTGGGAGGGATTGGGGACAGGAGGAGAAGGGGACGACAGAGGATGAGATGGCTGGATGGCATCACTGGCTCTATAGACGTGAGTTTGAGTGAACTCTGGGAGTTGGTGATGGACAGGGAGGCCTGGCATGCTGCGATTCATGGGGTCGCAAAGAGTCGGACACGACTGAGCGACTGAACTGAACTGAATACTAGCCTTATGGAATGATTTGTGAAGTGTTCCTCTTCTGTTTTGGGGAAGAATTTGTGAGAAATTAGTGACAATTCTTCTTTAGACATTTAGAGGAATTCACTGTTGTAGCCATCTGTCATTGGACTTTTATTTGTAGGAAGTGTTTTGATTACTAGTTCAAACAATTTAATATACCGTATTTAATAGAGTAAAAGACAAAAGCCACATGATCATCTGAATAGATACAGAAAAATGTTTGACAACATGCAACAACCTTTCATTATGAAAACATTCAACTTAGGAATAGAAGGGAACTTCCTCAATCTTTAAAAACCCACAGCTAACATTATACATGATGGGAAAAGCCTGAAAGCTTTCCTCCCAAAATCAGAAACAAGAAAGGATGTCTGTTTTGCTACTGCTAGTTAATATTGTACTGGAGGTTTTAGCCAGGACTATTTGTCAGTAAAAGAAACAAAAGTAATCCAAATTTGAAAGGAAGGAACTAGTGCAAATGATATTATCCTACATATCCAAAAATATCTACAAAAAATCTAGTATATATTTGAACTAACAAATTAGTTCAGCAAAGTTTCAGGGTGCAAAGTCAATATACAAAAATCAATTGTATTTCTATACCCTAGTAACAAGGGCTTCCTAGGTGGCTCAGTGGTAAAGAATCTGCCTGCTGATGTAAGACACTCAGATTCAATCCCTGGGTTGGGAAGAGGAGGAGGCAGGAGGAGGAAATGGCAACCCACTCTAGTATCCTTGCCTGTAAAATTTCATGGGCAGAGGAGCCTGGTGGGCTACAGTCCATGGGGGTCACAAAGAGTCAGACATGACTGAGCTCACACACACACACTCTAGTTAACAATCAGAAAATGAAATTAAGAAAATAATTCCATTTAAAATAACATAAGAAAAATCACAGGACTAAAGTAACCACAGAAGTGATCTGATAATTGCTACCAGTTTTCTCATTGCTTTTCTGGAGTCCAGAAATTTTGGAAATCCTTACACCACCGTTGTCACTAACATCTCTCTAACCTGCTTTTAAATTTGGTCCCTTTCCCGAATGCAGGTGGGGCTAGCTCTGTATGCTCTGATACTTTTTTTTTCTTTTAATTGGAGGATAATGGCTTTACAATGTTGTATTGGTTTCTGCTGTACAACTCGAATCAGTCATAAGTATATATATATATATATATATATATATATATATATATATATATATATATATATATATATACCCCCTCCCTCTTGAGACTCCCTGTAGAGTCCATCCTACCACTCTAGGTCATCACAGAGCTCCAGGCTGGGCTCCCTGTGTTATATAGCAGCTTCCTGCTAGTTACCTATTTAACACACGGTAGTGTACACACGGAGAAGGCAATGGCAACCCACTCCAGTACTCTTGCCTGGAAAATTCCATGGGCAGAGGAGCCTGGTAGGCTGCAGTCCATGGGGTCGCGACGAGTCAGACATGACTGAGCGACTTCACTTTCACTTTTCACTTTCATACACTGCAGAAGGAAATGGCAACCCAATCCAGTGTTCTTGCCTGGAGAATCCCAGGAACGGAGGAGCCTGGTGGGCTGCCGTCTATGGGGTCGCACAGAGTCGCACACGACTGAAGCGACTTAGCAGCAGCAGCAGCAGTGTATACACATCAATGCTATTTTCTCAATTTGTCTTAGCTTCTCCTTCCCCTGCTGTGTCTCTGCGTCTGTGTCTCCATTTCTTTTCTGTAAATAGGTTCATCAGTACTATTTTTCTAGATTCCTTATGTATGCGTTAATATATGATATTTGTTTTTCTCTTTCTGACTTCACTCTGTATAACAGACTCTGTGTTCATCCACTTCACTACAACTGACTCAAATTTACTCCTTTTTATGGCTAATATTCCATTGTATATATGTACCAGATTTTCTTTATCCATTCGTCTGTCAGTGGACATCTAGGTTGCTTTCATGTCCTGGCTATTGTAAATAGTGTTGCAATGAACATTGGGGTACATGTGCCTTTTTGAATTGTGGTTTTCTTAGGGTATATGCCCAGTAGTGGGATTGCTGAGTGCTCTAATACTTTTTAAATGCTTTATGGATCAGATCATTGTTTTTCTTACACATTCTTTTACCATCTATATTATATTTTGTGGTATCTCCCATTGCAAGAGATTAAAAATCAGTGAATTTGGGGTTTGTCAAACGCTTTCTTGTTCAAACATATTTTCTTTACCTGGATTAGATGATCCTACCCACCAGACCAATATCTTATCCAGGTCTGGACACAATTTGTTTTTCTTGGGTCCAATTAATTCTGTCCTTTCTATGGCTGCCCTTATAGTCCTAATTCCACAATTTTCTTCAGCGTCTTTTCCCAGGGTACAGACAAAACCTATGTACCCATCTATAATAGTTGTATTGCCCTGAAAGTTACTCAATACTTTTTTTAAAATATTTTTTTCTGAGATTTCTGACCTTTTCCACTCAGATATGCCCAATCTATATCCAGTCACTTGGAAGAGATGTCATAATATTTAAAGGATTATCATTCATGTGTTCTTATAATAAACTATCAGAGGCTTTAAGAGAATATTTTCCAGTAGTTTCCTATGAAGGCAATTTTCTAGTCTCTCCAAAATTGTGCCTTCCTTCCCCTGTTAGATTACTGGGCCTCAGTAGTCTTTCAGATCTCATTTTGTTTTGTATTTCCTTTCAAAGATCAGAGTGCATCTTCTTGTTTCTTTTTTATATGTCCATTTATATATGTATATATATGTCCATTTATATGCAGCTGGTCTTCAAAGACTTCACTCTCTTCCTTAGATATATTTTCTCCTTCCAGGCATTTTAGCCAGCCCTCCTTTAATTTTTTTCATTCTTCCACTGTTTTCATTCGTGAAGCATAGTTTTGAATCACAGCAGTTCTTTCTTAATTTCCTGGGAAAACCTGATTACCAGCACCTCACACACTCATTTGCAGTATTGGGTCCCCGCCCACAGCCTCAGCTAAACCTGCTTGCCAAGGGAGCCTGGTTTTGCCAAGCAGAGCTTCCTGTAGGCTGGATGAAACTCACAGGAACAGTCTGCTGGGTTCAGGCTCAGCAACTTCTCTCAGACTCACTGATCAAGTAAGCCACTCCTCCTGCTTGGAAAGGGGTTAGTTGAGGGGATGGAGAGAAGCCAGGAAAGTTAGTTCCTTCATATGGAAACCTCTATCAAGGGAAAATAGGGTTTCCCACATCCAACAGAAGCTATGAAGAATTCACAGACACTATTCTCACCCAGACTTTCAAAACTACCTATCCTGTTTATCTAGTCAGCTTGTTCTCCAATTTTTGCAGTTATTGTAGCTTTATATTAAGTCATGATATTTCATAGAGTAGGATATTTCACTTTATTCTTCTTCAAAATTGTCTTGACTATTCTTGATCCTTTACATTTCTGCATAACAAAATGTACAGAAATAATTTCTATTTGGAGAAAAACAAACAAAAAACCCCTACTGGAATTTGATTAGAATTGCATCTACTCCTCAATCTATTTAGGTGGAATTAACATCTTCCAAAAATCACTGCAGATGGTGACTGCAGCCATGAAATTTAAAGATGCTTACTCCTTGGAAGGAAAGTTATGACCAACCTAGATAGCATATTCAAAAGCAGAGACATTACTTTGCCAACAAAGGTCCGTCCAGTCAAGGCTATGGTTTTTCCAGTGGTCATGTATGGATGTGAGAGTTGGACTATGAAGAAGGCTGAGTGCCGAAGAATTGATGCTTTGGAACTGTGGTGTTGGAGAAGACTCTTGAGAGTCCCTTGGACTGCAAGGAGATCCAACCAGTCCATTCTAAAGGAGATCAGTCCTGGGATTTCTTTGGAGGAAATGATGCTGAAGCTGAAACTCCAATACTTTGGCCACCTCATGCGAAGAGTTGACTCATTGGAGAAGACTCTGATGCTGGGAGTGATTGAGGGCAGGAGGAGAAGGGGACGACAGAGGATGAGATGGCTGGATGGCATCATTGACTCAGACGTGAGTCTGAGTGAACTCTGGGAGTTGGTGATGGACAGGGAGGCCTGGCGTGCTGCGATTCATGGGGTCGCAAAGAGTCGGACACGACTGAGTGACTGAACTGAACTGAACTGACTGAACATCTTTACAATATTGTCTTCCAACACATTAACATGATATGTTGCTTCACTCACTTAGACCTTTTAGAACTTTCCTCAATTATTTATAGTTTTTGACCTAGAAGTCTTACATATATTTTGATAGATTTATTTCTAGTGTTTTATTTCTTTGGTTGCTAATATAATTGCTACTGCTTATTTAGAAATATAGTTGATTTTGTTGGTACTTTATCCAATGACTTGGCAAAATTTATTTCCTGATCCTAATAGTTTATCTGTTGATTCTTTTGGATGTTTGTACATGAGGGCAGAAGTACATCAATCCTTATATTTTTCATTTCATTTTGTTCTCTTTCCTTATTGAGCTGTCAAGGACCTCAAATACAAATGTTAAGTAACAGTGGTGATAGCTGGTGTCTTTGTTTCATTACCTTGTTTTATTATAGTCTCAAGGGAAAGCTTTCAAAAAATTTCACTATTAAGTATGATTTTTGCTATAAATTTTTTGTAGATAAACTTTTTTCAGATAAAAGAAATTCTTTGTTCCTAATGTACTGGGTTCTTGTTTATATTACAATATTGAATGAATGCTGAATTTTAAAATGCTTCTTCTTTATCTGTTTAATTCCATTTCCTTGTTCCTTTTTACATTGCTGGGTTCAGTTTATGAGAGATTTGACTGTGATTTTCTTTTCTTGCAATGTTACTATCCCTATATATATATATATTTTTTTTTGGGTCACACCATGCTGCTTGCAGGATCTTAGTTCCCCAGCCAGAGATTGAATTCAAGCCATGGCAGAGAAAACACTGAGTCCTAACCCCTGGATCACTGGGGAATTCCCTTGTCCCATTTTTTATATTAAGATTATGCTGGCCTTATACAACTGATAAGAATCTTTTCTCTCCCTTTCTATTCTCCAAAAGATTTTATGAAAAAGTGGTGGTTGTTGTTGTTCAGTTGCTAAGTCATATCTGACTGCTTGTGGGGGGAAAGATAATGGTTATTTCTTCAAATGCTTGGAAGAATATATGAAGGCAACAGTTTTTAAATTACAGATTCAGTTTCTTTAATACAAGTAATTTTAATTGGAATTATTGGATATTTATGTGGGTTCTTCTTTGGCATACCCTAACTTCCAATTTTTTTTTTGTCCCCATGTCCACGAGGCTGCAGAATGCTCTGCTAAGCTTTTCTACTTCACAGTTGCTCCTGATAACTTGACAAAAGCCTTGAGGAGAAAAGCTGCTCTGAATGTCAGGCCCAATTCTTTATATATCCCTTCTCTCCAGTATCCTGTCTTCTCCCTCTCTGGTTATTGTTGATGCTTTCTGTTGGCTTCAGACATATTTTTAAAATATTATATCCATGATTGCTAGCTATTCTCATCAGAATGGATAGTCTGATACAACTGAATTCATCATCTTAAGTAGCAGAAGTTCTTTCTACCACTTTGAAGATGATGTTTCCACAGTTGAACATGAGGTGATCGAATCATTCTTACAAGTCATGGAATGTAGAAGCACATGAATTTTTCCATTATGTCTCATTCTAAATGAAACAAGATACACTACCAAGATAAATAAAATTCCAGGGGGGTCATTTATCTGTTATACTTAGAACTGTATCTAAGGCATAAGATTGCTCTATACTTAAAAAAAAAATCAAGTAAGCTTTTAACTTTAGTTTTCGGGAAGGTTTAGAAACCATAGTACAGAAAGTTCCCATATACCCTAAGCACATTTTTTTTCATGTCGTAACATTTTACATTAGTGTGGTGCATTTGTCACAGCTAAGAAATAAACATTGATAGATTACTAACAAAATTATGCTTTATTCAGACTTTACTAATTCTTTCCTAATCTCTTTTTTTTCTGTCCCAGGATTTTATTTATGTTACGTGTTACATTTAATTGTCACGTCTCCTCCTCTGGTCTGTAACAGTTTCTCAAACATTTTTCTTGTTTTTGATGATCTTGACAATTTTGAAGAGTATTGTTTCAGTATTTTGTAGAATGTCCCTCGGTTTGGGTTTATCTTGTGTTTTTCTCATGGGTAAACAGGTTATGAGTTTTGGGAGGAAGACCACAGAGATGAAGGGCCATTCTTATTACATCATATCAAGAGTACATGCTATCAACACAATGTTCATCTTGATAACAGGGCAGGGGAGGGGAGTTGACTTGTAGGCTTCCCCGCTGTACATACTCTGCTCTTTGGAAGCAAGTGTAAAGGCCCAACCCACACTAAAGAGGTAGAGAGTTAATCTCTGCTTCCCTGACGGCTCAGTTGGTAAAGAATCCGCCTGTAATTCAGGAGAGCCTGGTTCAATCCCTGGGTTGAGAAGATCCCCTGAAGAAGGGAACGGCTACCCACTCCAGTATTCTGGCCTGGAGAATTCCACGGACTGTATAGTCCACGGGGTTGCAAAGAGTTGGACACGACTGAGCGACTTTCACTTTCTCTCCTCAAGGACTTTTATAATTTTTAATGTTTTACTGCCTGCCTGGTTAACGTAATATTCAATAACCCTTCCGTTCAGTTTTTTGCTTGAGTCTAATACCACGTCAGCGTACTGCAGTTCATTTTATTTCCCCAAATTTATTTGCTCTGCAGCAAAGGTGAAGACAGATCTGGACAGCTGTATGCAAGTGATAGGATGGATGAAAAGATTTTTAAAAATGGAAAATAAGTGCTGAGTGTTTCTTTGAATATAAAAATCTAGTTTAAATTCTACTCTATAAATATTAATTTCTTGACCACCATTATAATCATACAAGAAAGATAGATGTGTTAATAGAAAATGTAGGTTCCAGTTTTCCTTGTGCTTCTAATTAATTGTGCAGTGTTGAGAAAAATAAGCTCCGTAGTTTGGTCCTCATATAGAGAGGACAGTGTAGCTGGACTATAATGCCTCTAAGTTTTTTTTTTTTAATTAATTAATCAAGTTTAATTAGTGGATAATTTATTTGCAATATTGTGGTGGCTTTTGCCATACATCGACATGAATCACCCATGGGTGCACATGTGTCCCCACAACCTGAAACCCCCTCCCTCCCCACCCATCCCTCTGGGTTGTTCCAGAGCACCGACTTTGAGTGCCCAGCTTCATGAATCAAACTTGTATAATGCCTCTAAGTTTTAAAAAATCTCATGTAATTAAAAAAATATTCAAAGGACCTTTAAGTAGATCTTGTACCAAATGATTGATACAATTTTCAATGGTATTTCTGTATACCTGAACCTGGCTACAAAACCAATTGAAGAAGTGGATCCTTTATTCTCAGTGGTCAGATTGCTCTTGTTTGGAACTAATTTAGATAACTGTTGTTGTTCAGTTGCTAAGTCATATCTGACTCTTTGCGACCTCATGGACTGTACCATGCCAGGCTTCCCTGTTTCTCACTATTTCCTGGAGTTTAATAGATAACTAGGTGGCAGCTTCCGGCTGAGGGGAAATGATACAAAGCCATAAGCCCCAAATACTGCATTAACACTTTGCAGAAGAAAATAAAAGACGGGAGAAATATAGGAATACAGATAGTGTCTGGTATCTGGGAATTCCACATCTGCAGATTCAGCCAACCATGGATGGAATCCTCCGTTGATTTTGGTGGATGTGGAACCAACAACACAGAGGGCCCACTGTACCACACACCATTTTCTATTAGGGACTCGAGCATCCTCAGACCTTGGTATCTGTGGTCATCCTAGAACCCATCCCAGGCAGATACCGGGAGAGCTGTGCAGATGGTTCTGAGTAATCAATTATTATAATGTGGCTTTCACGCTTGCTCTCTGTTTTCTCACTAAGACTATGCATAATTTGATAATTGATGTTGGAAATGAGAACATATCTCTCTTAGAACTTATAGCACTAATTCCTGTGGTATAAAAATGACATCATCCATTTTTTGGTTTGGTGAAAAACAAAGGAAATTTCTCACCTCAGATTTCAGAAAGCAAAAGGAATTGTTCCCGAGAAGAACTTGTCATTTCCTTGGACTGATTATGAAAGCTGTCTGTGGTCATGGAGAATTTTTTTTTCTCCAGGGAAAATACATGAACACTAGAAATTTTCCAGACTTGGGAAATAGTAGTGGATAAATAAAAAGATTGAGCCTCTTACCCTGTTGGTTCAGATTCTGAACGTGATTCAAATTTTGTACATACTCCCGTGGTAGGAGGCAGGGAGAAGAAAAAACAAACTTGAGAACAGCACTTGGGATAAAAGATGGATTGTGTTAGTACACTACACATGGCTATTGCTGGTGTGGGGGGGTGGTGGAGAAGGATTTATACACCCTCCTTATTGGAGGCCACGTATGTCAGCACTTTTCAGGTGCTAAAAAGCTGAGAGCTTTATTTTAGTGATTATAGCAGTCTTGCATGAAAACGTGAAGAAAACCTGCTAGGAGGAAGCCTACTTGGAGTGCCTAGAAAGGGTGGTGACATTCTCTAGCCCATCCCTGCATTTAAGATGCCTCACATTTCAGCTCTAGGGCAGCTTAGGGTGCAGGGGAGCAAGCTGAAGGTGCCATTAGTGTGACCGATGGCTTCCTTTTACACACCAGTTTGCAGGTGAGGTCTTTCATGCTGTCAGGAGATTAAAAAAAAAAACTTCCTGAAAATGTCCTGGAGGTGATTTCATGGGAGCAGTAGATCCCAGATTAGTCAAAGTAACTGTTTGTTTATATTGTTCAGGTATTTTGAAAGCTGTTACCTTATTGTTTCCATGATGACAAATAAGTGGATCCTAAGGTCACTCAGAATCAAACGTTCATCTCCCTAACGGTGACACTAGGGCACTTTGGGGGAGAAAAAGAATTCCTGCCTTCCTAATACCCACGACTCTGATGTTGTTACTCAACAAATTATATTTGAAAAAGGAGCCTGTCATTTATCAGCCAGTATTTTCCCTCTGATGCCTGGTTCAGATGGGCTAGGAGAAATCCTTGTCTCCTCCTCCCTATCCAGGATCATTCTTTCTTTCAGCACATAAGCAAATCAACCTTAAATAAGTTTAAATTCATTTAAATCTTTTGAACATATTTTTTTTTCTAAGTTTGAATCCTTAATTGTTTTTTCATCTCTTAATTTATTTTGTCTTCCTTTAACTTCAGCCGTTGTCTATGCATCTTGGAGGGTAGAACTAGAAGTCAGTGCTGGAAAGATTTTTTCTTTTCTAATTTTAAAAATTAAAACTTTGTTATTTGGTGTCTAGGCTCTTTATTGAATCAGGGCCTTGGAAACTGAGATTCCAGCAAGGGTGCTCAGGACAGGCTTCCACAAGCAGTGTTAGAACCATCCTCTCTTCTGACACCCACAGACCTAGTTGTGAGCCTGGGACACTTGTCTAGATGTCCCCCTCGTGTTGAGCTCCCCTATGGGGGTCCAGTTGAGACTATAACAGCTCCTTTAAGAAGTACTAATGATTTTGAATTTTGGAATGAAAAAGATTGGGATCTGGATTCCTCCCTACCCCAACCCTAAAATTTCTTGCTTTTTAGGTTCCCATCATCATCATGTTATGACAAGATTACACATTGTGGTCTGAAGACTCCCTGCCTGGCCCTGCTTCTTCCTGCTTTTATCTTGCAGAGGTGTTATCCCCAGATCAACCACTTTCGCTCCTAACTCTGTCTCAGTATCTGCTTTCAGGGAGAACTACCTGCCACATAGACTGGTTAATTTATTAGTTCATTTTAACCTCCCAACATTACTGGGGAGGAGAGTTAAAATAAATAAAAAATTTTCCAGAGACTTTCTAAATTCAAGTATTTAGTTTTCAGCTTTCTTAATTGTAACTTCATTCTGGACACGCTTCCAACCATCTTGCTTTTGGGTGCCTCACAATTCCTCAGCCTCACATTTTTTGCTCACTACTCTCTGTGCATGGCTAATATTATCGGCTTTGCATCTGATTTTCTTAGATGCTTTCTTGGGGAGTAAGCAGATAGCTGAAAATTCTTTATTTATCTTTGTAAATCGAAAAGAAGTACTAAGTCTATTTTCTTTTCCCTCCACATCTAGCAGACACATGAGGAACAAAATATCCTGAGAAAACATATAATGTTCTTGCCTTAGTAGTAGACCCAGTTGAGTAATGTGCCATTGGTTACAATGAACCAAACAGCCCACTGTCCAAAGGCATCTCCACAGCACAGACCTCCAGATGCTAAGCTTTCCCTCGTTTGTTCTCTTGACCCTCAGCCAGATCTTGGCTCCTCCAGCTCCTCATATCTGTGTCTCAGATGCCCCTGGCTGTGTTCTTGCACTCTAGACCTCCCCAGTCCCTTCCCCTGTCACACCCCCTACTCATGGCTCCCCCACACAACCTGCCCACACTTGCCCTGGGCTAGTGTTTCCTTCTTAAGTGGCCCCGGAATACATATAGTACATGTTGTATAATGGCTCCCTTTTCAGAGCAAATT
This sequence comes from Bos mutus, assembly GCF_027580195.1. Lineage (NCBI taxonomy): Eukaryota > Metazoa > Chordata > Mammalia > Artiodactyla > Bovidae > Bos > Bos mutus. The sequence goes on from NC_091625.1 coordinate 44,117,946, forward strand.
GGCACACATTTGTGTAAATAAAATGTCTTTCCCCTCTGGATGGATTAATTGTTGGCCTGTGACTAGGAAGAGCAAAGGGAAGAGGGTCTGGGAAGGGTGAGTGAAGCATGCAGCCTGTGTTACCATACTAATAGGTCAGTTTTGTGGTGTTTCCAAATTCCCGAATGCTTGGAGGTGGCAATGATCAGAAATCAGAACAATTAGGAGGCAGAAAAACCTCCCCATCAGGGATGATTAATAAATTGCATACATTAATTGTCTACAGATGAATGCTCAATCTGATACTGTGTATGGAGTTTCCTGTTTCAGAAAGAGAGTCTGATTCTTATTTCAACAGAACCTACAAAACCTGCTTGTTAGTCTAATTTCACAGCATGGATTTATTATCAAGTTATATCTATCCTCAGCGATCAATGCAAGAACAAAAGAATGGGAAAGAATAGAGATCTCTTCAAGAAAATTAGAGATACCAAGGGAACATTTCATGCAAAGATGGGTTTGATAAAGGACAGAAATAGTATGAACCTAACAGAAGCAGAAGGTATTAAGAAGAGGTGGCAAGAATACACAGAAGAACTGTACAAAAAAGATCTTCACAACCAAGATAATCACCATGGTGTGATCACTCACCTAGAGCCAGACATCCTGGAATGTGAAGTCAAGTGGGCCTTAGGAAGCATCACTACGAACAAAGCTAGTAGAGGTGATGGAATTCCAGTTGAGCTATTTCAAGTCCTGAAAGATGATGCTGTGAAAGTGCTGCACTCAATATGCCAGCAAATTTGGAAAACTTAGCAGTGGCCACAGGACTGGAAAAGGTCAGTTTTCATTCCAATCTCAAAGAAAGGTGCCAAAGAATGCTCAAACTACCACACAATTGCACTCATCTCACACGCTAGTAAAATAATGCTCAAAATTCTCCAAGCCAGGCTTCAGCAATACGTGAACTGTGAACTTCCCAATGTTCAAGCTGAATTTAGAAAAGGCAGAGGAACCAGAGATCAAATTGCCAACATCTGTTGGATCATCGAAAAAGCAAGAGAGTTCCAGAAAAACATCTGCTTTCGCTTTATTGACTATGCCAAAGCCTTTGACTGTGTGGATCACAATAAACTGTGAAAATTCTGAAAGAGATGGGAATACCAGACCACCTGCCCTGCCTCTTGAGAAACCTATATGCAGATCAGGAAGCAACAGTTAGAACTGGATATGGAACAACAAACTGGTTCCAAATAGGAAAAGGAGTATGTCAAGGCTGTATACTGTCACCCTGCTTATTTAACTTATATGCAGACTACATCATGAGAATTTAGACGTACACTGGGCTGGAAGAAGCACAAGCTGGAATCAAGATTGCCAGGAGAAATATCAATAACCTCAGATATGCAGATGACACCACCCTTATGGCAGAAAGTGAAGAGGAATTAAAAAGCCTCTTGGATGAAAGTGAAAGAGGAGAGTGAAAAAGTTGGCTTAAAGCTCAACATTCAGAAAACTAAGATCATGGCATCTGGTCCCATCACTTCATGGGAAATAGATGGGGAGACAGTGGAAACAGTGGCAGACTATTTTTTTGCCTCCAAAATCACTGTAGATGGTGATTGAAGCCATGAAATTAAAAGATGTTTACTCCTTGGGAGGAAAGTTATGACCAACCTAGATAGCATATGGAAAAGCAGAGACATAGAGACATTACTTTGCCAACAAAGGTCCGTCTAGTCAAGGCTATGGTTTTTCCAGTAGTCATGTATAGATGTGAGAGTTGGACTGTGAAGAAAGTTGAGCACCGAGGAATTGATGCTTTTGAACTGTGGTGTTGGAGAAGACTCTTGAGAGTCCCTTGGACTGCAAGGAGATCCAACCAGTCCATTCTAAAGATCAGTCCTGGGTGTTCTTTGGAAGGATTGATGCTAAAGCTGAAACTCCAATACTTTGGCTACCTGATACGAAGTGTTGACTCATTGGAAAAGACTCTGATGCTGGGAGGGATTAGGGGTGGGAGGAGAAGGGGATGACAGAGGATGAGATGGCTGGATGGCATCACCGACTTGATGGACATGAGTTTGAGTGAACTCCGGGAGTTGGTGATGGACAGGGAGGCCTGGCACACTGCGATTCATGGGGTTGCAAAGAGTCGGACATGACTGAGTGACCTAACTGAACTGAACTGAACTATATCTATCAAAAATGATTAAGTATGTTTATCACTTCTAAAGGTAGTGCTGTTAGCAGTGAATTTAGCATGACTGTTTTGTGTGGAAAGAGTTTCCCTATGAGAGTCTCTTAAGTTATAAGTCATTCTGGGGGAAGAAGGAGTGGGGTGCTATTATTTAATGGATATAGAGTTTCAGCTTTTCTGTATTCATCTGGAGATAGATGGTGATGATGATTGTACAACAGTATTTAATTACACTTAAACGTATTTAAAATGGTAAATTTTATGTATATGTTACCATAATAAAAAATGAAAAAATTCATTTTTTTGTGATAAAAATTACATAGCACAGAAGGATAAAACAATAAGGTTTGTCTTTCTGCCTTTTACCATCAATTCATCTTCCCACTCCTCTGAGGCAACCAGAGCTGATATCCTTTTAGAAATCTGTTGTATAGCAAGTGTATTTATATAGTACTATGTTACTGTTGTTTAAAACACATACTGTTTGGTCCCTTGCTTTTATTATTTAGAGCTTCCTGGATGGCTCATGGTAAAAAATCTGCCTGCCAAGCAGAAGACAGGATTTGATCCCTGGGTTGGGAAGATCCCCTGGAGAAGGGCATGGCAACCCACTCCAGTATTCTTGCCTGGGGAATCCCATGGACAGAGGAGCCTGGCAGACTGTTGTCCACAGGGTTGCAAAGAGTAGGACCTGACTGAATGACTAGCACTTTCACTTTCACTTCGCCTGCTTATGGAATGCTCAGGCTCCCTTGGACGCACCTGCAAACTGAACCCTTTTTGTCATAGTGTTTTTCAGTGAAAATGCATTCCAAATTCTCAGCAATTGAGTTGTCAATGTCTGTTTTGGAGTAGAGCCTGTTTGTGAGCTGAAAATAACTGCTGCTTTCCCTTTTAAAAAATTTCGTTGGAGTATAGTTGATTTACAAAGTTGTGTTAGTTTCAAATGTTCCAGTTGTTCAGCCCCAGTGTTGTTGCTCAGTTGTGTCCTGCATAGTAATTCAGTTATACATATATTCATTCTTTTTTAGATTCTTTTCTCATATAGATTATTCCAGTATACTGAGTAGAGTTCCTGTGCTGTACAGTATGTCCTTGTTGGTTATCCAAGTTCCTGATTTATCCCTCCTGCCTCCCCTGTTTCCTCTTAGGTAATCTTAAATTTGATTTCAACATCTGTGTAAGCCTGTTTCTGTTTTGTAAATAAGTTCATTTGTATCAGTTTTTAATGATTAAATTCCATGTATGAGTGGTATCATATGGTGTTTGTCTTTCTCTGACTTACTTTACTTAGTGTGATAATCTGTAGGTCCATCCACATTGCTGCAAATGGCATTATTTTGTTCTTTCTTATGATCGAGTAATACTCCATTGTATTTATGTACCACATCTTTATCCATTTCTCTGTTAATGCACACTTCTTTTTCTAAAATATGTATTATCTTTATTTTTCACACAAAATCTATAAAAGAAATAAGTTGGATGATATAACTCAAATTTTATTGATAAGAAATTTGAGGTGTAGATGTGGAATGAGTTCTTTAAGGCTACATAAACTAGTTAGTGTTTGAATGACTACATTTTGCTCTTGAATCATTAGCCAACCGATTCCGTAAAATAAAATACATAGATTCAGCTGATCTACATACACTGAGCTTCCATTTGGCTGCCTTTTGTAATGTGTATTTTGTAGTGGTTGGAATTGGAGGTGATAACAAAGTGGATGTTGTTATTGTTCAGTCGCTAGGTCCTGTCCAACTATTCGTGACTCCATGAACTGCAGCATGCCAGGCTTCCTTGTCCTCCACTGTCTCCTGGAGTTTGCTCAAGTTCATGTCCATTGAGTCCATCTCATCCTCTGCCGACAAAGTGGATGGGCCAGTAATAATGTTTCTTGCATTAATAGGAACTTTCTCTCTCGCTGTTTTAAAGTAAGAAATGATACTCAAGGAAAACTGTTGTGAAAGGAAGCTCATTTGCTATTGCTGGTGTGTGGTGATTGTATTGGCCTTATCTTGTTCTCTCCAACTAGACCTGCCCACATGGACGTCATCCAAAGCCATGGGAAAGATAAATATAGGAAGAAAAACCCAACTGGGAAAATTCTCCCTGGGGAATATATAAAAAGAAAACCACAAAAATGAATGTTCTAAAGAGTGTAAAACAGTAATTTTGGGGAATATCTCAGGATTAGGACTTGAGGTTCTGTTATCCGAGGACTAGTTTTGAAACTCAGACTTCCTCAATAAGTTGTTTTTACTGCCCCCACCCCCGCCTCCTCCTCCTTCTTTTCTTTTTGAAAACAAAAAACAATTTTTGAAGGTCTTCAATCAGGGTGGGGTGAAGTAGCTACAGTTTTTGGATGTCAGGGGCTGTACTTGTCAAAAGCGGATGTGTTATTTAGGTTGATGTGGAAAGGACAGTACACTGATTATAGGTGACACGCTGAGGATTACAGGCTGAATTGGCTCACACAAAATACAAAATCAAAAATATGTTGAAGTCTGAGCACCAGGCACTTCAGAGTATTATTGTAGTCAGAGACAGAGTCTTTACAGAGGTAATTCAGTTAAAATGAGGTCATTAGAAGGAACTCTAGTCCAATACAACTAGTGTTCTTATAAGAAAAGGAAATTTGAGACAGACATGTCCAAAGGGAAAGAGTTTGATCACACAAGGAGAAGGCAGCCATCCGAAAGTCAAGGTGATAGGTCAGGAACTGACCCTTCCCTTACAGGCCTCCAGAGGAGCTAACCCTGCAACACCTTGATCTTGGAATTTTAGTCTCCAGAACTATGAGAAAATACATTTCTGTTGTTTAAGCCACCCATTTCTGTGGGACCTGGTTATAACAGCCCCAGCAAACGAGTACACTGATAATACCCCAATCCTTAGAGCTGGGGAGAAAATGAAACAGGACATTCAGCTTTTTGGTGAGTTAAAAAGGAGCAGATGACAGTCGACAGGGAGATGTTCCTAGAAACCCAAAAGGCCGGTTACTAGTTCCAATGAATTTCTAATCTTAAACCCAAACCGGCCACTAAAGGAAGCAGCTGATGGGCATTATCTGAAGTTCTAGTCTGATATGCTGGTGTTCCAAGGACACGAAAAGAACTAGGTGAAATAATTGAACTCATTTTCAGATCAATTTGACATTTAAGTTTTACAAAGTACTCATCTGTGAAATAGACCATTTCCTTCCACATCCCTGGGAAGAAGTTTATAATTAAAACACCTTGGAGAACTTCTATTAATTGTTGCATACCTGGAATATCACAAAAGAGAGTGTAGGTAAAACATTTATTGAAATCATTGTCTTTGCCTTTGTTTGTTACACATAACTACAGGAATAAATTCAATATCAGAGTAATCCAACTCTATGCCCCAACCAATAATGCTGAAGAAGCTGAAGTTGAATGTTCTATGAAGACCTACAAGACCTTCTAGAACAAACACCCAAAAAAGATGTCCTTTTCATTATAGGGGACTGGAATGCAAAAGTAGGAAGTTAAGAAATACCTGAAGTAACTGGCAAATTTGGCCTTGGAATACGGAATGAAGCAGGGCAAAGGCTAACAGAGTTTTGCCAAGAGAACAACACTGGTCATAGCAAACACCCTCTTCCAACAACACAAGAGAAGACTACACATGGACGTCGTCAGATGGTCAATACTGAAATCAGATTGATTTTATTCTTTGCAGCCAACGATGGAGAAGCTCTATACAGTCAGCAAAAACAAGATGGGGAGCTGACTGTGGCTCAGATCATGAACTCCTTATTGCCAAATTCAGACTTAAATTGAAGAAAGTAGGGAAAACCACTAGACCATTCAGGTATGACCTAAATCATGTCCCTTAAGACTATACAGTGGAAATGAGAAATAGATTCAAGGGATTAGATCTGATAGAGTACCTGAAGAACTATGGACAGAGGTTTGTGACATTGTACAGTAGGCAGTGATCAAGACCATCCCCAAGAAAAAGAAATGCAAAAAGGCAAAATGGTTGTCAGAGGAGGCCTTACAAACAGCTAGGAAAAGAAGAGAAGTGAAAAGCAAAGGAGAAAAGGAAAGATATACTCATTTGAATGCAGAGTTTCAAAGAATAGCAAGGAGAGATAAGAAAGCCTTCCTCAGTGATCAATGCAAAGAAATAGAGCAAAACAGTAGAATGGGAAAGACTAGAGATCTCTTCCAGAAAATTAGAGATAACAAGAGAAATTTTCATGCAAAGATGGGCACATTAAAGGACAGATATGGTATGGGCCTAACAGAAGCAGAAGATATTCAGAAGAGGTGGCAAAAATACACAGAAGAACTATACAAAAAAGATCTTCACAACCAAGATAATCATGATGGTGTGATCACTCACCTAGAGCAAGACATCCTGGAATGTGAAGTCAAATGGGCCTTAGGAAGCATCACTATGAACAAAGCTAGTGGAGGTGATGGAATTCCAGTTGAGCTATTTCAAATCCTGAAAGATGATGCTGTGAAAGTGCTGCACTCAATATGCCAGCAAATTTGGAAAACTCAGCAGTGGCCACAGGACTGGTAAAGTCAGTTTTCATTCTAATCCCAAAGAAAGGCAATGCTAAAGAATTCTCAAACCACTGCACAATCGCACTCATCTCACATGCTAGCAAAGTAATGTTCAAAATTAAACTGGAAAAGATCAGTTTTCATTCCAATCCCAAAGAAGGGCAAGGTCAAAGAATGTTCAAACTACCATACAATTGCTCTCGTTTCACATGCTAGCAAGGTAATGGCTCAAAATCCTTCAAGCTAGGCTTCAACTGTATGTGAACCGTGAGCTTCCAGATGTGTAAACTGAATTTAGAAAAAGTAGAGGAACTAGAGATCAAATTGTCAACATCTATTGGATCATAGAAAAGGCAAGGGAATTCCAAAAAAAATCTACTTCTGCCTCAATGACTACACTAAAGCCTTTGACTATGTGGATCATAACAAACTATGGAAAATTCTTAAAGAGATGGGAATACCAGACCACTTTACCCATCTCCTGAGAAACCTGTATGCAGAACAAGAAGCAACAGTTAGAGCCAGACATGGAACTATTGACTGGTTCAAAATTGGGAAAGGAACATGACAAGACTGTATATTGTCACCCTGCTAATCTAACTTATATGCAGAATGCATCATTGGAAATGCTGGGCTGGATGAATCATAAACTGGAATTAAGATTGCCAAGAGAAATATCAAAAACCTTGGATATGTAGATGACACCACCCTTATGGAAGAATGTGAAGAAGAACTAAAGAGCCTCTTGATGAAGGTGAAAAGAAAAGAGTGAAAAATCTGGCTCAAAACTCAACATTTTAAAAACTAAGATCATGGCATCTGGTTCCATTACTTCATGGCAAATAGATGGAAACTGTGGAAACAGTGACAGATTTTATTTTCTTGGGCTCCCAAATCACTGCAGATGGTGACTGCAGCCATGAAATTAAAAGACACTTGCTCCTTGGAAGAAAAAGTGTAAAGTGTAGTTGCTCACTCATGTTGGACTCTTTGTGACCCCATGGTTGTAGCCCACCAGGCTCCTCTGTCCTTGGAATTTTCCTGGCAAGAGTGATGGAGTCGGTTGCCATTCCCTTCTCCAGGGGATCTTCCCAACCCAGGGATCAAACCCTGATCTCCAGCATTGCAGGCAGATTCTTTACCGTCTGAGCCATCAAAAACCTCACCCAACGTGGGACTCATACCCATGACCCTGAGAGACAAACCTAGACAGCATATTAAAAAGTAAAGACATCACTTTGCTGACAAAAGGTTCATATAGTCAAAGCTATGGTTTTTCCAGTAGTCATGGGTGGTTATGAGAAAGTGAAAGTTGCTCAGTTGCATCCGAATCTTTGCAGCCCTATGGACTATACAGTTTATGGAATTCTGCAGGCCAGAATACTGGAATGGGTCCTTTCCCTTCTCCAGGGGAATCTTCCCAACCCAGGGATTGAACCCAGGTCTCCTGCACTGCAGGCACATTCTTTACCAGCTGAGCCACAAGGGAAGCCCAAGAATACTGGAGTGGGTAACCTATCCCTTCTCCAGGGGGTCATCCCAACCCAGGAATCAAACCTGGGTCTCCTGCATTGCAGGTGGATTCTTTACCAACTGAGCTATCAGGGTTGTTAGACCATAAAGAAGTCTGAGTTTCAAAGAATTGATGGTTTCAAACTGTGGTGCTGGAGAAGACTCTTGAGAGTCCCTTGGACAACAAGGAGATTTAGTCAGTCAATCCTAAAGGAAATCAACCCTAAATATTCCGTGGAAGGACTGATCCTGAAACTGAAGCTCCAATATTTTGGCCTCCTGATGTGAAGAGCTGACTGATTGGAAAAGACCCTGATGCTGGGAAACATTGAGGGCAGGAAGAGAAAAGTGCAGCAGAGGATGAGCTGGCATCACCAATTCAATGGGTGAGCAAACTCTGGGCGATAATGAAGAACAGGGAAGCCTGGTGTGCTGCAGTTCATGGGGTCACAAAGAGTTGGACACAACTTGGAGACTGAACAACAATAGTTGATTTACAATGTTGTGTTAATTTCAGCTGTACAGCAAAGTGATTCACTTTGAAATCACTTTATGTACATTCATTTTCATATTCTTTTCCATCATGGTTTATCACAGTCTACTGACTATAGTTCCCTGTGCTGTACAGTAGGATATTGTTTGTCCATTCTATATAGAATAGTTTGCATCTGCTGATCCCAACCTAGACAGCATATTAAAAAGCAGAGACATTACTTTGCCAACAAAGGTCCATCTAGTCAAAGCTATGGTTTTTCCAGTGGTCATGTATGAATGTGAGAGTTGGACTATAAAGAAAGCTGAGAGCTGAAGAATTGATGCTTTTGAACTGTGGTGTTGAGAAGACTCTTGAGAGTCCCTTGAGCTGCAAGGAGAGCCAACCAGTCCATCCTAAAGGAAATTAGTCCTGAATATTCAGTGGAAGGACTGATACTAAAGCTGAAACTCCAATACTTTGGCCACCTGATGAGAAGAACTGACTCATTAGAAAAGACCCTGATGCTGGGAAAGATTGAAGGCAGGAGGAGAAGGGGACGACAGAGGATGAGATGTTTGGATGGCATCACTGATTCAATGGACATGAGTTTGAGCAAGCTCCGGGAGATGGTGAAGGACAGGGAAGCCTGGCGTGCTGCAGTCCATGGAGTTGCAAAGTGTTGGACACGACTGAGTGACTGACCAACAGCAAAGAAAATCTTTTTAGTCTTTTTCTACAAAGTTCAGAGAAAAAAATACATTTCTTTCTTAAGACCATTTGACATGCTGATATTTACAGATATCAGCATTCTATATAGTTTCTATTTGTATACATTTCATAGTTCATTATGTGATATACATTTCCATGTGTATAATAAGTAAGTATCAAACATGAATATGATATTTTAAAATAAGGTTACAATAAAATTAATATTAAAGTAACAAGCATCCTATTTTGCTCTTAATCTTATTTAACTTAATGCTGTTTTACGTTATATACTAAAGTGCAGAAAAGTTATAGCCATGTTAAATATGGGTCTGGACAAGTCTTTTTTTAGCTACACACCAAACAGTTATTTCTGTTTTATTTACTCAAATGAATACATTCATATGCTCTTTATTTCCAATATAATATCCTATTTATTTATAACAGATCCTCAACAAGATTAAATATGTGTTTATGATGAAATAATTTTATTATACTTTTATGAAAGGGGAGAAATTATATTGCTTATGTGTTAACATGTACACCTGAGCTATCTGTAATTGGGAAGACTTGAGCTACTATTCTAACTGGCTTTCTTGTTTATGTATTTATTTTTGATAAACATGGGTTTTAAATCATCAGTTTTAACTAAATGAAGATAGATAGCCTTAAGAATAATTAGATTAAGAAAGTTTTAATTGAGTCTGCATTCCTTCTTTTCGAAAATATAAGTTTAATAATATCTATCATAAACTTATTAAATAGTAGTGACAGGCAGAAGAAAATAAAGATAAATAAATCATTCAATCAAAAATATACTAAAAATTTAACAAAGGGGCTTCCGTGATAGCTCAGTTGGTAAGGAATCCATCTGCAGTGCAGGAGACACTGGTTCAATTCCTGGGTGGGGAAGATCCCCTGGAGAAGGGATAGGCTATCCACTCCAGTATTCTTGGGCTTCCCCTGTGGCTCAGCTGGTAAATAACTTTGTTAATCATTCAACATAATAGCACCCTTAATACATTTGCTAATTGTTTCCTATTTTGGAATGTGTATTTGGCTACCACACTGTGTACCATATGATCCTTCATAAACTACCAATATTTCCAAGGTTAAGAAGAAATGAATTCAGTGCCTTCTGGTCCCATTAAAATGTAAACATTTAAAGTACACAAAGGGAAATAACATACCATAGCTTCTCTGTTTGGACTAATTTCATCCATCCATCCATAAACACATCTTTTTAAAAATTAATTTATTTTAATTGGAGGATAATTACTTTACAATATTGTGATGGCTTTGGCTATACATTGACATGAATCAGTGATGGGTGCACACCCATCCCCCCCATCCTGAACACCCCTCCCACCTCCCTCCCTACCTCATTCATCTGGATTGTCCCAGAGCACCAGCTATGAGTGCCCTTCATGCAACAGATTTGCACTGGTCATCTATCTTACATACAGTAATATACATGTTTCAGTGCTATTTTCTCAAATCATCCCACCTCCACATTCTCCCACAGAGTCCAAAAGCTTGTTCTTTACACCTGTGTCTTTTGCTGCCTTGCATATGGAATTGACCTTACTGTCTTTATTCCATACATATGCATTAATATACAGTATTGGTGTTTCTCTTTCTGACTTACTTCACTTTGTGTAACAGACTCCAGTTTCATCCACCACATTAGAACTGACTCAAATGTGTTCTTTTTATAGCTGAATAATATTCCATTGTGTATATGTACCACAACTCCCTTATCCATTTGTCTGCTGATGGACATATAGATTGCTTCCATGTCCTAGCTATTGTAAACAGTGCTGCAATGAACATTGGGGTACATTTGTCTCTTTCAATTCTGGTTTCTTTGGTGTTGTATACACATCTTTTTATCAAATAGATATTTATGTGTTCTCTATGCTTTTCTTCCTCCAGATGTTACACTAACATTGGGGATACTAATATAAACAACAACAGTAATGACAATAACAATATGATTCTTGCTCTAAGTTGCTTTCAGGGGATAATTAATTCAGTGGAGCCAAGAGCACTGAGGCAAACAACCAAATTGGAGTTGGTTGACCACTGCAGTGAGCATAGCCGTGTACCAGATCCTGTGGATCTGTCAGCATTTCCTCTCTGGTGTGTCTGGGGTGGTTTATTTTCTTACCTTTTATGACCTTTAATGGGCTCTTTTTGAGCTTTTACTTGGTCTGATAACAATAGCATTCTTCCTGGTAAAAAGTCATATCAGTCATATCATTGCTTTCACTCTTTGTAAAAGGCCATTTTGTTGTTGTAGCATTAGTATAACCTTTTGGGGGACCTTTTGATCTACACTCAATAACCCCTGGAGTACCCCTCAGTGGATATTCCACCACTACTGTTTTCTAAATTGTCGACCCTCCTCCTAATCCACATGTTCTTTAAAGACTTTGGTAGTTTTAAAATTTGTCCACAAGTTATTTTATACTCATTCTTTCAAGAGGTGGGGCCTATTTCCTTTTCCCCTGAGAGTGATCTGTACTTAGTATCTCTTTTCTGATGAACAGAATATGGTGGAAGTGACTGTGCTACTTTGGAGACTAGGTCATAAAAGACATTGCAGCTTCCATGTTGGTTACTCTCTTCTATCACTTGCTCTGGGTGAGGAGGGGGGGAGGTCAGGTGACATACATGAGGAAAGCTAGTACATATGACAAGGAACAGAGGCCTCCAATCAATAATTATGTGAGTTAGCCATCTTGGAAGTGGGTTTTCCAGCCCTAGTCAAACCTTCAGATGCCTTGCAGCCCAGAAAAACATCATGACTACATGTTTCATGAGAAAGCCTGAGCCATAACAACCAAGCTGAGATGTTTCTTGATTCCTACCCCTTGTCAACTCTAATTTTTGTTTTCAACCAGTTTTGGGGGTAATTTGTAATATTGCAAAAGGTAACTAGTATAACAATTTGCCTCCTTTATTAGACTATGTTGTAAAAAGAGTCAGCTCCACACATAAATAGTCTCTATTTAAAATTTTTTGTCCACATTGCACTTGTATGACACCATTCTCCTTTGCACCCCAGGAACAAAAATATTCTTTCATTTTTATCTACTTATACTTTGGACTCCATTCTCACTTATCTTCTCTAAGATGTTTGTCTCAGATTTTCACCTTTAGTTTCTCCTTGGTTTCAACAAACTCTAGTCTCCCCTATCATCAAAACAAAACTCCCTTTGATCATGCTGCTTTTTTTTTGGCATGTGTATTTGTTTGCAAAATCTTGAAGTCCTATCTTTTCTTCTCAGGTCTTGCCTGCTGGTTTCTGCCCTTAGTGGAGATATTTTTGCTTGGAGATTAATTACCACTCTCTTTTCCTCATTCCAACTATCCTGATCTCTGGCTCCTTCAGTTCTCAGAACCCTGGGATCCTGAGACCTGGCATAACCCCCTCAGAGGTGACAGATTTGTGACATTTGTCCCAGATCACAAAGTGAGCTTCTGGCAGAGCCAGTGTTCAAGTTCAGCTTCCCTCATTCTCAGATCTGAGTCCTCAACATACCACAAACCACTCCCTGATAATTTTTTCACCACATCTTCTTAGTTCTTCTCTCTCTCTCTTTTTTTTTTGTTTGACTTTTTCTTCTCAGTCTCTTTTGCTAGTTCCCTTTCCTACCATACCTAAAGCTCTGCTCATTGTTCTCGTCTTCTCTCTTACGATCTCACTCTCATGCTTGTCATTAGATTGCACCTCTAAGCTTCCATCTCTAGTACTGATTCTATCATGGACTGAATTGCTGACTGCCCGTTGGGCAGCTCTATATGGAAGTCCCATTGGTAACTCAATCCCATGGTCAAGTGCCATGTTTCTCCATCTTGTCACAGGTACTTCTCCATTTCTTAACTTTTGGAGTCAATACTTAGAGACATCCAATAGCTACTGAGCCTGTCACTTTTCTTCTTCTTCATCTTCTCATTCTCCATTCCATTTATTCAACAAAAATGTCTTGTGCACAGTGGTGCCAGAAACATGCAGCCCCAAGGACACACAGTCTGGCAAGCCTTCATTCTGGTCCTTTCTTGACTTTTCTGTGACCACAGCTCTAGTCGAGTTCTTCGTCACCTAATTCTGGATTACTCTGACATTGTATTTTTTAAATTATTTATTTATTTGGCTGCCCCAGGTCTTAGTTGCGGCGTGTGGGATCTTTTTAGTTACAGCGTTCAGACTTTGGGTTATGGTGTGTGGGATCTTAGTCCCCTGACCAGGGACTGAACCTGAGCCCCCTGCATTTAAAGCTGGAGCCTTAGCCCCTGGACCCCCAGGGAAGTCCCTGACATTGTACTGAATTTCTCTTTGCTTCTTTTTTCTCCTGTCTGTCTGTATACTACTTTCTTCATGTTTTATTTGGGTACTATCACTCTCTGTTATCACCACACCGAGACGTCAATTTCTTATAACCCATTTGGCTTTGATTGTCCATTTGTTTTCCTCAGGCACCCTGTATTCCACGCTGTGCTCCTCTACTCTGTGTCCCTGTCAGAGGCGCTTTCTCACTTCCACTGAGCCTTGCTTCTCTTTTGCTCGTTTGGGTCATGTCTTGACACTTCTTCAGTTGGGATGGAGTAGATCCAGGGCCATTATTCTCAGTGGCTTCTGAGGATTGTTTTTAGACAGGGAACAAACATGTGCTATGGGACTCAAAAGGCTGAAATAAAAATGACTACCAAAATATATTATCATTTTGACCTGTTTTAATATTTTTATACTGAACTGTTATGACTCTATGACATAAAACCCCCTTGGGGTGAGGTAAGGTAGGAAGAGAAACAAGTGACATCAATGAGGAGAACTGAGCAGAATATTTGCTTTTCCTGTTACACTTGATCAGACTAAATATCAGTGACTATTGGTGAGGGCTTTAGGGCCTTGTGATCTGAGCTAAACAAGATTTCCCCACATTTCACAATCATTTCTTAATTTAGTATGCTTGGAAGGCAGTGGTCAATGGGGTCATTTAACAGAAACCCAACAAGGTGATCTTTCCAAAAGGAACGTTCCCTCACGGGTATGACAAATCTTGAGGGTGACTGAATCTCTTTATGAAACCAAACAGGTTTAGAAGTAAGGAAGTGAGTAATCTCTGCCATGTACTGCCTTTTTTCTTCATTTATCTATGATTGTATCTTTTATATTAGAGTTATAGATTACTGTGTTTTTTAATTGTTGCTATTGTGAGATGTGAATTCATAATAGAATTTCTAGACTGTCAGAGTTTCTGGATGTACATAAATTGGATAAAGAGACCTCAACATTTTTTGGATGGACAGCTATTCCTTTAGTGTCAAATGACAGAGACAATAAACTCACTGCTTCTTTTACTTATTTATTCAATGGCAGTATAGTTGATTTTCTATAGTTTATTTCTTCTGCACAGCACAGTGATTCAGTTATATATATAATTGAAAAAAAAATATGTATAGACACACACATTCTTTTTAATATTCTTTTCCATTATGGTTTATCCCAGGATATTAAAGATAGTTCCCTGAGCTATACAGTAGAACTTGTTGTTTATCAAAGTCACTGCTTCTTGGTCATTTTCTGGCTTATTCATTAATTAATCTATTCAACCAATTTTTTTTAAAGCGAGTGCCTATTATATTCTTGGTAGAGTGCCAAGTGCTATGTATACAATGGTGAACAAGATGGACAAGGTTTTGACTCTTTCCTCATAACTCACAGAACCATCAGGCAGTAAACAAAGTGAAAATGAGGTATTCTCAGTTTTTGTCGTCAACTCTTATTGGTTCTCTGAATCCTGTCCGCTCCTTTTATCTGTTTTTCTTTCTCATAAAAGGCCCTTCTCAAGTGGCTTTAATGTCAGTGATGGTTGCATGTCTTTCATGCAGGTGAAGGCCAAGGAAAGTGGTCATTCTAGCTGGGCATCTGGTCTGGTTCATGTACGTGAAACTTCATCCAATCCTTTCATGTCAATACTTTTAATATTCTGACAGATTCTTTGTTGCTTTTTGGCTTAGTGCCTCATTGCCTTAGTTTGTGTCAGTAAAGTACTTTTTCCTTTTAATTAATAAAAGTAAATTAAGTTTGACTTATTCTATAGTAAAGGCAGAATATAAATTACTGGGTATGGCACACAATGGTGTTTAATAAATATTTGGAAAAAGTGGAAGTGAGGAAGAGGTAGTTTACAATGAATCACTTTTACAAGGTGTTAGAGAAGACTCTTGAGAGTCCCTTGGACTGCAGGGAGATCCAACCAGTCCATTCTTTTTTTTTTTCTTTCTAATTTTATTTTATTTTTAAACTTTACATAATTGTATTAGTTTTGCCAAATATCAAAATGAATCCGCCACAGGTAACACCCATTCTGAAGGAGATCAGCCCTGGGATTTCTTTGGAAGGAATGATGCTAAAGCTGAAACTCCAGTACTTTGGCCACTTCATGCGAAGAGTTGACTCATTAGAAAAGACTCTGATGCTGGGAGGGATTGGGGGCAGGAGGAGAAGGGGACGACAGAGGATGAAATGGCTGGATGGCATCACTGACTCGATGGACATGAGTCTGAGTGAACTCCAGGAGTTGGTGATGGACAGGGAGGCCTGGTGTGCTGCGATTCATGGGGTCCCAAATAGTCAGACACGACTGAGCGACTGAACTGAACTGAACTAAAGATATAAATACTTGCTCCTCTTTTTTAAAAAAAATTTTTACCAGAGGAAATGATACATGGAAGAAATGAAGAATGAAAAAAGTAAGCAAGAAGCAAAGAAATCATCCAGATTTGATGGGAAATATTTCATATATATAACTTTTAATGGCCTCTTTACAGTTTTCCCAGCCTATATGTTAGACAAGTTTTTCTCCCTCTCCCTCCCTTTCTGCCTTCTCCTCCTCCCCTTCACCATTCTTCTCCCTCACTTTCTCACTGAATGTTCTGCGGGGTATTTGACTTTCGAAGATCACAGCCATCTCAGATGATGGTTAAAAGACCAGGCTCTGTCATCAGTCAGACTTGCATCCCAGTGTTGGCTGCACCACTTACTGACAGGTGACCTTGGGCAAGCATTTCTAAGCAACTATTTCTTCATCTATAAAATGGAAAGAATAACAATTCCTATCTTAATAGATTTTGTGAGGATCAGAGGTGATAATCCATATAAAGTGCTTAACCCTCTGCCCTAGACTGACAATGTCTATAATGTCTGGACTGCTCCATTCTTTATTTCTCTCCCAGAAGACTATGCTATAAAATGCCATCTATTGCGGGTGATTTTTCTACAAAAATTAAATACATATGTAAATCGTACTTTTTCATCCTTGAATAACTTAAACATAGCCAAGGATGTTTTCTCCAGGCTTTGTAAGAGCATTCTTTCTGAGATGAGGTCAAATTTGAAAAATGTTTCAGAAGCAGAAATTTTCAGTAAGTCATAAACAAGAGACTCTATGGGATTATTATGTGAATCTGCATTCTTCAGTATCTGTTCTCATATCCCTCAATAAATATAATAAGTGCATACTGTTGGTTGAATTCCCAGCTAATTTTCTGGAATTAAATTTGTATCATTTTCTGAAGGCATTGCATTTCAGTCCCAAGAAATAGATTCTTTTAGTAGACACGATAGTCCAAATCAGTGTTTTGGCATCGTTTTCAGCAATCCTGATTCACATTCTTACTGTTCTTACTGCATCTTGGAGAATAGGAGAAGACCTTTTCTTTTATACTGGCAGTTTGCAGGCAATGCTTCTGCGAACTTTAGCATTCTTGCCAGGAATTGTTCAACACTCATTTCCAGTCTTTCTTTGCTTGGAATACAGACTGATGGGAAAAGATCCAACACCACAATTATTGCTTTTTCAGTAGAAATGCTTCAAGTTGATCAGAAGACCAAACTGAAATTATATTTCCTTAGATGTGTCCTTGTACTGATAGGGAAGGAGAAGGGAATCTTAACAGGAGAAGAAAATGATGTTGCTTAGTGCTGAGCTCAGCTGAGTTGAAATTCTAACATTCCTAACCTCATTTTATGAGTGAAAGTTACTTTTAAATTAAAGAACACGATGCCTCTCTCTTGTACCCAGTGGGATCTGTAGAGAGTCAAACAGTACATCTATATCAGGAAATTCTATTCTAGCTTTTTACTGTGCTGATGGAGAAAACATCTTTCCAGATGAATTTCTGTTTATATAGCCTTTAAAATTTTTACTTGCACCCAGTTTGTCCCATTGGCAGTACTTCCAGTTCTTTTTTTTTTTTTTTTTTAAGGCCACAATAGTGTTTATAGAACAGGGAGAGAAGTGGCCCTGTTAGTGAGAGAAAAGAAGCTATAAAACTCCTTACTAGGGATATCTTTTAAAAGCATATTAAATGGTGCTGATGGCTTGTCAATAGAATTTTTAGTATTTTATTATGAATTGTTGAAGGAATTACATAGTGAATGTCCACATACCTGCCATCTCTATTCTACATTAGTATTTTGCTATATTTATTACTTTATCATGTTTCTATCTACCTCACTCCATTCCTCTATCCATTTATCATTCTATCTTATTGTTTTGCAAGGGAGGGGGGCACCTTTCAAGGTGAGTTGTGGACATCTGAAACAATGAATTTATTTTGAATCACAAATGATACCAGCTTGCTATTTGGTGAATGGTATATTGCATCTGGTAGGACTAGTAATAGCTAGTTAAAAAAAACAAAAAAACAAAAAAAACACAAACCCAACAGAACAGCTTGCTGTGTTTAAAAAGAGTTTGCTTTCTCTGGTAAAAGAAGGTTGAATGTAGGAGTTCAGTGTTGGTATGGTGGTTCTAACATCATCCATGGCTTAAGCTCTTTCTCCCTGGTCTAGCATCCTAGCGTAAGGCATTCATCTGCAAGAACTTTCATGGCCTGAGATGCTGCTAGAGCTCCAGTCATCTCATTTTTCACAGTAGGAAGGAGGAAAGGGATAAAGTCTTCTTTTAATAACCAGTCCCAGAAGAACCAATAATTTTTTATAATCAACTTGTCTACTCTAGGGAAAATAAAATGAAGGAATTTTATAGGGACTATATTGTTTTTATAGATAAACTTTGGAAAAACTGAAGTATTTATAAAGTTTATACTGAAAATATAGTATTATGTATTCTTTTAATTAAATAGGTGGTTTATTTATTTCAGCCATTTCATTTTCCTGGGAAAAATCAAATGAGTTGAGGTTTCCTTTCCTAGCACATCTGTGTGGGTCCTGAGTTACTGTTAAAGACATTTGTGAAGGCAGAGAAGGTGAGTTTGAATAACTTTTCATGTAACTTGGGTTCAACAACATGATTTATTCAGTAAATTAATGGATTCTTATATTGAAATAATATCAAAATGATACTTTTTTATTGGATGATCACATCACTGTGATCACAATGCAATGCCATCAAAGCAAGGTGGTTCAACAGTAAAGAACCAGATGTTATCCTCAGGGATGCAAGCCTTGAGAGCTGCATGGGTTGAGAATTTGGCCTAATGATGATAGAAGTCCTGAAGGGTATTTTTGATAGCATTTAAAGGTTTTATATTTGCAGAAGAAGCTTTATTTTCTGGTCTTAAACATGATTCACATCTGGGGAGGTCTTGGGCAGAAGAGTATTGAAGGTTGATGGTATGGGGTGCCCAGCAGCAATAGGAATGTTTGAGGAGATCTGTGAGGTGGTCCATGTGCCAACTGTGACTAAGGCATTTTCATATTTATGACCAAGAAATTAAAATGACTATCACAGGTGAAAAAATTAATCCATACCTCCATCCTTTTCTACTTTTGATTAAAGAGTATCAGAAATGGGAATCTCTCCCTATTCTCAACTCTTTGTATTCCAAGAATTTGTTTTCTAAATAAGAATGTTTTAACTATAGATTATATTGAAAATCTTAGCTGCATTTACTTTATTTTCTGTCTCTTAATAAAAGTATTCTCCTTTAATTTTGCCTGCAATGTAAACGATCTTTTAGAGTTTTTTTTTTAATTTAAATTTATTTATTTTAATTAGAGGCTAATTACTTTACAATATTGTATTGGTTTTGCCATACATCAACATGAATCCGCCATGGGTATACACGTGTTCCCAATCCTGAACCCCCCTCCCACCTCAGTTTTAAAGCCTGAAATAGAAAACAGAATAAAGCAGCAACCACCAGTTCAGAGAAGCCAAAGTCCCTTAGTGGGAGGATAGGGGTGGTGGGAGGAAGGGCAGACTAAGTTAGAAAATTAAGTATGAATGAAGACATTCTTACCCTTAGGCTTTAAGAAAAAAGAACGAGTTTTGAGGAAGTCCCTGGAAGGTGCCTAATAAACGCTGTTGTGGTACTCCTGATTGCAAAACTACTGGCCTCCACTGTGCTGCCAGTTCCCCATTATAGAACTTGGAATATTATAGAACTTAGCGCACTTGCTTTTTAAAATTTTTAATTTATTTATTTTTGGCCATGGATTTTAGTTTGCTGATCAGAGATTGATTCTCTTGGACCCATGGAACTTTATAGAACTTGGAACATTATAGGACTTATTGAGCTTTTCAAAATTTTAAAGTTTATTTATTTTTTGGCTGCACAGCACATGGGGATGGAACCTGTGCCTCCTGCAGTGGAAGCTCAGAGTCGTAACCATTGGACTGCCAGGGAAGTCCCCTAGACAGCCTGTTTTTGCCATGTACAAGCCCAGTGAGCCCAGGCACTGGGTATCCCTAGGTGCATCTGTGCTTCTAGGAGAGCTGGGGGATATGGCTCACATGCCGCCCAGCAGCATCCGGAACCTGACTCTGCTCAGCGTTCAGGCTCCAAAAGGCATTCTAGAGGGTATGTCTATTGCTAGTTTGTCAGAGAACTCTCCATTAGTAATGGTTAATTTTATTTTGATTTGTGTGTGTGTGTGTGCATGATGTGGGGAAGGGGGAGACTTGAAATTTGCCTTCTGTCCCTCTCATTCTTCATTTCCATTTCCCATCTACTCTGTCAAATCTCCCAGATATGTCTCTGATATCTGATGTGTAGTCATGGATATGGCTTGAGAGAGTCCTCAGGATTTTCATTGGTCCCCATGTAAATTAGGGCTGCAAATAGTACTTGGGTGGGTTTGGGTATTACCTAATTCCACAAACAAGTGATACACAAATTTTGGCTCTGGACCATGGGTTCCAATCACCATTCTTACAAGGTATACACCTTACTGCTACAATTCTATGGACTCTATTGGTCACTCTGCAAATCAAGTTAAAGAAAATCTTTATGAATATATATTTGATTTAGAACTACATAACATTTTCTTCTAAATGTTAGATTATCCAAATTCAAAGAAGAAAAAAAGAGCATGTATTTTGACTTAATCACTAATAAGTCATCAGGTAGTGAAGCGTCTTTTAAGTGTGTGTTAGCCAGGTCTTGGCAATCTCTTTGTGACATTAATAATAGGAGAAAATAACAAAATTTCAATATTCCTCTTGGTGCTGGAGAATTTGAGGCACAGGCAGCTTCAGAGAGAGCTTCATGCTTCTCCTTCATGCTTGACCTTGCATTAGAATAACCTGGCTGCTGCTGCTGCTGCTAAGTCGCTTCAGTCGTGTCTGACTCTGTGCGACCCCATAGACATCTGGCAGCCCACCAGGCTCCCCCGTCCCTGGGATTCTCCAGGCAAGAACACTGGAGTGGGTTGCCATTTCCTTCTCCAATGCATGAAAGTGAAAAGTGAAAGTGAAGTTGCTCAGTCGTGTCCGACTCTTAGCGACCCCATGGACTGCAGCCCACCAGGCTCCTCCATCCATGGGATTTTCCAGGCAAGAGTACTGGAGTGGGGTGCCATTGCCTTGGAGGGCTTGTTAAAACACTGGGCCCCACTCCTACATATTCTGATTCAGTAGGTCTGGGACAGGGCTCAGGAATTTTTTATTTCTAACCATTTCCCTGGTGCAGCTGATGCGGCTGGTACAAGGGCCACACTCTGAGAATCGATGGTCCAGTAGATAAAAATAATCTCAGGTTGAAGTCTGATGATTATTTTGAGTCCCTTCCTCCAGGCCAGAGCTTGTTTCATGGCCTCTTCCCTCATTAGCATTGGTGTTTAACATAGCTGATCATTTTCAACTACATTTTTTAACTGTGTGCTTTTTATATTAAGTAGATAAAAGATTAGAAAGCAGGTGGAACATCCACATCCAAACCAGAAGAGGGCATTTTGGGGAAGAATTCCTAGTGTTCTACATCAGGGGTTGGCAAATGATGGTCCATGGGTCAAATCTGGCCCATTGTTTGTTTTTTAAATGAAGTTTTATTGGGATGCAGTCACCTGTTGATTTTTTGTATTGTCAATGGCTGCTTTTGGGGCTATAATAGCAGAGTAGTAGTTGCAGCAGATATCTCATTATCCGTAGAGGCAAAAATGTTTAGTATCTGGCGTTTTACAGAAAACATTTGCCTACCCTGGGTCTGTGTCTTTCTCTGAACAACTGTTGGCTGATTTAGGGAAGCTTTTCTCTTGAAACCCAGCAGTAAGCAACATCAGTTTACTTAAGCAGATATGAAACTTGAATCCTAACACTTTCTTCCGCCCTTTCTCAACTCTTCTCCCTCAACATGGAAAGTGGCCCATTAAGTGAAATGAAACTTGGCCCAATCAGCGATATTTAGAAAGTGGAAGGTGAAAGTGTTGACATCTGCTTGTATTTTGTGGTCCGAGCTTCTCTGGTAGCGCGTGATACGGCAACAGAGTTCTAGTTTGTGGCGCATCTCACGTTTTGTGAGAGATTGTCTCGTGTTATCTGACCTTAGTTGGATTTATGCCTACTAAGAAATGTGCTTTGATGAAAGATCTGCCTTTCTTCTTAACAGTGGCTGTCTAGGTGAATTCTTCCTTCCCTAAGTTTTGGTAATTTCAGTTAAGTGTATTCACTGCAATTCAATATCTGTATGTGTACATTAATGAACATGTAGGTATATTTTCAGACATATGTGTATTCTAATACCCAGGCATGTCCATCGTAGCTCTTTGCCTCTTACCTCCTTTCTGGTCTTATCTGCTCCTCTGCATTTGGTTCATATTACCAGAGAAGTGGCCACCAAGATAGGAGTAGAAGTGTAGGAGATATTTTGGGGGAAAATGCCTGGGAAGATTTAAGATGAAGAGGCAGGAGTGGTGGGAAGAATGTCACCCTGCAGAGCAGATCTGGCTGGAGAAAAGGAGGAGACAGCATATGAAGGCTTCCACACAGTGCTGTTCTCATAGGGTTGTGCCCCAGTAGCATGAATTCTTGAGCCTATGTCCCCGGGAGGGGTCAGTGCTACTTGCCACAGTGATTGGTTGGGGGCAACTGGGAAAGAGTGTCCCCAGCATGAACACAGCAGTGGGCCCACAGGGGTAGCAGGTGGGTGCTGGTGAATGTGCTAGAATATGCAGGAGATCCGAGAGACATATGTTCATAGCCTCTGTACCCTTATACCACTTTTATCTTGCCACCAAAGTTGTCATTAAAAAAACAGAAAAAAACCCCAAAAGTTCACCCATAGACCTGTGATAGTTCTGCTTTCCTTGCAGAATAGTCTGGGTCACTTACGGTGCTCTGCCATCTGACCCCACCCGCCTTTCCTCCGCCATACATATAATATGGCTTGCACGTGCCTCCCTTCTCTGTCACTGGCACCAAGCCATGTGGTTCCTTTTTCCTCATCTGCCCTTCCTCTCTCAGCCACTCATTGAAATCTTATTTCCTTTAGAAATATTTCGCCCTGGAACCTTGAAAGTCCAATTTACTTAGGAAACATTATTTGAAGTTATATGCTAAATGCTGTGAAGAGTCCAAAGATGAATCAGATATGGATTCTGCTCTGAAGGATTAACTTTAATAGGAAAAGTGATACTCTATAAACAGTATATTAAAAGGAACATGTAAGAAAAGGTATAAGAGCTGAGCACAGAAAAAAATATGGTGGGAATTTAAAAGAGGGAAAGATTACCTTCACAGCATAGAAATCTACTCTGAGAGGTGGGCCTTGAAGAATCAGTGAGAGTTGGGCATGAGGAGCTGAGAGGGACGGGAATTCCAGGTTAAAAGAATAACAAGGGCATAGGTATGGATTTCTGTAGAACAGCTTAGTGACTAGGGTTTTCAAACAGCACATAAGATCCATTAGTAGACTATTAAATGAATTTATAGGTCTTCTTACTAGAAAAACAGGAAGAAAATAAATAAAACAGAATAGGATTGAGAATGTTTGGAGTCTATGGCATGTAGTAAGTATTTTGGGAAATGTGTATATGTATATATATATTTCCATGTATTTAATGGATCACTATAGAAATGTATTTCATTAAAAAAAACTTTTTCATCTTATATTAGAATGTAGGTCAAGCTGGAATCAAGATTACCAGAAGAAATAACAATAACCTCAGATATGCAGATAACACCACCCTTATGCAGCAAGTGAAGAAGAACTAAAGAGCCTCTTGATGAAAGTGAAAGAGGAGAGTGAAAAAGTTGGCTTAAAGCTCAACATTCAGAAAACTAAGATCATGGCATCCAGTCCCATCACTTCATGGCAAATAGATGTGGAAACTGGAAACAGTGGCTGACTTAATTTTTTGGGGCTCCAAAATCACTGCAGATGGTGACTGCAGCCATGAAATTAAGAGACGCTTACTCCTTGGTAGGAAAGTTATGACCAACCTAGACAGCATATTAAAAAGCACATTACTTTGCCAACAAAGGTCTGTCTAGTCAAGGCTACGGTTTTCCCAGTAGTCATGTATGGATGTGAGAGTTGGACTATAAAGAAAGCTGAGCACCGAAGAACTGATGCTTTTGAATTGTGGTGTTGGAGAAGACTCTTGAGAGTCCCTTGGACTGCAAGGAGATCCAACCAGTCCATCCTAAAGGAAATAAGTCCTAAGTGTTCATTGGAAGGACTGATGTTGAAGCTGAAACTCCAATACTTTAGCCACCTGATGGGAAGAGCTGACTCATTTGAAAAGACCGTGATGCTGGGAAAGATTGAAGGTAGGAGGAGAAGGGGACGACAGAGGATGAGATGGTTGGATGGCATCACCGACTCAATGGACGTGAGTTTGGGTGGACTCTGGGAGTTGGTGATGGACAGGGAGGCCTGGAATGCTGCAGTCCATGGGGTTGCAAAGAGTCGGAAATGACAGAGTGACTGAACTGAACTGAACTGAGAAAGTAGCTGATTAACATTTTGTGATAATTTCAGGTGGACAGCAAAGTGACTCAGTCATACACATATATGTGTCCATTCTCCTCCAAACTCCCCTCCCATCCAGGCTGCCACATAACATTGACAGTGTCCCCTGTGCTATACAGTAGGCCCTTGTTGGTTGTCCGTTTTAAATACAGCAGTGTGTACATGTCGATCCCAAACTCCATTACTATCAGTTTTCCCACCCTTCCCCTCTGGTAACCGTAAGTTCCTTTTCTACATCTTGGGGTCTATTTCTGTTTTGTAAATAAGTTCACTTGTATCATTTGTTTTAGTTTTGCATATAAGCTGTACTATATCCCTTGCTGCTGCTGCTGCTAATTCGCTTCAGTCATGTCCGACTCTGTGCGACCCCATAGACAGCAGCCCATCAGGCTCCCCCGTCCCTGGGAATCTCCAGGCAAGAACACTGGAGTGGGTTGCCATTTCCTTCTCCAATGCATGAAACTGAAAAGTGAAAGTGAAGTCACTCAGTCGTGTCCGACTCTAAGTGACCCCATGGACTTCAGCCTACAAGGCTCTTCCATCCATGGGATTTTTCCAGGCAAGAGTACTGGAGTGGGGTGCCATTGCCTTCTCTGACTATATCCCTTACTGTGGGCAAATTTTTGTTTTATTTGAGTTTATTCAACAATACAAATTTATAAAACATTTCTTATATACCAGCCACTGGGTAAAATTCTAGGTGAACAGTGATGAAAAAACTGACGTATGCTCTAGCACAGGGGTTCCCAAGCTTTAGCAGCATCAGAAACACCTGGAAGACTTAATAAACTACAGATCGCTTCAGAATTTCTCATTCATTAGGTCTGGTGTGGGCTCTGGAACTTTGCATTTCTATGAAGTTCTCAATCGATGCTAAAGATCCTGGTAAGGGACCACATTCGGCACTGGTCTAGTGAGCTACTTAAATAAATACAAATAAGTATCTGATGGCTGTTAGGAGAAAGAAGAATACAGAATTGTGTGTGTGTGAGAGAGAGAGAGAACTGAGAAAACTATTATGATTTGGGTAGTTAGGGATGATGTCTGAGAAAATAGCTTTCAGGCAGCAGGAACATCATATCAATGACCCAGAGGAACTGAAAGCATGAGTGAGAGAAAGATTTGAATTGAGACTGGTAAGTAAGTACGGGCTAGATCATGTGGAGTCTTTAGTCCAATGACATTCAAATTGGAATGTGTTCATTCTTAGAGAGTATGTAGACTTTCTAATGGGTATGCAGGCACATGTAATGTTTAGGAGAATCATCTTCTTCTGTGCTTTTTTTTTGTTGTTGTTTGTTTATTTTATTTTAAACTTTACATAATTGTATTAGTTTTGCCAAATATCAAAATGAATCCACTACAGGTATACATGTGTTCCCCATCCTGAACCCTCCTTTTAAAATGGATCTACCCACGGCCAATATTTTGGTAGCTCTCATTTACCTTTTCCTTTATGAATAAAGGCTTATCTCCTTATCAACTTATCTCCTAGTGAATCTTGCTTAGGGTATAAAATACTTGGGGAATAAACTAAGGAATAACTTGAAATACAACTCAGCAAGATAAAATAACTCAATAAAAAAAACTCAAAAAACCTTGGTGTTGAAAGGGGGAAAAGTAAATTACTCTTATCATGGAATTAAAATAAAACCTGTTCTCAAGGCAGTTGGTCTCTAGTTCTTGGCTTTCAACAAAATTGAAGGAGGCCCTAAATAAGTTGTCAGCAGGTAGGGCATTAAAAGTAATTTTTGATGATGGATCACTTTGTTATTTTGATATATAACTAGAAAGGAGAGTCTAGCCTTTAATGTCATTCCTTAACAAAACTTTTCTTTCCTCGAGGTGGATAAAACAAGCACTTTCTCTTACCTCTATGAAAAATTAGAAAAAGAAATAACTCTGAAAACTGTCATAATTTAGTAATGTGAAGTGAAGTTGCTCAGTCGTGTCCGACTCTTTACAACCCCATGGACTGTAGCCTACCAGGCTCCTCTGTCCATGGGATTTTTCAGGCAAGAATACTGGAGTGGGTTGCCATTTCCTTCTCCAGGAGATCTTCCTCCCAGGGATTGAACCCGGGTCTCCCACATTGTAGGCAGACACTTTATCTTCTGAGCCACCAGGTACTATCAAATCATAGATGCATGAATTAATTGGGATAAAAACAGGGTTGTGGAATTCATTATGAGATTCATTTCTGATACAGTGTATGTATTTAATCATTATCCATAAAATTTACAATATATTTACGTTATGTTGAGGAGCTTTATACTTGTGATCAACATAATACCTACACCACCCAGAATAATTTTTGGGGGTCAGTGTATCAGTTCTTTGTAAGATATTTAGGGCACCAATTTGTGAGCAGAAACACAGAACAGAGGTAGCCCTGAAACTGAGGGATGGCTTTGATTTTTTGGCAGAATTTGTGAGTCCAGGTCTCTCAGATCAACCCTGTGCTGCTCTGTGAGCTTGAATTTCCCTTCCTCTGCATCGAAGGTCTTACCTTCCTGGTGTCTGGGATTTATGAAGCTGCTGCTTCTTGAAATAAGCCTCAGGGAGATGTTTGGGATTTCCACACCACTCATCAGTGATGACAAGTTTCTGGTGTGTTCTAACAGAGGAACTTGACTGAGGACCAGAGGTCCAGTCACGAGCAGCATGCTACTGCTCAGCTGCTTTAAGAAAACCATCGTCATGCCTCTGTGGTGCCCGGCGAGGATGCTTGGAATGGTGCTGGGAGTGATGCTAGCTCACAGCTTCCTCACATCTGATGGAAGGGTTTTCTCCTGAGGCTCACCAGCTTTCAAGGTGCATCTTCAGTGGAGTAGTATCCAGGTGTTCTGTGAAGCTTAGCCATTTGGATCCCATCATTTCTGTCACCTCCACCCAAACTAGTTTTGTGTGGTAGAAAGAAATTTCTCTTTAATTTCAGTCTTAAGTGTAGCTTATGATTACTTCCTCTTTTCCACGACTTTGCTGGAACACAAAGCAGATGGGGAAAAGCTACCAATTTCTCTGACTAGGATGGGGTTTTGGTTGTTGTGGGATTTCCCCTTTTGAGGTGTTTTGGCCTTGAGGTTACCCTTCTTAACCTTGCCCTGGCATCAGCCTTCTTGGCTTTATGTTTCTTCTTATTATTATCCAGCTTCTCTGTGTTTTCATCCACCATCTTGCAAGATGGGCAAGAGGCAGAACAGTATTTTTTTAACATAGAACATTTATGTTCACGCTGCTACTGCCAAGTCACTTCAGTCGTGTCCGACTCTGTGCGACCCCATAGAGGGCAGCCCACCAGACTCCCCCATCCCTGGGATTTGGGTTGCCATTTCCTTCTCCAATGCATGAAAGTGAAAAGTGAAAGTGAAGTCGCTCAGTTGTGTCTGACTCTAGCGACCCCATGGACTGCAGCCTACCAGGCTCCTCTGTCAATGGGATTTTCTAGGCAAAAGTACTGGAGTGGGGTGCCATTGCCTTCTCTGATTTATGTCCATAGAAAAACTTTAAAAAAAATTTTATCTCAATCTATCTCTGTCTTTATTAATATGGCTCTAACTCTATATATAGAACAGAAATATATATATATGTATGTGTGTATACAGATATATTTTTGCTGTTGTTTTTAGTCATAAAATATATATGTACACACACACATATACATTTATATTTTTGCTGTTGTTTTTAGTCATTAAATGTGTCTGACATTTTTTTGGCCCCATGGTCTATAGCCCTCTAGGCTTCTCTGTCCATGGGATTTCCCAGGCAAGAGTACTGGAGTGGCTTGCCATTTCTTTCTCCAGAGGATCTTCCTGACCCAGGGATCGAACCCGTATCTCTTGCATTGGCAGATGGATTCTTCACCATTGAGCCACCAGGGAAGCCTATATTTATATAATAAAATGACCAACATAATAAAATGTTCATAATAACATTAAAAATCAACAAAAAGACTTTGAACCAGAAAAAGCATAAGGATAACTCATTGCTGTAAGTATAATGGAAATATGAGTTTAAGGAGAAAGTGAATTGTCCTCAGATACAGAAGAAGGAGTCCATGACTGTCTAGAGGAGTGGACTAGATTGGAATATAGGAGGTTTCTGGAAAAGAAGGGATTAGCCTTGGGAGGAGCAGAGATAAGAAAAGCCAGAGCTATGGGTGAGTGGTCTGAGGTGTGAGGGCTCCCTTTCTTTTTCTTTTTCTTTTTTTTTAAATATTTATTTTTACTTATTTATTTTATTTGGCTGTGAAGGGTCTTAGTTGTGGCATGTGGGATCTAGATTCCTGATCAGGAATTAAATCTGAGCCCCCTGCACTGAGAACATGGAGTTTTAGCCACCAAACCACCAAGGAAGTCCTAGGACTCCCATTGTTGTCTACACACTGACTCTGCTTCTTGAATTTTAAGGTAAAACTGCTTCCTTCAACTGATTGTCCTTTTCTGTCTCTCTTGCTTCTTCTCTCTTTCCTTCCTCCAATATCCCCTTCCTTCACTGACCACACAACAGGTCAAAGGGGTATAGGATGGAGATAAGCATCAGGGAATATGAGACAGAAAAACAACATGGTTATGTGACCATGGATGTGGTTAAGTTTGAGGGGGGTTCTTATTTAGGTGGGGGAGCTGAAGGGGATGGAGTGAGAAAGATAAGTGCACAGGTGAAGTCATATCATGTCTGTTGTTTTTCTGCCCTTTAAGCCCCAGGATGAGTTCCTGGCTGGAGAGGCTTGTAGGGCAGGCGGTGGGGAGAACAGCTGCTCTACCCCTTGGATAAGGCAAGTGGGGTAGCCATGCTGGTCTCTGCCTCCTTCTAGAAGAGGTGGGAAGATTTTCTCTTTAGCAAAAGGAGTTTAAGTAGCAGAAAACCGTCTGGACCAAGAGTCAGAGAGTTGGATTCAGGCCATGCACTACTACTCTTTTCTGTGACCTTGGGAAAAGCATCTTGACTTTTGCCCAGTTTGTAAAGGACAAAAGTTGGATAAAGTGATCTGTGCATTTTCTCCCTACTCCAAAATAAGTGTTTGTGAGTTTTGAGAATTGGAAAGAGTTTATAAAAGCCTAGGAACTTTTGTTTTTCTTCATCATCCTTGATGAGAAAAATTACAGTGAACTTTCCAGTTCATTGTTTAATAAAAAAAAAAGAGGAAAAAAGGAGTCTTTTCTCTTTGCAAAAAACATCAAGATTTACTCTGCCCCCTAATAGTTGCCTGGGTAGAATTTTCCATCTTAGCACAAAGCAGCTCGACCTGGTTTCAACTAATCTCTGTACACCCCTGATTTAACAAGAGGAACTGGAAGAGTCAGACAGTGTGTGGGAAGACTGGAGAAAATAGGAAGGTATAGAAACCACTAGAGATGGAGATAAGTTAAACATTCTGGCAAATTATCACGGTGTATTGCTCATACTGAATGCTTAGGCAGTTGGGAAGGTAGTTAAGAGAATGGCTTTAAATGCTTCATCTAATTGCAAGCAGCTGTCGATTAGTGGAGCTTGACCAACTGTTTTTAATTCCACTCAGTGGTGATGAAGAGAATGAAATTTTTAAGGGAAACTGGCAGGGGCTGTGTGTGTGTGCATGAAGTTGCTTGCACTTTTTTTAGAGGTCAGAGAGTGCAGTAACTACTAAGAAATGCTCTTTGAAACCATGGCAGCCTTTCATGATAATGATTTTCCTAAATTTTACCAACATTTATCAAAATTTTGGATGGAGGCAAACTTCTCTGTTACCCAAATTCTGGAATGATTTTTCATGGGGAGTGATTCATCCCCCGATGGTGAGTGACTGAATGACTTGTGCCAATACAGAAGCAATTGTTCAATGCAGGCAGTAAATTTCGAATGAGAGATCATAACGTCAGTTGAGTCTTCTCCTTAAGGAATGTTTCATTTCACTTTTTGGATTAGAAAAATAGGAAAAATAAGAAAGTGGAAAATTTTAGCTCGTTTCCTGCAGCTGTAAAACCTGCTACAAATTCAACTTGAGAGCTTTTCAGAAGACAAAGTTTTGAGTAACTGAGTCTAATCAGTTTGATACCGCTTTTGATGGAATTACGCTTCTATATTTTCTTTTTCCTAATAAGATTAGTAATCTTTTCTAGTATTTATTGCTTTCATTTCTTGTCATACATTTAAAAAACAGTTATTTCAATGTTTCTGCATTGCAAACTGGAGAGACCGTTAACTTGATTGAAAGCAAGGCTTCTGTGAATACATGAAGGCCTACAAGTCCTAAAAGGAGCTAACTCAACTCAAAACATGCAGAAAAAGACAATTGGCAGAAACTCTCAGGGAAAAAGGGGCTATACTCTTTCAATATCAATTACAATCCCTTTTATAGCCTGAATTTCAGTGCCTTGAAAGAGAAAGTAAGTTTTCTAAGTATGAACATGTGCAAAGATTTATCAACAAGGATATTCTTCACAGCCTTGTTTACAATAGTGCAGAATATCCCAAATGTCTACAATTGGCCTTAACTCAATAATTTATAGTGTTCATATGCAGGCATAAAAATGTGGGAAAGAATATCAGTGACATGGGGAAATGGTCATATGGACTAGGTGAAAATCAGGATCAAAAGGAGTTATTTTAGTAATTCTTGCCTGGAGAATTCCATGGATGGGGGCTACAGTCCATGGGATCACAGAGAGTCAGATACGACTGAGTGACTAACACAGACGTATTTAAATATATATTTAAAATTGTGTGGTATGTATACGTGTATGAAAAACCAAAGTTGAGCTTCCCTGGTGATTCAGTGGTAAAGAATCTATCAGCCAATGCAGGAGACATGGATATGATCTGTGATCCAGGAAGATCCCATATGCCATGGAGCAACCAAGCCCGTCTATTGAGCCTGTGCTCTAGAGCCTGGGAGCTGCAGCTACTGAAGCCCACACACCCTAGAGCCTGTGCTCTGCAATGAGAGAAGTCATCACAACGAGAAGCTCATGCGCTGCAACTGGAGAAAGCCCGCGCAGCAACGAAGACACAGCACAACCATAAACAAATAAAATTATTTTAAAAAAAGGAACATCCAAAGTCAAAAGAACAAAGGGAAAGAGTGGCAGTGGGATTACACATCATTTTTATTTTCATGGTTTTTCTGTGTTCCTTAATTTTTCCCCGAAGAACACAGACTACTTTTATAATTAGAAAGAAAACTATTTTCAAATAAATTTTCAAAAATGTCAATTCTGATATCATAAAGGATTTTACTCCCTGTCAGGATGAAGCCTAAAGAGGAGACTCATGTCCGGCAAGGGAGAAAAAAAAATCAAGAAGGACAGCACTCAATAAACACCTAATTATGTTTCTGATCTCGTGCCTGTTTGAAGCACTCACACTTGTTTTGACTCAGCTAGATAAGTCAGCTCCTCTATAACAGTCACAATTTCCACCAGCTGTTTTCGATGTTTGAGGTTATGTTTTTGTTTGAGTGAACTTCACTGCCTATCCCTTGAGCGAGCTTATGAACAATTGTAAAGGAAGTCTTTGAGGCCGACTCAGAGGAAAGCTGCTAATCTCATGACATCCACAAGGATTTGAAAAGGCAGCTCCATCTATGCTGTTTCTGTTTTCCTTCCATGGAAGGTCTCTTGATGTCAGAAAAATGGGCCACTTCTGGGTCCAGTTGTTGGATGGAACATTCGTGACCACAGCTGTGTCCAGGGGTTCCCACAGACACATTTAACCTAGAAGCCATGAGTGACAAACCCTACGCAGGGTACGCTTCCAGCCCTTTCCTGGGTTTTGCTTCCCATGTGGTAGTTCTCTTCCAGGAGTTCAGAGTTGGGGAGCGCTCTGGCAGGAAGCTATTTATCATTGAGAACCACCAAAGGAGGGCTCCTGCCATCTGTGCCTGACACCTCTGAGACTTTCTTTTGAGCTGGAAGCCAGGGGGTTCTCAGTGCATGATGTGGCAGAGTTTCTGGAAACAGATTTGGGGAAGAGGAAGCTGACTTATGTGGGAGTCACCATGTCAGTTGTCATTCTCTGGCACCCCCTCCCCCATGATGTTTTTTTTTTCCCCAAAGGAAAAAAAAATGCTGAAGCTGTTAGTAGGAGTTGAGATTCAGTTAGAAATATTCTGGGGCAGAGTGAAGGTTTACCTGACTCTGGGAGCCCACCTTTGTGGGTTATTACCTGGTTTAGTTCATATTCCTTCCAGTGTACCTTGTCCTCCTCTCCTTTTTTCCCTTTAATTCATGCAAACTAACCTGACCCAAATTTGTTATTTTTCATTTAAATGCTGTTTGCAAAGTGAGCATCTGTAAGCCAGCTACCTTGCCTGGCAATCAAGAAAACTGTTATAAAGAACATATATTCAAGGAGCTCACAGAGAATGAAGGCAAGTAAGCAGTGATGAGGCTAAGAACTATGCTAAAGTGGGCTTCCCTGGTGGCTCAGTGATAAATAATCCATCTACCAATGCAGGAGACATGAGTGCAGTCCCTGGGCTGGGAAGAGCCCCTGGAGGAGGAAATGGCAACCCACTCTGGTATTCTTGTCTGGGAAGTCCCATGGACAGAGGAGACTGGCGGACCACAGTCCATGAGGTCACAAACAGTTGCACATGATTGAGTGACTGAGCACACATACACTGTGCTAGTGATTTGTTGGGGCTGGCAAAGCTGTAGGTCTGGCACTTCTATCTATCTCCAGAGAAACTGCTAGAACAGATGGTTACTTGAACATTCTTGACCAGAGCAATGTATTGGTTTGCTAGTAGAATTCCATCAGTCAAGACTCTTTCAGTAGTGACAGAAACTCAGCTCAAGCTCAAGATATTGTAACTTTAGGCCCAGCAGGATTCAAATGATGTCATCAGAAGTCTTATTTCTTTCATTTCTTGGCTGAGTTTTCTTCAGTGTGGGTGTCATTCTCTGCCATGCTCTTCCCTCTTGGCACTGGCTACCAGAAGCCCCAGACGTGCTGCTTATCCGTCTTGTAATACCAGAGGGGAAAGGTCTCTGTTCCAATAGTTTCAGCAGTTGTTTGGGGCTGACTCTAATTAGATCACCCTGTGTCTTGCCAGCCAGTTTATGTGGGTTGGGTGTGTGCACGTTCACTGAACAGACCTATTTTGGGGGCCCTTCCCTGTGCCCAGTGAAAGACTGCTGGGTAAGCACTTCCATCCCAATGCCCCTGATATCCTTTTCTTGAAGAATTATTATAATTTGAACTGTCCTAAGTTATCAGAGCAGTTCTAGCAAACTTCAACTTTAATACAGAAGGGATTGGAGTTTTCATTTTTCTGATTTCTTATTTCCCAGAGGCTCTAGAATCCCTATGCAAATTTCCCTGCTCCCTGCCCAGCAGTGAGAACTTCCTCTCCAGAGTTTAAGAAGAGTGCCTCTCCCCCAGGACAGGGGGTGCCTACTTCTCTTGTGTTTGTGTGACTAAGAGGGTGACTCAGATGTTTAGTGCAGTGGTTCTCAAGGTTGTGGTCCCCAGATTAGCAGCATCAATATCACCTGGAAACTTGTTAGAAATGCAAATTCTCTGGCCCCATCCCAGACCCACTGAATCAGAAACTCTGGGGGTCAGGCTCAGACATCTGTGCTTTGACAAGTCGTCCAGGTGATTCTGATTCAAGTTTTGAAACCACTGATCTAGGGTACAGTCCAATACAGTCTTCTCTAGAAAGACTCTGAGTTCATGTAGACTTTTCTGCTTTATATTCTGCCTTCCTAGGCTCCTGACACCAAAGGGAAAACTCTTTCTTTCTTGATGTCCCTCATTGGAAGTGAAGAGATTATTCTGTGCTTGGAGTAAGAACTTTGCAGTGAGCTGCAGCTGAGAATCCCTCAGTAGACTTCTGTTGGCCACACATCAGGGAACGAATGTTCCTGGAGATGCTGCAGCTGCCAGGCTCAACTTAGACAAAGGAACTTGAAAATCTTTCTAATTCTCTGAGGGGACCTTGTTTGATGTAGACCTAGAAGAGTTTTGCTGCTGATCAGAGGGCCTATAAATCCAATATTTTATATAATCATTTAAACAACATACAAAAAGTCTAGGCTGGGTGCTGGATGTACAATTTCCCACAAAACAGACATGTTTCCTACCCTCATTGAGCACAAGGTCTGGTGAAGGACAAAGCTGTATATGTAGGTATTAACCGTAGACAGTGATTTGATGGGGAAAAAATATAGGGTGTTTAGGAATTCATTGCAGGCCATTTAAAACAGACTAGACTGGACAGGGAAGGCTTGTCAAGGGAAGTTTTGTCTAAACTGGAACCTGAAGGAGAAATAGTCATCGTTTGGCAAAGCAAAGGAGAAGAGAATGCCAGGCAGCATGTACAAAAGTCTGTTGTTAAAGGAGAACTTGGTGGATTCAAGGAACTAGAACAAACTCAACTGGACTGTAAAGGGAGGCATTGGCGAGGGGTAAGACAATGGGATGGGTCAAGTTATTCAGATGGTATTAACCCCTTTGGACCTTATCCTAAGAGCTGTAGTAACCCACTGAAGTGTTTCAGGCTGAAGAAGTGAAGTGATCGGATTTATTTCAGAAAGAGTGCTTTAGAATGGAATGGGGATGAAGTCAGGCAGAGTCAAGATCACAGACAGGAAGATGACTCAGAAAGCTGTTGTGATAATGAAATGAAAGATAGTGGTTCCTGAGTCTAGGCTAATGGAAATGGGGTTGGAGAGCAGTGGGTTAATTTGGGCCACTAGTGTGTGGGTGAAGTGTGGGCCAAGGGAAAGAGCATTCAAATGAGGGCTCCAGGTGGCCAACTTGGGTTAACAATAGCGAAGGCATGAGTCTCCAGGAGTCATGGGTTCAATTTTAGACAAGTTGAATTTGTAAAATGCACTAGAGGAGATATGCAATATGCAGTTGCTGTCCAGGTCTGAGCTCAGACAAGAGGTCTGGTTGAGAGTAAATATTTGACAGTCATCAATACATAAATGACTGTAAGGCCAACAGAGCAGATGGCATCCCCTAAGGAGAGTGTATCAGGAAAGAGGAGGGCTTAGAGCCCAGAGGAACTCTGGGATTAAGAAACAAGCAGAGGAAGAAAAACCTGTAAAAGTCAGGTTAAAGGGCAATCCACACGTGCAATATGCTAGTTGTCATGGAAGGGTTGGAAAGCAGATTTCAGTGCCTTTAGAAAGGCATGGTTGTAATGTCTCAGTTCTTTACCTTTCAGAGCTTGGGCCAGGTCATCTCCAAAGTCATGCAGAGCTACTCCCATCTGCCAGAAACCTCTGGTGCTATTCCAGAAGAGCTCATTCACAGGGACTTTTCAGGAAATACTGTTTTCCTGTAATTATTTTCTTAGGCAGATAAAATGGCACTTGCTGAGTCATAATTTATTTAAGGAGACCCCATCCATACTTTCTTTCAACTGGCTGTCTTTTTCTAAGTGAAGTCTATTAGATGCTTCACATATTTTCCTCTCCTAAGCTTATCTCAGTCCACTTTCAGGTCTATGTTTCACTGTGCCTCTGACCCTCAGCCTGCTTGCAGACAGATGGCCACAGATGTTCACTTTGTAGTTGTAAGTAACCTGAACGTGGTGGCGGCAGCACATTGTCTGGTCCCCAACTGTAATAGTGCTCTGTGGCCTATAGGACTCTTCAGCCACTGGTGACTTCCCTGACTGAATTACTGTCTTTTTTTCTGGTTTTCTTTCTCTCTCTACAGCTGGACACCCTGGGGAGTTATTTTGGCTAGAACTCAACACGCACAGCTGATACCTCCAGCTGCACATTCTTTTTGGCTCTACAAAGGCTCTCGGTGTTCTTACAACTTATTCAAGTAGAGAGCCATAGGGATAGTGGCCCACCCAGATATTCTTTAAAAGCATTAAAAATGGTTCTTCATTTTTGGGGCCAGTCCTGTCAGTTGAAGTGAGTAGGAGGAATAGTTCAAAATATATTGAGAGTCAAAATAAATTCATATCTTGGTATTCTTGGCATTTCATAGTTTTTTTTTTTTTTTTAAATAATTAAAGGATCAATAAAGTGGCTGTGCTGTGGTGGACCTAATTATGCAGCCTCTA
This sequence comes from Bos mutus, assembly GCF_027580195.1. Taxonomy (NCBI): domain Eukaryota; kingdom Metazoa; phylum Chordata; class Mammalia; order Artiodactyla; family Bovidae; genus Bos; species Bos mutus. The sequence goes on from NC_091625.1 coordinate 44,154,602, forward strand.
CATAAGAAGGATTCAGTATGTTTTCAAAATATTTCACCCTGAGCTGTGAAATGCTGTAAAGACTCAAGATTTAACAGAGTCTAATATGGTGCACTATGGGAATTCATTCACGGCTTTAGGGATTGCCTGGAGGCATCCAAAGTCTCCTATTATCCACTGGCTCTTTTTACCTAAATGTCTTACTAGCACCATCTCAAAGGCCATAGGCTCCTACTGAGCTCTCTTCTTCTCCAAGCATGCTCATCCTCATTGTTTCTCTCTCCATCAGCTCTACTGACCTCTCACTCCAGGCCTCTGAGTCTTCTTTAATTCTTCCTGTTCTCTCAATACCCCATCAGCTGCCCAAGTTTCCCTGGTTGTACCACTGAATCACCTCTGCCCTTCTTTTCCTCTTTCTATGGTCATACCAGCCCAGATGTATGCATTTTTATTGTTGCGGGACTAGAAACGTCTCCTACACACTGTGACCTTTCTTCCTTCTATTTGTCTTCCTTGACTTCATCACCTAAAGAGATGTTGAAGTTAATTTTCCAAAAACACTTTTATCACAGTTCTTCCCTATCCAAAGTATTCTATAGTTTCTTATCATCTTCGGAATGAGTCCAACACTCCCCCCAAAGACTCTGAGATCTTCGTACAGTCTCCCCAGTTGCCTGCTGGGATAAGTTTACTCCAGCCACTTATATTTATCTTGCTTCATTTTTCCATAAAAATAATTTTGATTCTTTCTGTCATTCAGCTTGTTTTGCATCAGAAGATGTTGTTTTCCAGCTTAGTTTTGCATCAGAAAATGTGCAGTATACAAGTATACATTTTTCATGTGATTTAGTTGTTGGTAAATGCTATTAAATATTAAAGGATGAGAACACAAGGCTAAGCCATAAAAATTTCTGAAGGACTGCATGTTTTGAACTGGGGACTAAGATTGCCATTGATTGTGGAAAATAATCCTGTGCCCTCTGCTATATACTCACCTAAATATTTCACGGTTCTCTGGGCGATTCCTTTCATTCATCAAACATTGAGCACTTCTTTTCTCAAAGACAATTCTGTTCTCTCTCTGCCTGGAATCTACTCCTTCCATGAAGTGCTGAGGCCAGCTTTTACTTGTTTATTTGTTTGTTTACATTTGAGAGATTTGTCAGAGATAAAAGCTGTTGATGGGTATTGACTCTTGTGGAGGAAAGTTAGACACTTGTTTTGACACCTAAGAAATAATACCCATTTTTCCATATTGTTCAGGTTACCATTGCTACATAATAAACATTCCCTCAAACACAGAAGTGCAATGCAATATGTTTGTTTGTATGCTTTGGGGCAGGAATTCAGAAGGGGAACAATGGGGGATGGCTTGCTTGCACTTCCCCTCCCCCATGTCTGGGGTTGACTCAATAGCTGGGGGCTACAGTCATCTGAGAACTTGTTCACTCACATATTTGGCTCTTGGAAAGGAGGACTTGAAGACTGCTACTGCCAACTCAAGCACCTTCTTGCAGCCTCCCTGTGTGACTTGGCTTCCTCACAGCATGGCAAGCTTCTATCAGACTTCTTACCTGCTGGCTCAGGGCTCCAGTGATGACAATCTCTGTGAATAAGATAGAACCACATTGATGTCAATAAGCAAATCCAGCAGAACCTCCAACACATGTTATTGGAGACAAGTGAGTCACAAAGTTCCCAGATTCAAAAGCAAGGGATACTGACCCCATCTGTCACTAGGAAAAATGTCAATAAATTTGAAGATATGCTTTAAAATTGCCATATATATGAATCAAGAAATCAGCTGTGGCTACTGCCTTTAGAAACATGATCTAGTGGCCTGATGTTGTGAAATTGTGCCAGCTTGTTCGGTGCAGGTCATTCATGGTAAAAGTAACCTAAAGCAGAAATGTGTCGATCGTTTGGGTGTATCATCTGCTGTGCTTTGCCTTTGCCTTTCCCTTCACCCTTGTTACCCTGGGATTGTACCTCCTAATAAAATCTTAGAACTTAAACTTGGGGAATTTTTTTTTTAGGTTTGAGTCTTTCTTTATAAAAAGAAATCTGGTAAGAACATATCTTCATTTCCTTTTTCTTTTCTTTAATAGGCTAGAGTTGATATTTAAGACTTAAAAAAGGTGCTTCTGAGAGTTTCAACATTTGGCAGTTGGTAATAACTGGGAAATGTGATTACATAAACTCCAGTTTGGGTGAAGAGGCAGGTGGTATTTTTGGAGAAGTCAGTGTCAACTTGAGGCTGCAGCCACACTGACCACCTCCAACCCATCTGCAGAGACATTTCTGTCTCCAGCTAGTAAAGCCCCCTCCTTCTGCCTGCTTTGACTGCCTTTCCAAGTTCCCCTTTTTTTTTGACCTTAAGTTTCAGCTTTATGAATTGTCAAAAGGACTGGGTCACTGGATTCTACCTGTAAGAGCTTCAGAGGCTGTGGCTTTGGAGAGGGGCAGTTTTCTGCTCTTCTCACATCTGTGTTGACATTCATTAAAAAATTACTCACTGAGAGCTTTCATGTCCCAAGAACTGTGCTGCTGCTGCTGCTGCTGCTAAGTCGCTTCAGTTGTGTCCGACTCTGTGTGACCCCATAGACGGAAGCCCACCAGGCTTCCCCGTCCTTGGGATTCTCCAGGCAAGAACACTGGAGTAGGTTGCCATTGCCTTCTCCAATGCATGAAAGTGAAAAGTGAAAGTGAAGTTGCTCAGTCGTGTCCGACTCTTAGCGACTCCATGGACTGCAGCCCACCAGGCTCCTCCATCCATGGGATTTTCCAGGCAAGAGTACTGGAGTGGGGTGCCATTGCCTAGGGGATATAATTACAGAAAATGAGCAAAACTGGACATCGTTCTCGCCTACATGGGGCTTATGTATCATGAAGACTGAGGTGGCAGTTTGTCCAACTACCCAGGAGAGATGTGAAGTGCTTTGAAGGCTTACTAAGAGAGTTTGATAATGGGAAGATTCCCTGAGGAAGCAGTAGTTGAGCTAAGGACTGAGGCAAGAGTACGTGTTAATCAGGAAAAGAAGGGAGAGTGACCCAGAGACAGGAGTCTGTGGGAGGAGGGGACAGGAGGAGGAGTTGACAGGATACAGGATGAGGAAAGGATGAGCCACTGTGAGTGGGAGAGAGTGAGAGGAGTGGGATGGAAGGTGTAGCTGATGAGAAGCATAAGAGCCATGAAGCCTGGAGCCCATGACCATGGTGTGTCAGGGTTCTCCAGAGAAACAGAACCAATAGAAGACACACACACATTGTTTATATATATAAACAGAATCAATAGGATATATATATATATATATATATAATGTATACCCTACATATAATTCTCTCTGTAAATCCTATGTATAGTATAACCCGAAATGAAATATATTTAAATAAAGAGAGGTGGCAAGTCTGAAGTCTGTAGGTCAAGCAAGCAGGCCGCTATAAACTCAGGCAGGCGATGATGCTGCAATCTTGAGGCATAATTTCTTCTTAGAGTGTTTTCTTTTCTGAGAAACTTTGATTTTTGCTCTTAAGGCCTTCGACTGATTGGATGAGGCCTACTACTTTATCAAAGAATTTACTTAAAGTTGACTAACTGTAGATGTTGAAAGTGTTAGTCGTTCAGTTGTATCTGACTCTTTGTGACCCCATGGACTGTAGCCTCTGTCCATGGGATTCTCCAGGCAAGAATACTGGAATGGGTTGCCATTCCCTCTCCAGGGAATCTTCCCAACCCAGGGATCAAAACCGGGTCTCCTGCATTGCAGGCAGAGTCTTTATTATCTGAGCCACCAGGGAAGCCCTAACTGTAGATGTTAAGCACATCTAAAATGTCTTCGCAAAAACACCTCTATTAGCGGATAATTTCTGGGAGGTATAATGTAACCAAATTAACATATAAAACTACCCATCACACATGGTGAGGATGTGCCACACATTGGAGTAATGGGAAGCCCTTGAAGAGTTTTAGGAAAAGATAATATAATTAAATTTGCATTTCCCAAATGCACTTTATGCGGACAGGAGGTTGGTGTATATCACCATCACCAGGGATCCTTGTGATGGTCATAAGAGCTTTTCCAAGTGTCTGTTTCTGCCCTCCAAGGTGCCTTGGTACTGAATTGGTCAGATGTTCCTCCTGGGTGTGCCCCTATCATCTTGAAATTATCTTTTCTTCATCAGGATTTATCATGCTGTGTTTTATTTTGTGTTGACATCAATGAAGCTGGATGTTCTTCAGACACAGGAAGCATGTCTTGTCCATCAGAGCATCTGTAGAGCCTAGGGCAGTGCCTGGCGCTTATTTACCTAGTAAGCATTTGTAAACAAAATGAGTTCAGATGAGTTTAGTGTTTCCCCCAAAGTATCATAGGAAAGGAACAACAGTACTATAAGTAGTGCTGGGGAGCAGAAAACTAATATTAATATAAAAATTATTATGCTCTTATTTCTAGCTTCCTTTCACTGGCATGATACCTAATTGGTCCTCTACTTATTTTACATAGAGTGGCTATTTTAGAATATAATACTTTCTTAAACTTTTTATTTTGGAAAAATTATATATTTACAGAGAATTTGCAAAGATAGCCCAGAGAGTCCTAAATGTCCATTACTAGTTCTTCTAATGTTAATATCTTATATTACCATGTTATATTTGTCAAAATGAAGAAATTGACATTGGCACATCATTACTACCAGTCTAACTCTAGATTTTATTTGCCTTTCACCACTTTTTCCCACTAATGTTCTCTTTTTGTTCCAGAATTCATTCCAGGGAACCACATTGAAATTAGACCCGTCTCCCTGGACGTGTCTCCCTGGTCTCCCAGGAGACCCTCTGGTCTGTGACAGTTTCTCAGTCTTTCCTTGTTTTTTATGAATTTGACAGTCTTACTGTCTTGAGGAATACTGGCTAGATACTGTATAGAGTGCCCCCCCAGTCTGGATTTGTATGATATTTTCTCATGATTAGACCAGAGTTATGGGTTTTTGGAAAGAATACGACAGTGGAGTGTTCTTGCCACATCATATGACAAGGGTACATGATACACACGTAATATCACAGAGGACATTAACCTCCATGACTTGGTTAAAGTAGCATTTGCATGGCAGGTTTCTTCACTGGTATATTTTTCACTTCTCAACTGTATTCTTTGGAAGCCGGTCACTAAGTTTAACCTATTCCCCAAATAGGGAGGGATAAAGCTGTACCTCCTGGAATGAAGAGTATCCACATAAATTATTTAGAATTCTTCTATAAGGAAGATAAGTCACTTTTCATTCACCTGTCTATTTAATCATTTACTTGTATCAATGTGGACTCCCATATATTTATTTTATACTTTGGGTGATAATTCTGTAGAATGTTATTTATTCTGTTACTTAAATTATTCCAGCTTTGGCATGGAGCTTTTTCAGGTTGGCTCTTGTCTCCCTTTTCTATGTCTCCATCCTTTTGTTTTTTTGAACACATCTCTCTCTTCTGGTACTGCAAGATGTTTCAGGTATATCCCTGCCCCACTCCCAGAAATAGCCATTTCTTCAAGGGACTCTGGTTCCTTTGACTGGAAAAACTGGTGTTTAGAAACCAAGATCTTAGTACTGGGTGTGTTCATTGCTTCTGGAGCCCCATTGTTTCCGGGCTCTGTCAGCAGACAGAGCTGGGAATAATGTATGTGTATTAGCTGTATAAACACATATCTATAACTACTTCTGCATTTAACCATCTGTATACATGTTAAGATTGAAGGCAGGAGGAGAAGGGGATGACAGAGGATGAGATGGTTGGATGGCATCACCAACTTAATGGACATGAGTTTGAGCAAGCTCTGAGTTGGTGATGGACAGGGAAGCCTGGTGTGCTGCAGTCCATGGGGTCACAAAGAGTTAGACATGACTGAGCGACTGAAGTGAACTGAACTGAACTGATATATGTTAAGCTAAACATAGGTTTATAGCGGTGTCTCTGACTATAATACAGCACTGTAGGTTTCATTCTAGTCTTTCTTGCTTATCTATAACTCCTTTTCCAATAGTAGGAAACCTGGCTCCCACTGTTCATTGTCCATTTAATATTTGTTCAACCACAGAACTTCCACATGTACAAGCCAGATTTAGAAAAGGCAGAGGAACCAGAGATCAAATTGCCAACATCCACTTGATCTTAGAAACAGGAAGGGAATTCCAGGGAAACATCTACTTCTGCTTCATTGACTACGCTAAAGACTTTGACTATGTGGATCAAGACAACTGTGGAAAATTCTTAAAGAGATGTGAATACCAGACCACCTTACCTGTCTCCTGAGAAACCTGTATGCAGGTCAAGAAGCAACAGTTAGAACCAAACATGGAACAATGGACTGGTTCCAAATTGGGAAAGGAGTACATCAAGGCTGTATTTTGTCACCCTGTTTATTTAACTTTCATGCAGAGTACATCATGTGAAATGCTGGACTGGATGAAGAACAAGCTGGAATCAAGACTGGGAGAAATATCAATAACCGAAGATATGCAGATGACACCACCCTTAAGGCAGAAAGCCAAGAGAAAGTAAAGAGCCTCTTGATGAAGATGAAAGAGGAAGATGAAAAAGTTGGCTTAAAACTCTTCATACAAAAAACTAAGATCATGGCATCCAGTCCCATCACTTCATGGCAAATAGCTGGGGAAACAATGGAAACAGGGATAGACTTTATTTTCTTGGGCTTCAAAATTGCTGTAGATGGTGACTACAGCCATAAAATTAAAAGACATTTGCTCCTTGGAAGAAAAGCTATGACAAACTTAGACACCTTATTAAGAAGAAGAGACATTACTTTGCTGACAAAGGTCTGTATAGTCAAAGCTATGGTTTTTTCCAGTAGTCATATATGGATGTGAGAGTTGGACCTTAAAGAAGGCTGAGTGCTAAAGAATTGATGCTTTTGAACTGTGGTGTTGGAGAAGACTCTTGAGAACCTTGGATGGCAAGGAGATCAAACCAGTCAATCCTAAAGGAAATCAGTCCTAAATATTCATTGGAAGGACTGATGCTGAAGCTGAAGTTCCAACACTTTGGCCACCTGATACAAAGAGCTAACTCATTGGAAAAGACCCTGATGTTGGGAAAGATTGAAGGCAGGAGGAGAAGGGGACAAGAAAGGATGAGATGTTTGGATGGTATCACCGACTCAATGGACATGAGTCTGAGCAAACTTGGGGGGATGGTGAAGGACAGGGAAGCCTGGCGTGCTGCAGTCCATGGGGTCACAATGAGTCAGACACGACTGAGCGACTGAACAACAACAACAACCACCGCAGCATAAATGTAAAACAGTTTCAGAATTGTTAATCTATATCCCCATGAGAAACAAATTTAGCAACTAGGGCACAGTGTTTAGGTACAGTTCCTTTGTTTTAAACATAACCATTTTTATAGAGAAGAGGCATAACATAGTTGAGAATACCATCTATAAAGCCAGATTGCCTCAAATCCTGGCTCCATCATTTATTAGCTGAATGAACCTGAATGGACTGTTATCACCTCAATTTCCTCATCTGTAAAATGAGGATGATAATATTATTTACTTCAAAACTGAGGACTAAATAAGTTAATATTTGTAAAGTGCTTAGAATATCATGTGGCATACAGTAGACACTATTTTAGTTCACTCTTATTGTTAGAGCAGAAAGAAAATCTGTTGCAACTGTTACCAGTTTAATGCCAGGTACACTGAGGCACACAGCAGAGGGATTTATGTATATAACTCCTTTCCTGTATCTTCTATTGTCATTCATGTTGTTTTTCTGTCTGGAGTTAATTATTCATTTCTCTAGGAGCTTTTTTGTGATTCAAAAAACATAAGCTTTAAGTTTAAGACTTTTAACTCTTTGACTGACCTTCTTGAGAACATGAATCATGCCCTTATTCTAACTTTGTATCCCCAATTTCTAGTCCATTGCTGCAACAATGAATGAAAGATTGAATCATAGTGACTGAGCAGTCCAATAGTCTAAGACATATGTTCAGTTGCTGGTTTCTTATTCTGTAATTAAGTCTGGTTTCTCTGTGGTTACCACTGCCTGGAAAATCATTGATTTTTGTAAACCTTGAAATAGAGGTTGGGGGCTTCACTCAAAACATTTATGATAATGTTCTGGCTGCTGTTGTTATTAATATTGTACAGCCAAATGGCCCTGGTTTCTGCCTGGCGGTAGTCAGCATTTCTGGGCAGGATCATGTGTTACCGGCATTTTAATTAGGCTTCAATGAGCCCAGCTGCAATTGCGTCAGCAGTCTTTTAAACTATTTTTCACATTTGGGGTTTGATAAAATACAATATGTATTTTCCCCACCATTTTCCCTTTATACTAAAAAAACAACCCCCAAAACAAAAACAGAAGACCCACATAAACCAAAACCACTACACACAAAGGTGCTTCTGAAGGTAAAAGCACCTGATTTGTCTACTCATTATTTTCGTGGCTAGTAACTTTTGAGTCATTAAAAGGTAAAATCAAACCAAAACTGATGCCTAGTCCTTTCAGTCATCTTAGATCTTTTAGAAAATACCTTGCCTCTTAAACATAGAGCAAGCAACACTTTATTTGGCAAAATAGTGGAAAGCAGGAATTCCTAAGCCTCAAATGTCTTTTTATTCTAATTACCTTATGACACAGTAGATTGCAGGATTAGTGTTTGGGATCACGGACAAATACAAGGTGAGATGATCAAATCCAAAGTGGATGGAAGTCTTTCAGCTGCCCGGGAAACCTGCAAGGGGTAGACGGTCACTAAGACTGTTATCCAAATAGCCTGACAATTAAGGTTATAGTGGCCCTATCATTCAACAATAACCAATGAATTTTGCTGACGTCTTTCTCGTTGCCCACTCTCAGAGACTCAGGCGCCAGTGTCTTCAGCAATAACTTTGTTTTAGGTGGATGATTTTTTTCTATAAGATATGCCACCTTCATAGATCTCCATTTCTTTTCATGAGAAAGTGGTTCTGAATATTTTCCTGGGTTTTTTCTTTTTCCTCCCAAATTGGATCCCTACCTATTCTTATAGCTGAAGAGGCTGTGAAGGGTGGATGTACTTCTGGTTACTGTCATTTGAGTAGAACTAAGAAGAGACCAAGAATAGGCAGCATACAACACCCTAGTCTCTAACTGCCTGAGAACAGATCTAGCGGAGCACCCGCCGGGGCTGTTTAGGTGTGAGAGGCCACCCCCACAGCTGTGCCGCCACAGTGGTTAACCTACCACTAGGGAATTGGTGTGCGGTGGGCAGCCTTAGTTACCAGGGGAAATGATTTGGCCATTTCTGGGGGAATTTGCTGTAAAATAGAGCTGTGTATAGAATACTTTTTATTGAATTGCTCAATACACTTCACAGAACAGGAAACCTTCCTGTCAAGGAGCAGGTGTCTCTGTGTTTCACCAATAGAAAAATGAATTAAGTTTGCTTCAGGCCTCATTGGGCTTCCCTGATAGCTCAGTTGGTAAAGAATCCGCCTGCAATGCAGGAGACCCCGGTTCGATTCCTGGGTGGGGAAGATTCACTGGAGAAGGGATAGGCTACCCTCTCCAGTATTCTTGGACTTCCCCTTGTGGCTCAGCTAGTAAAGAATCCGCCTGCAAATGGGAGACCTGGGTTCAATCCCTGGGTTGGGAAGATCCCCTGGAGAGGGGAAAGGCTATGCACTCCAGTTTTCTGGCCTAGAGAATTAGTCCATGGGGTCGCAAAGAGTCGGACACGACTGAACAACTTTCACAGGCCTCACAGTCACTCAGATTGTGGTGATGGTGGTGGGGGTATAGCTAGAGGAAAGCAGTTCTCACAACTCCCAGCCTATGAGCTCCCCGACCTGGCTTGCTGACTGGATCATTTCCTTGATGGCCAGTTTCAAACAGCTCATTCTGCCCTCTTACCTCAAGAGGCTCCCAGTGCCAATAGCCCATTCAGATGGTTGTTTGAAATCTCTTTTCTCATTGGCTCCGATTCCCAACTTTCCCCTGGCTTTAGCGTCTGCCCCAGCCCCCTTAGAGAATGCTCTTCCCTCTTTATACTTCATCATGGTTGCCGTGTCATAGCTTCTGCTGTCATATGGAGGGAGAGGTAATCTTGGCTGTTTCTTCCATAATTAAATAGTTTTTTGTGACAAGAGTTCACCCTTCCAAGAACCATAACTAAACCATAGGGAAATTGCTATCTGAGTATTATTTGGAGAGAATGGTCATATTCCAATATAAATCAGAAGTCATTGGTACATAGAGTGCTGGGATTACATTCTCTCAGCACAGGGGAAGGAGAAACAGGCTAGTCTAGTCTGTCTTGTTGGCCAGATAGTGATTAATCAGCTCCATCCTGGCCGGACCGAGACTACTGGGCAATATGAGTCGTGACAGCATAGGGAAACCCAAGACACAGCTGGAGGTATAAGCCTCTAGTCCCAGTGTTTCAGGGATCTGCTTCTGGTGCTTTCTCACTCTAGAAGGTAAGAGCTGAGAGGCAGGGGGTCAGGTGTGATGGACCAAGACAGGCTTCAGAACCAGCAGGTCTGAGTTCAAAATCAGTACAAAATCATCCAGATTGCAGGACTGTTGTAAAGATTAGAAATAACCTATGCCTTGCCTGGCACGTGATAGCTGTTAATAGTTACCTTTCAATACTAATAATTGGAAAAGTACTGCTAGACCAACGACAACACAGACCAAAGACTTTAATTAGTCCAGTTCTGTTTCTCTAAAGCCCATTAAAAAAAAAAGACTTTTAAAAATATTTTCCAAAAACAAATTTCATGTTCAGTGTCCAGTGTAAAATTCAGAAAATTAATTCCATGGTTTTCATGTTAGTGCTTTTCCTTCTTCTATATATGTATTTACATCAAATTCCTTTTTAAGATTCAGTTGTGGTTTTATATCCTATTTTTTCCCCTTTAATATTGTAACGAGGAAAGAATCTTAACTCTCTTATTTTCATGGAACAAGAAATTCTTGAAAGCATTCTCTTCAGTGGAACTCTGCCTACTGTTTCTGCTTACTCCACACAGAAGTTCCTAGGAAAGTGAGAATTCTTTGTTAAAGTGAATATTCAGTTTTGTAACCAAAAGGAAGCCCCAAACCTAAGAGTGTGCATTTAGTGATGGGTAAGGCCAGGGGAAATGATCTGTTAACTTGACTTCATACAGCAGAGACTTTGTTTTGTGTTATGGAAAATTTCAAACACATACAAAAATAGGATAGTACACTGAGCCTCGGCTCAGCCCTCCGCTGGCCTCAACCGTTATGAACACGTGGCCAGTCTTATTTCTCCTCTCCTCCCACTCACCACCCACCACCCCCCAGGTGATGTTTGACATAGATCTCAGATGTCATTTGGTTTCACCCAAGGTGCACTTTGGGGCAGGCTCCTGTACTGTGCTGTGGTGTCTGGTTCACGCTCAGTGGTGCTGTGGGAACACGCCCAGGATGTAGAATGAGACACAGGTGTTAAATCTAAGCCTTATCGCTCCTTCGCTGCCACTGAGGAGAAACTGAGGTTCAGGCATCTCTGCTGTGATGTGGAGATGCTTCCCAGAGTTACTTTAAGGATTAATGTTGATGACATGTAAAGCATCTCCCAGTGCCCTGCAGTTGGTAGATACTTGACAAACGTGACATCTCTCCTCTCCCATCCAACTCCTGCAGCTTCTCCCCGGGACTGACCTCTTTGACCTCTGTCCATCCAAGTCCCTGGTGCTCAGACCTTGCCATCTTTATCCCTTACAGCAGGTTGCCTGTTGCCAGCTCCTACTGCTGCTGGGGATTTAAGCTGCCGTATTCGTGAGCCATGCTTGACGAGGCAGGAAATTAACAACACCTCTGCCGCTCTTCTTGCCTCCAATCTGTTGTGTGTGGTCCAGATGAGAACCCAGGATTCTGGTGTAGCCTGCATCCTCCTCCTTCCTGCATTGCATTGAGCTGATCTGGCCTTTGGAATAGTTGATCTCCTTTCCCTTTATTTTCTCCATTGGGTCTGGATTTGGGTTTCCTGTTGATTAATTGTGTGATTGAAGCAGAATCCCATAACAGGGGTGGTGAGGGGCCATCTCCTGGGGTGCCCAGGGGTTGCTGGAATGAGGCTATGAATAAAATGAGTGAAGCCAAAGCTGGAAGCTGCTGGCAGGCTGAAGTGGAGAAAGGCTGGGGCAGGTTCGGGTTCAGGTTGAGGTTATCAATCCTCAGACTTCCCTTCTGGGGAGGATGGGTGCTTAGCTGGCTCTCAGACATACAGACACTTACTATGGGGGAGGGGCAAGAAGTTATGCAACAGGACTGGACGTGGCCAGTGTGGCCGGCACTCCAGGTTGAGCTGAGGTTGGGCAGGTTGGGCCTCTCCAGTCCAGGAGGCTGTGGTAGGGGTGCCTGCTCTTTTCCCCAACAAATCCAGCTTACACTCCCTAGATGTGATCACGGGAGAGGTCTTGCAGGGCTAAGCTCTCTGTCCAGCACTGCTCTTTCTACTAACTGCAGCCATTGGACAGCTGGGAGCCACGTGGGTCAGTCTTGAGCTCTGTGTTTAAAAAAGCACAGACAGGAATTTTCATCTTTCTCAAAGCTTCTTGCTAACATTTGAATGTCTTCTAGAACATAGCTCAAAAATCTTTCTCTCTCTCTTTTTTTTAAATTTAAATTTATTTTAATTGGAGGCTAATTACTTCAAAATTCTTTTCACATTCCCTGCCCTCTTCTCAAGTCCTCCCAAATGTTAGGGAGCCCCTCACTCTCCACCCTCAACTGCTGGCCACATTCACTTGGTACTTGCTGTCTTGTTTCACGAGCCACTCTCCTGCCTGCCTCAGACCCTGCAGTGTCTGCCTCCCCGTTTGTCACACTGCCTACCCTCCAGCCACTCTAATTAGTTGTTCTGCTTTTCCCTAGAGAACATCAACTGGTGTGGCTTTTTGTCTTTCTCTCCTCACATGAAGAAACACTTTAAGGGTCTGTTAGCCCCGGGAAGGAAAAAATCCTTTATTTTCTCCCATCACAGGACTCTTCACCTGCTCTCTGGCCTGCCCCTCTCCCTGACCTCCTCACTGCACTCGTTGGGATGAGGAGCTTTGCTCTGCCAGCTGCCTCTGCAGGGTGACGGCCCCAGTGACTCGCTACCTAGGTCCACCCAGGCCCACCATTTCAGCTGCTTTGCAGTCATTCTGTGGCTTTCACCTGAGTCAAACCGATTTATGACAAAGACTGACGCTGACGCTCTCTGAAGAAGGTGCTGGGGCTCTAGGCCCTGTCCTTTGGGGGTCACTTATTTTGAGCTGTTTGACATCTTGGCTTCTGTCCTATTCTTTGTTCCTAAGTCTCTGTCTTTGGAAGAAGCTTGCTCCACAGTCCTCTGTTCTGTCTTAAGGGACTGGAATCCTGCTGTGGATTCTAGTGGGGTCACCAAAGGGGTCACCCTGGCGTGGCTGCCTGCTGCTTTTTTGGGTTTTGGTTTGAGTTTTATTTATTTTTGACAAATAAAAATTGTATATATTTAAGGTATACAACGTGATACTTTGATATATGTAAACATTGTAAAGTGATTTCCACAACCAGATTAATGAACATATCCATCACCTCCCATACTTATCTTTTTTGTGTGTGTGTAGAGGCTACTTGAGATTTGCTCTTTTAACAGATTTCAAGTGTATAATACATTATTAACTATAGTCACCGTGCTATACATCTAAAATTTATGTATTTAAGTCCTTAGATTGAGCTTTTAAGCTCTTTGTAAGACATGGCTGTAGGTAACTTTCCTATCAGAATTCCAGGTAGCCAAGTTGACCTAACAGTCTTTGTGTTTATTTCTTTACCTCACATAATCCCAATAGCTGTGGTGGAATTTAGAGGTGAAATAGGCAAGTAAAATGAATACTTCTGCTGTGAATGTTTTACAGAAAGAAATTCTAAAGATTTTATAAGTAAAAGCAAGCTACATACAATGGCGAATATAGGTATTGGGTTTCTTTCTTCCAGTTTTATTGAAATATAATTGACATACAGTACTGTATAAATTTAAGTATATAGAATAATGATTTGACTTACGTACATCATGAAATGATTATCAAAGTAAGGTTAGAGACCATTCATCATCTTATATAGAAAGTGAAAAGTGAAATCACTCAGTCGTGTCCGACTCTTTGTGACCCCATGGACTGTAGCCTACCAGGCTCCTCTGTCCATGGGATTCTCCAGGTAAGAGTATTGGAGTGGGTTGCCATTTAAAAAAATTTTGTATCTTATATAGATACAAAATTAAATAAGTAGAAAAAATGTATTTTATGAGAACTCTTAGAATTTAGTCTCTTAACAACTTTCCAATATAACATATGGCAATGTTAATTATATTTATCATGTTATATGTTGCATCCGCAGTGCTTGTATATCTTATAACTGGAAGTTTGTACCTTTCTTGACTGTCTTCTTCAGTCTCCCCTTCTCCAGCCCCATACTGCTGGTAAGCACAAATCTGACCTCTTTTTTTGAGTTTGTTTATATGCTTGTTTAACACAATGTTCCCATTACACAACATAGTGATTTTCTTCGTATGCATTCGAAAATAATCACAAGTCTAGTTTGACATGTCATCACAAAGACACTGCTTGGTTATTGACTATATTCCCCACGTTGTACATTTCATACCTGTGACTCATGTATTTTTCAATTACCAGTTTGTACCTCTTTTTCTCCCTCATCTATTTCTGTCCTCCTCCCATCCCCTGGGTATTGGCTTTATTCTACACTTGATTCTTAATACCAATCAGTCAACTTCCATATATCTGAAAATTTGTGCCTTTTAATCAATATTGATTAATATTAAAATTTATATACTTAAATTTTCCTCCTATCCTCTAGTCTCTTGCAATTCTACTTTCTGTAACTATGCTGCTGCTGCTGCTAAGTCTCTTCAGTCAGGTCTGACTCTGTGTGACCCCATAGACGGCAGCCCACCGGGCTCCCTCGTCCCCGGGATTCTCCAGGCAAGAACACTGGAGTGGGTTGCCATTTCCTTCTCCAATGCATGAAAGTGAAAAGTGAAAGTGAAGTCGCTCAGTTGTGTCCTACTCCTAGCGACCCCATGGACTGCAGCCTACCAAGCTCCTCCGCCCATGGGATTTTCCAGGCAAGAGTACTGGAGTGGTTCTGTAACTATAAGTTCAACCTATTTTTTAAATTACAGATATAAGTGAGATTATGTGATACTTGTCTTTGTATATCTGGCTTATTTCACTTAGCATAAAGTCCTCCAAGTTCTTCCATGTTGTCAAAAATGGCAGAATCTTTTTTTATGGCTGAATATGTATACATGTATACAAATGTGTGTGTGTATATATCATCACATATTCTTTATCCATTCATCTGACAGATGTTTAGATTGTTTCAAATCATGGGTATTGTGAATAATGCAGTGGTATTATGGGAGAGGAGATAGTTCTTCGAGATAGTGATTTTATTTCCTTTGGATATAACCCCAGAAGTGGGATTGCCAGATCACATGACTTCCTGCTGCTTTGAGGCTACTTGTTGGCCTGGATTTCTGAGACTTTCGGATTCCTTGCTTCTGGTCTCCTCCCTCTAGTCCCAAGGGCTTCTCCCTAGGATGTCCCAAGACATCCCTGCTCTTTCCTGTTGTGCTTCTCATGCTGACAGCTGGACCTGCACTTGGATGCTGACAGCTATGCCTGTTGGGATGAATGGCGTCCAAGCACCTTCAGGGGAACCTGCCCCTCAGTGTGTGAGCCGGTGTTGTGCTTGGTCCCTCTTGGTTTCCTTCCTGGCCCAGACACATGGCCATTCTCATTTGCATTGCTCCTTTATTATTGTTGTTGATAGCTCCCAAGTCTAAAGTGGCTACTTTGTGTCAGGGAGTTCCCTCATATCATTTCATTTATTCTTCACTAAAATCCTAAGTTGTGTCTATTATAAACATTTGGCAGAGAAGGAAACTAAGGCTCAGAGAGGTTCAATAACTTCCCCAGTGTATGTTCCTAAGTAATGGCAGAGCTCAGATTCTAGCTAAAAACGGGGGGAGGGGACAAATGCCCAGAAAAGTTAAAAAAGTATAGGTTTTTGGATCTCGCCAAAAAAGTTCTAATATTTGTAGGTTTGGTGTGGGGACTAGGGAATATATATTTTGAATAATTGTATAGATTTTTGAATCAGTTGAATCAACTGGTCCAAGGACTGTCCTTTGGGAACATTCTTTACTGTTCCCAAAGGACAGTATATTATTGGTACACTGCAGGGTAGCATTCTTTACTGAGACAAAGTTAACTATAGCCTTGGTGGGTCTGATTTCTCTTGTTACACAGTGTAACTCATTTAAGAATGCCTAGTTGTGTGTGTCCGGAGAAGGCAATGGCACCCCACTCCAGTACTCTTGCCTGGAAAATCCATGGACAGAGGAGCCTGGTAGGCTGCAGTCCATGGGGTCGAGAAGAGTTGGACACGACTGAGTGTCTTCACTTTCACTTTTCACTTTCATGCATTGGAGAAGGAAATGGCAACCCACTACAGTGTTCTTGCCTGGAGAATCCCAGGGACGGGGGAGCCTGCTGCGCTGCTGTCTCTAGGGTCACACAGAGTCGGACACGACTGAAGTGACTTAGCAGCAGTTGTGTGTGTCACATGTTAGACCTGTTTTGGTTCTCTTTCATGCCAAAAGGCTTGCCTACACAGTTAATCTCTTGGAAAGTAGCAGGCTCTGAAGGCAGACTCTCAAAATTTGGGGCTCTATTGAGAAAACCTGTCCTGTGAAACAGTAGTTGGAAAGGATCAACAGGAAATGAAGGAGACTTAAGAGATGGTTTGTTAAAATGCTGCCAGTGATTTTAAGATGTTATCAGAAAAATCCAGAAATGTAGCACATTGAGAAAGTGTGAACTACTCAGCTGCATTTCAATTTGACTAATTGTTAGGCTTCATGAGTAGAAGGGTGTGCTATGTAGAAGGGCTGCTGCTGCTGCTGCTAAGTCGCTTCAGTCGTGTTCGACTCTGTGCGACCCCAGAGACGGCAGCCCACCAGGCTTCCCTGTCCCTGGGATTCTCCAGGCAAGAACACTGGAGTGAGTTGCCATTTCCTTCTCCAATGCATGAAAGTGAAAAGTGAAAGTGAAGACGCTCAGTCGTGTCCAACTCTTCTCGACCCCATGGACTGCAGCCTACCAGGCTCCTCTGTCCATGGATTTTCCAGGCAAGAGTACTGGAGTGGGGTGCCATTGCCTTCTCCAATGTAGAAGGGCTAGGAAAAAGCAAACCAAGGAAGAAATCTATCCAGCTGAATTCAGATAAGAATGTGTTTGATTTCAGGTCAGCCAGCCTCAGTTCTTGGTATAGAAAGCTTCCTTGGAGGAGAGGAGCAGTTTCTATAAGAGTGTTTCCAGTAGGAACTAGTTCTTGACAAAGACCAGCTGCTCTTGATGGAAAATGGAGTTTGCTAAGTGGGAGTTTCCTTGTGAACCCACTGGATGGCTAACCATCCGGGAAAGGGAAACCTCCACAGATGCGTGGACTCATTCGTCACACAGGGCCACCTTACCAGCTCATTTGTGTGCTGTTGGAGAAGTTACTCTTCATGGGTTTAGACAGCCTGAGCCCACCATCTCCAGCAGGTCCCTGTTGGCTCAGCTGATTGAAGCTGAGTTTCTGAAGGCTGAGCTCTGAAACCACAGTGTATCTATCAAGGACTTATGCCTGTGAGATTCAATCTGGAACTCCCAGCCAGGCTTTCGAAGCTGAAAAAAATCATTTGCCTGGGCTTTAGGGGGCTCAGGGTTGCTTAAGGGGTCTCTGGGCTTCTATTCCCAAGTAACCCTATTCTTTAGATACTAAGAGGATTGCAGACTTAATTTTTCTCCTAAGAAGTAAATATTCCACCTCCCTTCCCCCCCGCCAAATGCTGCTTTTCACACTAAAACCACATATAAAACTTGGTCCAAAAAAAGTGGATAACTTTGTGTGTCTTAAATAGGTAGGTAATTTGAATTACACCATGGAGAGATTGAGGCAAAGGGGATGTGAACAGGTGCCCTGTGAATTGATGGCAAAGTGGGATTCAAATGCCCATATCTCTTAACTTCTTATCCTGTGTTCAGCCCCATTAAATCTCAATTATTCCAATCAGCAATGTGGCTCTATCTACATTTTGTTCCTTTAGACACTGTCTTTTTATTGCCTTGGTTCTGATTGGCTCATGAATTCCTTTGTGTCAGAGATGTTGAGATATCATTTTGCGTATGGTAGACCAGAGTTTGTGAGACATGCTTGCTATGATCATAAAGAGGTAAAGAGATAGAGATCTCACCTGGTCAAAGCTCTAAGTCAAAGAGTAAAAAGTTTTTTCCCTCTCCTGTCATCAAAAAAAATGAAAAAGATATTCATGGGCTTTGTTGAGGTTGGTGCTCTGCAGAATGATACAAAGTATAGAAGGTAATTTGTGTCAGCAGCAAAACCCAACAATGGTCAAACGGAGCTGTTGGTAAAGCTTATGGGGAAGATTGTGGTGAGTGTGTGAAAGATGGTGAGACTGGAACCTAGGCTGGAGACAGAAAGGACATTTTATGAATGAGAATTGAGGACACAAATTAAGCAAACACACAAAACAGACACAAGTCCCAAACCCCTGTAGTTCATTAAATAAATTCTTTAACAAATATGTATAAAATACTCATAATAATATGACAATTATTTTACAGTATTTTTTTCATCTTTAAAAGTCATGCAACTTTTATCCAAGGATTGCATAATCCTTTAACTTTCCTTTCTACAAGGGTGCTTGCCCTGCTCCTGAGTGGTGAACACTCCTGGGAGCAGACTTCCCTTCACACCTGCTTCTTGTCTCCATTGCTACAATGCCTGCCCACGTGCTTGCCAAAATGGCTCTTTAAGGGCAGAGTCCGCAAAGCCAAAATAAGCTTTCACTCCACTCCCCCTGAGTGGCCACCTTGTGAGGTTATACATAGCCAGTGGATGACGTTTCCAGCTTCGAATATAAATAGAAAGACTATGCCAAACACAGGCTCTTCATCTTTGAATTTATCCCCAAACCTAGAATTCTCTGGCCAAAACAGATAATATTTACTGGAAAAGCAGTGAATTCTGGTATGTCAGGGATAGCTTTGAAGTTTTTCCTGCTAAGAGGAGAACATCCTTTTATATATCACTTTGGCCTCTACTGGCTACGTGCAGTTTTTGAAAACAAGCTTACAAAAGGCTTTTGCTGTTAAGAAGTTACGTGCTCCGTGAAGTTGAAAGGTTGCCTGGCTGGCCTGAAAACATTTTGTCTGTGCAGACTATGAGGGGAGACAGAAGAGGTGGTCAGGGAGATATAAACACAGCTGGTTTCAATATTAGAAGCAGAGATAGGCATTCGGCTCTTTATTGTGGTACCTGCTTTGGGAATCAGATGAAGCCCACGGAGGAGCATCCATAAGCGTGGGGGCACATGTGGGGCTGGCATGCAGGCTGGGAAGGGAGGCTGGGGCTGGCTCTTCTTCCCTTCGCCACGGTGCTGTGGTCACATCATCTCCTCCCCAGCCCCTCATGTCAGCACTCTTGGTTTTCACTAATTGTGAAAGTTCCTCTTTTTGCAGAAGGATCTACGTCTTCCTTGCCTCATAAAATCATCCCGAATTTAAGCTGCAACTATAAAAACCCCCCAGCAAACAAGAAGCAGTCTTTCTGATCTAAGTTATGGGAAAGTGGACTTTTATTTTCTATTTAAGGAAATGTGAGTCTTTGTAATGTGTTAGTAATTTCTAGTAAAAAATGTTTGATATGGGCTAGATTTCATAAAAGAAGGCAGTCCTTAAAACACTCATCCATTTCTGCTCAGAAGCATCACTTTCAGTTTTTATGAAAAGTAAAAACAAGTTTGGAATTGTAAGTGAAGTAACTTGTCAGTCTTAATGCAGTGATTTCCACATAAAGTTTAAGAAAAAGGGAAACATAAGTATATGTGTATGTATATATATAAATTTCTGTATAAATGTATATTTTTTACCTAGAAGAGGTTTACCAAGTTTCCTAGACAGTGAAAATTTGGTGTTTATACTCAAATACAGTAAATCTGAGCAGAAATCTACCAAGTCCTTGAGTGGACAGTCTCTTCATCTTTGGTGTTCCTTTGGCATTCCCATTTTTATCAGACTTTTCCACTAGACTCTTCTCTAGTTAAAAAATATATTCTGGGTGCCTCTATGCTGAGGCTCTGCCCAATTTTGGAAGAGATGAGGCTCTGAGATATTTATTCAGTACTGACCTCTCTTCTACATTTCAAACTTGAATGAGCCACAAGAACCTCAGACTCAAAATATCCCAATCTCGACTCATCCTACACAACCCCCTCAAAACGTCTCCCCTGTGTTCCTCCTCCAGCACCCAAGAACTTGGGAGTCTTTCTAGATGCAGTTCCTCCTCCTCATTCCTCAACTCCTGTCATGATTCAACCTTGTAAACTTGACTCCAGCCTCTCTCGTTTTCTCCATCTCCATGGCCACTGCCCTAGCACAAGCTCCTGCTGCTTTACCCTGAGCTTGTGCCATAACCTCCATTTCCCTCGGTCTGGCCTTGCTCTGATCTGCTCTCTCCTCCTCAGCCAGAGTGATCTTAGTAAAGCACATTGCAGATTCAGTGACTCTCTTGCCCCCCAGCTTTCTGTGGCTCCCCAAGACTGTGAGTTAGAGCCAAGATTCTTTAGCCTGAGGTTCAAGGGTCCCCATGGCCTGGCTTCCTGCATCTAGCCTCAGCACAGATAGCCATCCTGAAGGCCCTGGTGTTGCCCAAGCACTCCGTACTGTTGTACATGCCGGCACTTTCCACGGATTGTTCCCTCTGCTTAGAATTTTATTTTCTCATTTTGCCTTGGTGGGTTCCTTTTTTATTCTTTAAGGTCTGGCTCATATCACCAAAGCCTAGACACCTCCCCTTCCCCTTCCTCCCACCGCAACCACTCTTCTCCCACCCAGGTCAAGGTAATCTTTTTCTCCTTATGCCACTTCTACACTTTATATTCTCTTCACATCAGGTTAGGATGAGCTTTTATACTGTTCATTTTTTAATGTGCTTTCTTATGTATTTGTTGTACCAGATTCTCAGCAGCTTGAGGCTGAGGGCTTTGTCCAATTCACATTTCCAACCCCAGAACTCACCCCAGTGCCAGTTCCATAGTAGCTGTGTAGTCAGGGTGTTTACTGAGTGAACAAAGCAGTGAATGCTCTGGCTTCCTGGGTACCAGCAATGAGCCTAAAGCACCCCCACTGCTATGTTCTCCCTAGCGCAAATGTGGGGTATATGGGGGAATGGACCCTGCCTTCCTCACTCTTACTACTCAATGCCCTGAGTACTACCTGCCCTTCAGAGTTTCCCATGTGTTCCCTTGCATCTGTATAAAAGCCCAAGATGAAATGGAGGGGAAGAGAGGACAGGAGGATGTGAACAGGCTTGTCTTTTGTCAACTTGCCCACTTCCTGCTTTTTGAGCCACTCAGGTAGCCCCCCAGCATCTTAGAGTTTTGCTGTATATGCGTGCTTAGTTGCTCAGTTATATTGGATTCTTTGCGACTCCATGGACAGGGTTTTGCTGTAAGAGCCCCTTAAAGTGAAAGTCATTGGTTCTCATTACCTCCTTTGCCTGTCTCAGAGAGACTGTGTTTTGTAGAGGGACCCATAAGGTGTAATTTCCCCCAGTTTGTAGCAGGAACACTCACTTTGAGGGACTGGTATACAAAAATTCATACTAATGTGATGGAGAAATTAGAAGTGATTGCTCATGCCACCAGAGAAGAGTTTTCAATGATTCTCTGCCTTCTTCTCTGTGTATTGAACTCTCTGAGGTGTTGAAACTGTGATGCCCTTATAAAGACTGATTTGCCTGCAACTGTTTAGCAGACCATAAACAGCTACTGTTGCAACGTGGAGTTGTTTGCGCTAAGTAGGATTTTTCATTTTATAGGAGTTGAGTTTTACTGGTTCAAATGGGAAAACCTATTCCTTAGGGAGTTTATTTGTTACAACACTTATTTGTAATAGAGAATAGGAATTTCAAGGACTTTTTTTTTTTCATATGGTGACCCACCAAAAGGCCTGCTCTCAGAAAGGTTTATGTGTGGGTTTTTTCAATCTCATTACCCACTTCTCAGATTAGCTTGGAACCAGTGGCTGGTGACTCCGACTATTTACCTGGCACATTCAGGTTACTGGTTGCTAGCTGACCTGAATGTGAGAATGTGGCTGAGTTAGTTACATCAGTGTGTGCATGTATGTGTGTGTGTGTGTGTTTATGTGTGTGTGTGGCCCAGGAGGGGCTGCCACTGATGAAGGTGAGTGACCCACATGGCAACCAGACTGAAACCTCAAGGCCTACCACCATCAGGCTTAACCAAGGGAAGCTCCCACAGGCTCTGCATGGTTGGGGTAAAGGCTGGGACAACACTGGGGACGCTGATCAGTTTCCTCTGAGAACGTGAACTCAGTCCTTTTGTAAGCTTTTTGAGTACTGTGATTGAAATTTTGGACAGCTTGCAGTGGAAGTCACATTTGACCACCTCCAGACTCGAGGCTGTTATTTTTGTGAAAGTCTATTTTAACCAGAGGAAATCCTGTTTCCCCAGCAGCACTGGCAACAGCCCTGAGATGCACGGTCGTCTCAGGAGCGCTGTGAGGATACAGGCTCTCTTTAATCTCAGAATAAAAATATTTGATGTTTACAAGGTGTATTAGCGTAATTGGAATGTGTCTGCCTGTCTGCCGGCCTTCCTTCCACGGGGGACCTCGTAATTAAAGAGCATCGTGTTCATGTGGCGGCCTGTTTAGCCTTTCATAGCTTCTCCTGAGCAGTTATGGGCAAGACCGTTAGCCTGGGCTTTTAGAGGGCTCATCCCCTTACAGACAGCTGCGGCCAGAACAAGGGGAGGCTGCACCCCACTTGCCATTCTCCTGAGTGCTGTGAGGCAGAGTGGGAACTGAGGGTGGCTATGTGTAGAAGGGATGCCTGGAATCCCGGAGAAACTGCCAGGGTGTGCTGCGGATGTGTACTTTTATAAAAATATAAACAAGCCAAAGAGTGATTTCCTTTCTCTTCAAGTAAGAGGCCAGGAAGAGAAATACTCACTAGATCTCTTTATGTGTATCTATGTCTTAAAAATTGAAGTATACTTGATTTACAATGTTATGTTAGTTTCAGGTGTACAACAGAGTGATTCACTATTTTGGGGGGTTGTATTCCATTTTAAGTTTTTACAAAATGAGGCCAAATTTCTCTGTGCTGTGTAAATACATCCTTGTGGCTTATCTATTTTATTCATAGTAGACTTTTTCTCTTAATCCTATACCTTGTCTTGCCCCCATCTCCTTCCCTCTCTCCACTGGTAACTGTTAGTGTGTTCTCTACGTCTGTGAATCTGTTTCTGTTATCTATATTCATTTGTTCTAGTTTTTAGATTTCAAGTATATGTGATAACAAAGAGTATTTGTCTTTCTCTAACTTCTTTTCACTAAGCATACTTTTTTTTTTTTTAACTTTGGTGTATCTAATCTGATGTTAGCTATTAAGACTGCATTCCTGATTCCTGAGGTCCTCACTTGGCAAAACTATGGTTGATTTTATACTTATTTCTATTCTTTCCTGTAACCCTAGAACCTCTGACAGTGCCTGGGAAATAGTAGGTGCTCAGCAAAGACGTTTTGGGTGAAAGAATGACTCTCCCTGCAGGGTTCTTCTCTCCCCAACCAGTCTGGAAGTCCCCAGCAGGGTGTCGACCATGTGCTCAAGTCCATCTGTCAACCACAGTCCCCTTGTGACCTCTGGCTGTTCTGAGTCCCCTGCCCTGCCTCCCTGGAGGTTGCAGCAGCTGCCCCCAATGTCTGCGCTGCCTCAGCATGCTGGCTTCCCTCCATGTGTCACAATGTCTCCTCAACCTTCCCACCTCTGCCTCTGCTGTCCTCATGGGAGCCCAAACCATCTTGGGAGCAGGGCAGAGAAATGTTTTCAAGCCCTTTTCTCTCCCACTCAAAATTTAAAGGATCTCTGCCACAGACATCTCTCTTTCTTGAACCTGAAACTAAAAATGTCCTTATTTCAGTGTTTTTCAGCCCTGGTTGACTAACTATGTCTACCTGGAGGCCTCCCCCAGGTGCTCTGATTAGGGAAGTCTAACGAGGAATATGGGCATTTGTATTTTTTTGAGGCTTGTAGAGGATTCAGAGGTCCACACACATTGTGGAGGACACTGCCTTAGGTTATCCACTTATACCAGGGTATACCCAGAGGAATCATCAACTTTGGGCTCAGGGATGATACTCAGCTAGAAAAGGGCCTCTTTAGGGAGGCAAGGAGAATGTCTCAATTCATTTGAACAGTACCGTATTTGAATAAAGATATAATTAATTCTTTCTTATTTCCCATGCTAACATAAGGGTAGAAATTGTAGTAGAAGTTCTGAGTCCCCATCACTGGAAGCATCCAGGAGGGGCTGAATGATTGTGCAGATGGGATGCTGCATAAGGATACCTGCCTATCCTTTAGTCAGACTCTAAGATGCTGTGATTTAATTCATTGATACATCACACATTTACTGAATCCCTACTGTGTATTTTTCTGACTTTAGAGAATCATCCCATAGGCATCCTGCCCCTAGAGAGTAGAATCTGGAAGGATGGCTCTGTGGTTCTTCTCCAATAGTTTGTTCATTCTCTTTGCCAGGTGGTGGTTAACTCTATTGAGTACTTACTCAGTACCAGGCACTGTGCCAAGCTCTGGGGCTGTGATGGTGAGGAAAACAAAGGCCCTGCCCTCATGCAGCTTATGTTCTAGTGGAGGATATGGACAGTGAACTTGCAAACACAGCACCTCCCTGACAACAGTGATTGGAAAGTATAGAGAAGGTCAACATCTGGTGAGAGTTCTAGATAAGCTCTCCTGAGCATTCAGAGAACACCTGTGTAGGCAGGTTAATCCTTTCTGACTAAAGTAGTAAAATTCAAATGATGAATAAAAACACTTAGCTTATCTAATGGCATTTTATTTTTTAGAACAGTTTTAGGCTCACAGCAAAATTAGCCGGAGGTAGAGATTTCCCCTAAGGCCCCACACATGCATAGCCTATCTTATTATCACATCCCCCTCTAATGGCATTTTTTATGCATGAAAAAAGCAAGCTAGAGTGGCTAAGATAACCAGATTGGCTGGTGTCCCTGTTGCATAGGGGCACCAAACATGGTTCTATGTGGAAGTGAGTCCACTGGGGAGATGGGGGTGGAGGCTCTGTCTTCATTTTGTATGTATCACTTCAGCCCTGAGAACAGATCTTTACATGGCTTATGGGACTGAAATGAACTGAAACAACTGTTCAGCTGATCTGTACCCGATGCTTCAGAAAAGGCTCTGAGGAACAAGCTACTTGACAATTAGACAGCATTTTCTACTTGAAACTTGCCTTTAACAACCACAAATCTGGAAGTGTGTCAAAGCAACAATTTTGTGATTCATTTGGGTAACACTGTCTTTCCTGGAATGAAAGGATTCCTTTCTTCGTGTAGAAATTGAAAAAGAAGAACACTCTTATTTTGAACTTCTGGTTGACAGAGTTTTGTAAATAAGATCAGTTCCAAGTTGCAGAGATGTTTTCCCACCCTGTTGTTTATAAGGGGGTAGAGTACAAGAAATAAACAATCTTAAGGATGGACCAAATACAACGTTTTTTGACGGGCAACCCACACCTGCCCCCAGATATCCATTAACCTCTGTGCACCCTTCTTAGAATGCACTTGGGACTCTAACTTTCATTGCTTTTTATTGGTCAACTGATGTTTAAAGCTTTATTCAGTTATTTTGTACTACATATCTGGTTGGTAGCAAATGTTTTCTGAATTAACAAAAAGCAGAATATATACCTGTCCCTCTTAGTAGACTGTGAATGTTTGAGAGCAAGAGTTTCTCTCTCTAGTTTTTTTAGATACTCACCATTCCCCACCGACTTCACTTTCACTTTTCACTTTCATGCATTGGAGAAGGAAATGGCAACCCACTCCAGTGTTCTTGCCTGGAGAATCCCAGGGACGGGGGAGCCTGGTGGGCTGCCGTCTATGGGGTCGCACAGAGTCAGACACGACTGAAGCGACTTAGCAGCAGCAGCAGCAGCATTCCCCACCATGTAGTGCAAAGTCCAACATGTGACATTTTTATTTCTTAATAAGCACTAATTTATTATTTGAGCAACTGGCTCTTTGTAGATACCAGAATGTCTAGTATTAATTTTCTGATTAGTCAGAAAACTCTATGAGAACTTAGATTCATAGATGATATTTTGCATAAGTAAAATGTTGTAGAAACAAAGGAAAAAATCCCCGATATGAAAAGTTATAGATCCTTGTGATTCTATTTTTATTTATGCTATTTTTTCCTTTACCTTCTTTCCCCCTAAGGAGGTGTGATTATCATTTTTCATTACAATGGGGTTTAGGACATTGCCAAGACATGAATGTCAACTTTCAGTTTAAGGACATACTTTGAAACACATTCAGTTCTTTTAAGATTTACTTGCTGCTTTTTCCTTGAAACAGAGTTCTGGGCTTTCTGACACTTCCCTTTAGAAGTGAGGTTTTTTTTGAATAATTGAGGCCTTAAGAAAAGTTACAACATCACTGTCTTCAATCCATCCACAAGACTGTCTTTGCACGCAAACACACCATTGACGTCAGCAGAACTTGGGTGAAGTTCTTTTTTTTTAATCACTGGAAACTGGGGGGTATAGGTTGTGGGGTGAGATGCATGGTACTTGTCTGTGCACTCAGGATGAGTTGACTGTGATGAAATATGGAATGTTACAGTTGTCTAATAATATTGAGTCTTGTGTTGTCTTCCCATAGGACAAGAAAAAAATATACCCAGGATGATATTTATGCCAGGAACTTTAAAATTTCTTCCATCATATTTGATAGACTGATGGCTGTTTTATGGTTTCGGAGGACTGGCTGATATGAAAGGATTTGGCATTTGATTTTGGAAATGTGTAACTCTGAGTTGAACTTACTAGACTCTGACTCTGCACTGCAAATACAGATCATTTGCCTTCTCCTTAGAGCCGATGCTTCAACAGAGAAGCTGGTGTGTTCATATATGCATCTTAAATTTATCCTGACTACTTTCAGAAAAATGTATGAGCTCAAACATTTGTGAGATGCAAAATCACTTATCATTTTTATCCCACATTCCCCAATCTTCACTTTTATCATTCAGGACTTTACTTCCAAAACTTCCTGTCTTACTACATATAAGCAAATAATTACTTTTCTTTAGTATATTTATTTGATTAGCAAATAGAATTATTTGCGATAGAATTATCATATTTGATTGGCAAACTTTTCTTGTGTGCCTATGTGTTTAGCTCTATGTGTTAAGCTGTCTACAGATACACCAAATTTTTAAAAATATAAGGACTAAATGTAAAGCATTTATGAGAACAAATACTCTTTATGGTAGTATAGAATCTTAATTGCAGTTTGTAGAAGACAGAGGTAGTAGTTACCTTTAGGAGTAGAAGAGAGCTTGCTGGAAGAAATGGGACTTTTAATGGATTTTGAAGATTTAGTTCAGATGTATAACTATCAAGAAGACAACAGAGGATGGGAAACTTTAAAATTAATTTTGGGCTTTTTGGGGTCGACCATGGAGTCATGTGTAGACAGAGTTTCAAGTTGAGCTGTGTCTTCTTAGAGGTCAACATGTGCTTGTGAATTCTTATTAGACTGTGTTCCTTTTATTTATAGCTTCCATTTGATTGTGCTCATAAGGTTGTTACTAATACTGGTAAGATTTGTGGGCACAGAAACACTTTGAAAAGAACCTTTCTTAAATTGTTTTAGTTCTTTAGCAGATTTGAAGGGGAAACTGAACCAAAAAAGAGTTAACCAAATACTGTGAAACCCCTAAATTTCTTAACCTTAGGCCAGGTGTTCATTGTGAATCTTATTAATTCCAATAATTTTCAGCTTCATTTAAATTAAGTGATGTGAACACTTTTCATATCCTTGCTTATTCATTGCAAGTGGAGTTTTTACCTAGCTGACCAATCCACAAATGTGTTTTTATTAGGTAATTATTATGTGCTCAGAATTATCTTGTATCTATAATTTAATATATAATTTATAAATATAAAATATATTTTTTATATTTAATTTCATGTCTTTTAGAGACTAGCATTTTAGCAGCAAGAATGACAAGGTTGAATGTGTGAAAGTGTGGGTTAGGGGTGTGATGCTATCTGTATGGCAGTGCTAGTGTTAAAAGTCCAGGAAAGAAAAAAAAGAAAGAAGTAAAAAAACACCTTGGGGAATCAGAGTTTTGACAACCAGAGAGATGGGAAAGCCTTTTAGGTGACTGGACAAATAAAGGGAAAGCCCTGAGGAACAAGAGTGGGATATTAAAGTAGTGAAGCGCTTGGAACTGATAAAGTGGTTTCCAAACAGTTCTTACTTTCCTTGCTGTTTGTGCAAGAAGGAGAGTCCTAAAATAGCTTTATTTAACATTGCTTGGTAAACAAAGTTTCTCTCCCTCTCTGTTTCACCCATCCCCCCAAATAAATATAAATCTATATAAAGTTCTCATGAATTCCCTTGATTATCTCTATAGTTGATAAAAAGGAACGCATACCTGTGATATAACTGGTAGAAAACTTTTTTGATAGTTACATTCTTAATTTTTAAGAATTCAGTCTGTGAGGTTTTATGGGTAAATCAGATTTAAGATTATTATTTTAGACAATCTTAATAAATATTCTAAATACGTGAAATCCAAGGTTAAAAGTTTCATAAAATTTTCAAGAAAAGTCATAGCGATTGAGACTTTTTTCCCTTCAATAGGCTGTTTGGAAGTAAAAGTAAAAAAAACTAAGTATGAGAAATGCAGAAGTTATAAAGGGAACTTGAGAATTTTATTTTTAGATTATTACCAGACACACTTTTCTTGGCCAGCTTGAGACTCATTGAAATAGGGCTCATCCAGAGAAACTGTGATGAAATCTAAATGATTTTTTAAAAAAGAGTACCTATAAAATATTTGCAGATTTATTACCATGGATAAAAGGCAGCCATTTCTCTTAAAACTGTATAAGAGAACCTTACTTCTTGATGTGCATGTAAATCACCTGGAGTCAGAATGCGGATTCAAACAAGGCAGGTCTGCAATGGGACCTGGATTCTGCACTTTAAAAAGCTCCCAGGTGCTGCTGCTGTCAGAACCGGAGCCTTACTTTGAATGGGGAGGGCCCAGAGAACAGACCTTACCAGTACATTGGCATCTATTTTATTATTTTTACTTAAAAAATAAATGCAGTGTCAGGATGGGGAGGAGCATTTATATCCTAAGCGTGGTCCAGGGGTGTCGACCATTAGATGACTAGACGATAGAGAGCTGCTGCCTGGGGCGTGGGGTAGGGGGAAGGGATCGTACCATTCCTGTTCTTGACTGTGTCCTAATGACTGAACAACAACATATCCTAGTGGCAAGCATGGACTAGATGGCCAGTAAATTTAGTGAGTAAATGAACAAATTTAGTGTTGGCCTGGGACTGCCATTAAGGTGGATGCTTTTCCTTGTTACACAAGCAGAATCTGACAAATCATAAAAGTTTTCCAACCTAATAATAAAGATGACCTCAGCCTTGTAAGTATCATAAGAAAAGCAGCTCAAACCTAGGTATTATATATCATAAGTCACAGAACCTAGAAGAATGCAGAAACCCAGAGAAAACAGAATCAAGTTAAATCCTACCTTCCCCCAAAACTTTAAGATAGAGTTCTTACCCTGTACTGAGGTCTCCCAAGCACCTTCTCCTCTCATTCTCTGTTCTGTCCAGAACTCCGGCTTCCTCTCCTGTGTGGACTCTAGCTTCTGATGCATTTTAGGGCCCATCAGTCACCTCTGTGTGAAGACCTTTCCTCCTGCTTGCCTTGCCTATGTCTTCTGAGTTTCCCCAGGGGCATTTCTGACAAAGACAGGTTTGTTTTGTCATTTATGAAAGCAGTATGCAGCTCTTTCTTCCTGACTGCTCTTAGTATTACTGTACCTTAGACTTACCTTAGCATTTGAAATATTATCTGCCAAGCGACTTACTATACTTTATTACCTAGTGCATCAACATTACTGGAGTACTTAGGGGTACTCCACCCGGAGAATCACTTCTACTGAATGTTTTCTGTTTTTTCCCCCCCTCTCATTAGCTTATGACAAAAAAGTACTACCTGTCACCAGTGTGTCTCTAACTAGAAACAAAGATAACACTGGCATTACTGGGTAGTACTGGATTTTAAGGAGGTCATGAAGTTAATCCAAAATAAATTTATGTTAATTTTTACAATCATTATTGAAGTGGAAACTCGGAATAAAAAATTCCTGTTGAGAACTTGGAGACCTCTAAGAATGCTTCTTCAGATCTGTAGGGAGTTTTAATGCCCAAACTAGAGAACTTGTCCAGACCTCAGAGCACCACTTCTAGGCAAATAGAAACTTCTGTCTTCACTTGGTCCAGCCCATTTTACCAGAAGAAAACAGTAGGCATCAAGGCAGAAGGCTTACAAATAATGATGTTTGTTTGTGCTTTTCCTTGATATACCTCCCTTATGAGCCCATTGTAGGGGTTGGCTGGTTCAGGGTTTGTTAAGCATCTCTAGTCCTAGTCAAAGTTCAGTTTGCAAACAACCACTTAGTGTAAGAGCTGCAGCTTTCCTTAGAAGGCAAGGAAGTTCTGCTAGCTGCTTGAGGGCATCTCCAAGTGTTTCTGCCGTTTGCTAACAGCAAACAGGAAGCAGTTTGAGTTATACCTGAGATATTTCTGAGCCAACTTACTAATCTACAGGATCTCAGCAGTGGGTCCTCTCCCTACATCTGGCCAATCAATTCTCAACAAATCAGTTCATCCTATCAAATCTGATTCTTGGCTTCTACCCTGAATTCAGTCTCACCTGTGGTGCCCACTTGGTGATATCCTATTGACACTAATCACTCTCTTCTATTCAGTTCTCCCTTTGCTTCCTTGCCAGGAGGTTCTGTTCTGCGGATTGACCAACAACTAATTTGCCTCTCCCTAGGTCTCTCCCTAGACTGTAATCAGTTGGTGCCTCTGGTTAACTGCCTTTCAAGTCCTCTTTCCTCTTAGATGAAATGAACTAGGAAACTCGTAAATTCCCCCACTATAAGAAACTAGAATGCTGAGCTTCCTCTTAACTGTGGTCAAGCTTCCTGATGATATTATGTTATGTTAGTCACTCAATCATGTCCGACTCTTTGTGACCCCATGGACTGTTACCCACCAGGCTCCACTGTCCACAGGATTCTCCAGGCAAGAATAGTGGAGTGGGTTGCCATTCCCTTCTCTAGGGGATCTTCCCAACTAGCAGCACTATAATTTTAATTAACAGAATTTGTAGTTTTGAAAAACAAATGAATGGTTCTTTCCTGACTTGGAAGCATCCTCAATCATATATTTTTGTTGTTTAGTTTCTATTGTGTCTGATGCTTTTGCAACACCATGGACTGTAGCCTGCCAGGCTCCTCTGTCCATTGGATTTCCCAGGCAAGAATACTGGAGTCGATTGCCTTTTCCTTCTCCAGGGGATCTTCCCTACCCAGGGATTGAACCCACGTCTCCTACATTGGCAGGTGGATTCTTTACCACTGAGCCACAGGAGAAGCCCCAATCATATATTGCAAAGTAAAATACTCTTTTCTGGAACAGTCATCTGGAAACCTAGGAGTCACCTTTTGTTTCTTATTTCCCTCTCATTTTGATTTTCATCTTTTTTTCTCTATTTCTAATGCTTCTAATTTGGCTTATCACCAAATAAGTGATTTGGCTGAGCACCATGTCATCACCATGGTCTTCTTGAAATCACTACCCACCTCTATACTCAGTCTCACCTCTCAAAACTGGTTTTTCTAAACACAAATCTGATCAATCACTCTCTGGCTTTAAATTCTTCAGTGATGCCCTATGGTCCACAGGATGAATTCCAAACTGCTCAGGTTGGCTTAAAAATTCTCATGGTCTGGATTCTGTTTACTTCTCAATAGCAAATCTTGCCATGTCTGCACACACTGCGTGCTCCAGCCAGTATTGAATACTTTCAGTTCTCTTCATGTAGGATGCCCTTTCCCACAGCTCGTCCTTGGCATGTGCTGACCCCTCTGCCTGGGAGGAGTGTTTCTTCCAGACTCCTATTCCTCCTTCAGGAGCCCAGTTTAGACATCACTTCCTTAGTTAAGCCCAGGCTACCACGATACTTTGCATTATGTCTTTCATAGTCCTTAGCATTCTGATCAAATTTATGTATTGTCTTCCTCACGGGCTTTCAAGGTGGCTCAGTGGTAAAGAATTCTGCCTGTCAGTTCAGGAACTGCCAGAGATGCGGTTTTGATCCCTGGGTGGGGAAGATCCCCTTTAGGAGGAAATGGCAATCCACTCCAATATTCTTGCTGGGATAATCCCATGATAATCCCATGGACAGAGGAGCCTGGCAGGCTACAGTCCAGGGGGTGGGGTTGCCAAGAGTCAGACATGACTGAGCGACTGAACACAAAGACACACTGTCTTTCCTACTCAAGATGGTGAGCAACTGGAAGGCAGGCACTGAATCTTACATTCATCTTTGTATCTCCTGTGATTTCTCAGAATTTTAGGACTTTCCAACAGCCAATTTTATGGCAGAGTAATTTTAGCAAGGACAAGGGGAAACCAGTCATTCTGACTTTAGTTCACACTAGAGCACCAACTATTGTATTATCTATTCCATGTAAGAACTGAATTCTTCTAGGCTGGATCTAGCACCCTGGTAAAATCAATTTATCCTGCCTTTATCTAGTTAAGGGTTAACCCACTGCCTGGCATATAATACATTATTAGTATACGGTAGCTGCTAAATATTATCATTAGAATTCTATTTATTCTATTCTGTTTCTACCAAGGTGTCAGAAAGTCATGCCATTTATTTACTAATTAGCTCATTTTCATTGAAATTCACTCTACAATTGGATTTCCTATTTCATTTCTTTGAATCTCAGTATAATGCACAGTCTGCCTTACACAAAAAGGAAAGGATACCATTAGGAGATAAGAAAGTCTTGTGGGAGTAAGATTTCTTCAAATCATTGGTTAAACTATCTGCATTTAAGGGCCTTAGAGCACCTTCCTAAACAGAGAAGTCTCCATTTATAAGGACAAACCAAGTGAAACCAAATTTAATTCATCCTTGCCTGGGAAAAACAAGCTGCCCATCCTATATTTAAATTCAAAAAGAGCTGAAAGTAAAACAAATTTTGATGGTGTTTGTGTGTGTGTGTGTGCATGCAAAATCAGCAAAGCAACATGTCACATGATGCCAACTAAGACTATCTGAGACACCACTGAATTCAGCCCCTTACACAGACAGTACACTTTTTCAAGCAGTTAGATTTCAATGGATCCCAAATGGAATGTCACAGGGACATCAGTGAACATTCACCCTTTCAGTCAAAAAATATTTACTGAGCCCCTTCTTTGTGTCAGGCATTGTTCAGTGCTGGGCACACAATGGTGAAGGATATGGGCTATCCTGGCATGGATTGCCCCCCTGACTACTTCATGTCAGGATCACCAGAAAACTGAGCAATAGGAGCGTGAAGACCTTAACTGGCTGCCAGTGAGTGCGTGAGTTGGGGGGTGGGTGGAGCAAGGAACGTCTGTGTGGCTTCCCCGTGACTGACTCAGAGCCAAGAAGCACAGAGCTGGAGACGGAGACTCCCAGTTCAGTTGAGGGCAGGAGTTTGAATCCTCAAGTTCAGAAAGAACAAAAAGAGGATTTTGGAGGCATACTTTTCCCTCAAGTTTTGTGTAGCAGCACTTCATTAATTCTTACTGCAGGATACTGCAGTATCCTCTTTTATGAATATGCCACAGTTTATTCATCTTCTGTTTCTGGTCATTTGGTTGTTTCCAATTTTTGTCTTTTACAAATAGAACTATAAACATTAAAAAAAAAACAAACCCGTGTGGTGCACATATGACAAATTTCTTTGGATGTAAATAGAAATGAAATTTCTGGTCAGAGATTAGCTTAAATTCAACTTTAGAAGATAATGGCAAACAGTCTTCCAAATAGTTGTGAGACAGTCTGGGACCCTTTCCTGCACTGCTGCAGTGCTTGCACCTGGACAAACATCTCCTGGAGCTACAAATTACAAAGAAACTATAAGAGACTAAAAATAACTGCATGCATGCACAGTTGGGGCACATTATGAACAAAAGACACAAAAAGACCAAAAACCCAACTACCACATCTGAAGAGCCCAGAGCTAAAACAGGGTGTTGGGAGCAAAAGCAGGGTGCTGTGCTTGCCCCTTGCTCTCAACAGCACCTAAAGGGTGGGCAAACTACCTAAGCCACCCCTCCAGTCCACCCCTGGACACACCACCTATTTTTACCCCATATAAGGAACCAGCCCACCGCCCCCACTCCCCGCCCCCTGCAAGCCCCTTGGGGTGAACAAAGGAAACTTACTAGCTCTTATTTCCCACTGCTGCACCAGGAGCCCCAGTAAAGCCTTGCCTGAATTTCTTGTCTGGCTTCTAGTTGATTTCTGTTGATTGGGGAAGGCCAAGAACCCTGGTCCATATCAGCTATACCAATTGACACTCCTGCATCAGCATAGTAAAGTTCTAGCTGTTCTTATATTCTTCCTAACTCTTGGTAAAATAGTTGTGTGGATTTCTTTTTTTTTTTTAAGTCTCTGATGGCTAAAATTGTTAATTTTATTGATTAGTAATGAATTTGAGCATGTTTTGTATATGTATGGATTTTTTATGTATTAGATATATTTGTTAGATGTGTTCTTTTGTGTAATGACTGTTCCATTCTACTGCCCATTTTTTATTGTTTTGACTGTCTTTTTCTTATTGATATGTGTGTGCATGTTTGTGTGTGTGTTTAAGGAGGAAAGAAGGGAGCTTTTTATATATTCTACACTACTACTTATCTATGGATTTTTTAAAAAGGAATTCTTTTAAAAAATATCTATCTATTTTTGGCTGTGCTGGGTCTTTGTTGCTGTGTGGCCTTTTTCTAGTTGCAGGGAGCGGAGGCTGCTCTCTAGTTGCGGTGTGTGGGCTTCTCATCGTGGTGGCTTCTCTTGGTGTGGAGCAAGGGTCTTCAGTAGTTGCGGCTCCCGGGGTTTAGAGCACAGGCTCAGCTCAATAGTTGTGATGCACAGGCTTAGTTGCTCCTCAGTATGTGGGATCTTCCTGGATGAGGGATTGAACCCCTGTCTGTGTCTCTTGTATTGGCAGGTGGATTCTTCACCAGTGAGCCACCAGGGAAGCCCCTTATACATGGTTTTAGCCTTACCATGATTGGTGCTTTCTTGTCTCAGTTTAAATGTCATTTTCTCAGAGAGACTTTTCCATTCATTCAGTCTAAAGAAGCTATCCGGTCCCTCTGTATTACAAAACTCTATTATTGTAACTCTTTTGTTGTTTTTCTTATTTGCTTGTTGTTGAGTGTTTCCACACATTTAAGAGTAAGCTCCATGAGAGCAGGACCACATCTGTATTTTCTTCATAGACTCATGGATGAATCTCATGAACACAATATGTGGTGAAAAAAGTCAGAAAGTACCTATTACATGCTTCCATTCATGTAAAATTCAAATGTAGATAGAACAAATCTGGTTGCCAGGTTTCTTTGTGGAGAAGAAGCAGTTGTGACTAGAAAGGGACATGATGGGGAACCCTGAGGTTTGGGGAATATATGTATATTTAAATAAATAAATAAAATATATATATATATATTTAAAATCTAGGTGATATAGGTGGTAGTTGATGGAATATCCCCTGGAGTAGGAAATGGCAACCCACTGCAGTATTCTTGCCTGGAAAATTCCATGGACAGAAGAACCTGGTGGGCTACAGTCTATGGGGGTCATAAAAGACTCTGACATGACTTAGTGACTAAATAACAACAAAATTAGTGTATTCACTTTGTGATTTTACATTGAGCTGTACACTATTGATCTGTTCATTTTTTCTGCATGTATTTTATGCTTCAATTGCACATCTATTCTATCTATTCAAATTTAAGTTTGAGAATAGAGGGGATTGTGTGGGGAGGCTGTTTGGCAATTCTGTGGATTGAGGTGCTAGTCTACTTTAGACAGAAAGGGTGGGGAGCTACCTTTTATCCTACATGTCCCTTAAAGGTCAGAGTGAGTGGAACTTCTGTTAGCTTCCTTATTTCTCCTCTGAGAGTTCATTTAATTTCTTTAGCAAAGAACGCTACAAGTGGGGGGTAATGTGTAACTGTCTGTCAGTCTGGATATAGGAGTAGGGACAGAATGTGGTGGGGTGAGTAACTCCTCTGGATTAAGACTTTGAATTAGTCTTCATGTTTTCACCATTTTCCTCACCTCTGCCCTCTGTGTCATCTGTTCACACCTGGGATACCCTGTTCCTTTATGGCAACTTCCTCCCCCGGAATAATTGACTGAGGTTCCTTCACCTATTTTAATTTATCAACATATCATCCATTTTTTCAGAAACTTTTGGAAAGTCCTCATGTACTGATAGTTCTTCTCTAATTAGTTCTCTTTGATATTATGGGCTTAGACCTTTTCAATTTCCTTTATGTTTTCTTGTATTTGAGAGGGAAGAGAGGCATGTCCTCATTTGGCCATTTTGATCAAGAAAACTCACTATTTCATTACCTAACATAGTCACACTTGAAATTTCTTTCCTACTTTATTATTTGCTAATGCATATTACAGGACTTCTCGGGTGGCTCAGTGGTAAAATATTAACCTGCCAATCCAGGAGACATAGGAAACTTGGGTTGGATCCCTGGGTTGGGAAGATCTCCTGGATCAGGATATGGCAACCAACTCCAGTATTCTTGCCTGGAAAATTCCATGGACAGAGGAGCCTGGTGGGCTACAGTCCATGGTGTCACAAAGAGTTGGACATGACTGAACACCCACAAACACACACAATGCGTTACATCCTCTATGAGGAATCAAGCATTTTACTATCTCTCACTTCCCTTTCCTGCTTCAACTTCTGATTTTTATCATTTTAAAATTGTCAAGGTTTATGTCATTTACATTTTTTCCTTTAATAAAATTAAGTTCTTCTGTTACTGCTCTAAAGACATCTAAAAATTTAAGCCCCCCAAATAGCAAAAACTAAGTCGTGTGATTCACCCTATTTTGAAGGAAAAGTAATCCCCATGTCACTGAAAATCTTGCTTCTCAGAATAGATGGTCTTAAGTGTCAAGGTCCAGTGGATTCTCTTTTAATTATTTTCAGCTCCTTTTACACCTCCTGGGTCATATTAAGATTGTACTTTTTTTTCGATTCTCTTGTCATTTTCTTCCTTTTAAAATCTCTGTGTGTGTGTGTGTGTGTGTGTTGCTGTTATACTTTCTTGGATAATGTATTCATTTTGAATTCTTGGATAATAAGATTTCTTAGTTCTTGCATATTTAAAAATACCTTTTTTAGTCCTTAATTGACAGTTTAGCAGGGCACCGACATGTTAGATTCAAATGCATTTCCCTTAGAAAATTGAAGGCATTGCTTCTTCCAGCATGTAAGGCAGTGATGAGAAGTCTGATGTCATTCTGATTCTCATTTTTTACAGATAATCCATTTATTTTCTTTGAAACCCTCTAGAGTTTTCTCTAAACAATTTTGGAACTTCACAATGTTTATCTTGGTGTTGATCTTTTAAAAATTTTATCTGTCTCTCATTGGTAGGGCCATTTCATTCTTAGGACTTGTGCTTTTCCCCAGCTTGGTGAAATTTATTTTATCTTTTCTTTTGATTACTTAATATTTACATAGTCTTTTCCTTAAATGGAAAAGGGACTCCTTAAATGTATCCTCCCACTGGTGTTCTTTTCTCTCATGTCTATCTCTTAATTTGTGCTCTGTGAGATGCTGGGATAATATCTGAGCTTGACTATATAGATCCCCAACTTGGTCTTTGCCCCACTTAACTTACTTGTTTGGTGTTTACATATTTTGTAATTTTTGTAAAGCTGTGTTACGCTTTCTAATCTCTCCTTTTTATATTAGCCTTTTTCTTTTTTTTTTACAATGGACCTAACATTAAATGTCTCTGAGACTGGCAATCACTGTTTCAAAAGGTTCTCTTCAGTTCTTCTGTTTCTTTTAGGGTCAGTTTTTTGTTTATTTATTTATTTTTTGTTTATTTGGAGCTTTATTTGCATAATTGTGAGATCCTTGACCTGCAATTATGCTTTGTTAATTCCCTTTGGCTCAACTTTCTATTCCAATATATATTATCCTTGCTTCTGAATTTCTAACATAATTTATATTTAAAATTTTTGTTTTTTGGATTACTTTTAACCCATTTAAAATCTTCTGGGTGATTTCAAAGGAAGGAGAGAGAAGAAAAATTGCAGTAAGGAGAAGCAAAGGAAGAGAGGAGAGAGGAAAGAAATAGCGCTGGGAAAATAGACTTCATGAGAAGATTTAATCTTCAAGAAGGTTTTACTGGTTTTTGGCTAAGAATTGGCTGTGGCCCAACACTGATTTGGAACAGCCTGTCTTCCCCTCTCTTTTCTCTTCCCTTCTTTTGCTTTTCTTCCTGCAACTACATGCTGACCTTTGTCAGTGGAGGGGGACAGGCCCGACTAGTGCATATTCACTTATTTTAGTAAGTGCTCCTAACAGTTATTACCCCTGGATTATTAGCCCATTTTCTTCCACAGGAAGAGAATCACTCAGAAGCCCAAAGACAAATACTTTGTCCACAGTTCTAGTGACCAAGGGAGCCCTGGTAGAAGGAGGAAGGAAACTTGCTGTGTCAGAACTCTCAGTTCTACTGCTGATGGGAACATTTCTTGCCCTTTCTCTCTCGGGTCTGGGTCTGTAATTCCTCCTCTGTCCTTGCGCCCCGCCACGGGGCACATGCACCTGTGTCATCCAGGTGGTTTGTCTGCTTCATGCATTTCCCCTGAGAAGCCAGCCTAAGCTATTGGTCTTGCCACTCTTGCAGCTGATACTGTGCAGGCCCACTGGACTTTCAGACTTGCCCAGGAAGCATACCAGTTTCTTGCCTGTGAGCACATCAACCCAGTCTTTAAAAAAATGACTAAAAGAATTGATTACAAAGGATCTGCTTATTCAATAGCTCAACAAGGGGAAGATTACTGCTGCTGCTGCTGCTAAGTTGCTTCAGTCATGTCCGACTCTGTGCGACCCCATAGACGGCAGCCCACCAGGCTCCCCCGTCCCTGGGATTCTCCAGGCAAGAACACTGGAGTGGGTTGCCATTTCCTTCTCCAGTGCATGAAAGTGAAAAGTGAAAGTGAAGTTGCTCAGTCGTGTCTGACTCTTAGCAACCCCATGGACTGCAGCCTACAGGCTCTTCTGTCCATGGGATTCTCCAGGTGAGACTACTGGAGTGGGGTGCCATTGCCTCCTCCAAAGGGGAAGATTAATGCCTTTAAAATCCAATGTTATCTAAGGGTCTAGTCAAAGTTATTATTTGCCACTGTTGCTGCTGCTGCTGCTGCTGCTGAGTCACTTCAGTCGTGTCCGACTCTGTGCGACTCCACAGACGGCAGCCCACCAGGCTCCCCCGTCCCTGGGATTCTCCAGGCAAGAACACTGGAGTGGGTTGCCATTTCCTTCTCCAGTGCATGAAAGTGAAGAGTGAAAGTGAAGTCGCTCAGTCATGTCTGACTCTCAGCGACCCCATGGACTGCAGCCTACCAGGCTCCTCCATCCATGGGATTTTCCAGGCAAGAGTACTGGAGTGGGGTGCCATTGCCTTCTCCGTTGCCACTGTTACATGATCGATTTTTTTCCCCTAAAGTTGATGACATTAAATTCGTTTTTATAACTTCCTTTATTTTTAAATTTTTATTCATAAGCTTTTAAAATTATTATTATTAATTTTTAAAACTTTGGTTACACTGGGTCTTCCTTGTGGCATTCGAGCTTACTCTGCTCCTGCTGCTGCTGCTAAGTCGCTTCAGTCGTGTCCGACTCTGTGCGACCCCATAGACAGCAGCCCAACAGGCTCCCCCATCCCTGGGATTCTCCAGGCAAGAACACTGGAGTGGGTTGCCATTTCCTTCTCTAATACATGAAAGTGAAAAGTGAAAGTGAAGTTGCTCAGTCGTGTCTGACTCTTAGCGACCCCATGGACTGCAGCCCACCAGGCTCCTCTGTCCATGGGACTTTCCAGGCAAGAGTACTGGAGTGGGGTGCCATTGCCTTCTCCAGAGCTTACTCTAGGTGTGCCAAATTTAGTTGCCCCATGGCATGTAGGATCATAGTTCCTCGATCAGGGATTGAACCTGCGTCCCCTGAATTGCAAGGTGGACTCTTAACTACTGGGCCACTGGGGAAGTCTTTGAAGATTTTTAAAAATAGGTCAAATGAAAAGAAAGTAATACTCTTGAAACTGCATTGTACTGGACACAGCTTAAGGTCTACAGAGGAGAACCTATCTTCTCTTCAACATTTTCCAAGAAAAATTGATCTGATTTGCTGCATTTGACCTAAAGAAGCTCTTTCCCTAACAACATAACTGTCCGAAGATAAGCTTAACATTATTCTCTTAAGACCATTGCTATGATCTCCTGGTCTGTGATATTGGATGCCCCTCTCCCAGAGACATCACCCTGTAGACTTCCCACCATGTCCTGCTGGCCTTGGTACATGGACACCAGAGCTTGGCCTGGAAACATCAGGCCAAGCCAGATCTTTGGAAATAGCTCAGCTAAGAACGTGTGCATGTTTAGGTCTATGTGAGCTGAGGCAGTGGCTGGAGTCACTGATGGTGCCAGAACCTGCAAAGAAGCTGGTCCTGTGAGGATGACATCCAGTGCAGCTGGCCAAGCTGGAAAGGAAAATGGATCAAATGATGCTTCATAGCACCATCTCTCTTTGGTTTTGTGTTTGTTGTTGTTCAGAAGGGCAGACCTCCTTCTGGCCAAGCCACAGAGATGGAAGGGGGGGTTGGTTCTTAGGCCTTGATTCAGCACAAAGGCTGTTTCTGATTTCTGGGTATGGCTCCTCACCACCTGTTCCAGGCTGCAGCTGCTGTTGTTTTATTTTGTGTTACAGGACTTACTACTATTGTTGGTTCATCATTACATAATGTTTTATTTATATTCACAAAAACTTAATACCATGTTGTTGTTCTTTGGAATAGAATGCAGATTTCTTGGGGTTCAACAGATGCATGAAACCTCTGGATCCCCTGAAGAGGGACGTTCTGAATTAGGAAAAGGAACCAGTGATAATTCTGCTTTGCCATCGAAGAGGGGCACACACATGTGCATTGATTTGTCATAATCCTCTTTAAAGTTTAAAGACAAGTCAGGTTGAAAATTTGAAGAAAGTCTGAAAGATATAAACTCGTGAAATCCATAATGTGTTTGCTAGTGACCATGTATATAGGAGATTGTGTGTTGTATAAAGAATAAGTTGCTTTTAAGCTGACTTTGCCTGATTTTCTCTTTTGGCCTGAAAGTGCTGTGGCAATGACTGCCCAGTAGTCCTTCTGGCAGGAAGGCATACTTCTTTAGGCTTGCCTCTAATGTTTTGAGACATATTTCATCAATAGGTCATTGATGAGGAGGCTGTAAAGAGCTTATCTCATGTTTTAATGTGAGAAAGTAAAGCTTCCTGCTTCCCTGTTGCTCTCACTTTTGTCAAAAAGCCTCTTTATAATCTGTAACTGTTGAAGATTCTGGACAGCATTTGGATCCTGCTTCTAATTGCTGTCTCTCTAGGACACGTATAGGACAGACAGGATATACCAACAAGTGGGGAGACAGTCAAGTCTTTACATCATGTCTTTACATAATTTGCAGTGAGCAAAGGTCAATGCAAAATTGAGGTCTGTATTAGGAAGCCTCATCTGAGGGTCACTTTTTCTGGGCAGGGTGGTATTTGTGTGCCTTCCCTATTGCTAGGTATATTCTAGGCACCAAGTATACAAGTCAGTGATCTAATCTTTGGTCAAGTTTGAAAGGTATTGTTCTACCTTTGCCAGCCTGGCTATACTAGCTTGATAGTTTAATTGTAATCAGAAATAGGTGTGGAGTTGAGGTCTAGTGGCCTGTCCTAAGGCATAGAGAACTGGAGAAGGGTGTTGGAGAGACTCTGGGTGTGCCACTTCCCCAGGGTCACTGTGTGAGCACCAGCCACTTTGCCTCTACTGGCCATTTGCTTGCTGCTGCTGCTGCTGCTGCTAAGTCACTTCAGTCGTGTTCAGGGTTGCCATTGCCTTCTCCAACTGCTTTCTAACCAAGCCATTTGCTCTTTTCCATATCATGTCCGTGTGGACAAAATGGCCACTTATGGGGAAGAAATTGGCTCACATTGTGACTAAATGTAAAGACTTTGTGACATCTAGTCATAGTTCCCACAGTGCCCATGATGTGGCACTGGGCTAGAAGCTTTACATATTTTATCCCTAATGCCCTCCATGAACCTGAAAGCAGCACATATCCTCCAGTTTCACGGGTGAATAAGGCAAAGGCTCAGATATGCCTCCAGGTATGGCTAGGATCAGAGGATAAACAATCAAAGGAACAGAATCTCAATCCATGTCTGCATGAAAAGTCTGCAGCCTTCTGCACTAGACCATTCTGTGCCGCTTGTGAGCCTCATGCCCTGAGTTTACTAGGAACCAGGAGCTCAAACTTCTTTTCCAACATTGGAATTTAAAAAAGAAAACTTGATAGTATCAAAAAATAAGCAAATAAATAAGAATCCTGCTATGTCAGCCTCTTATATTTGTATTTTAGGCTAAAGATAATAAGCTTGCTTCCCTTTAGAAATAGGATCTGGGGAAGAAAGGATATAGAGCATAGAAAAGGAATTTAGACAAACATAGACAAAATGGATTTGAGGATGAAAACGTGTGCACCCTATGTGGTGATGTCATCAGGAAACACTTTTTAATGTCTGAATCCAATGGACCCCCAGGCAGGCTTATGTATGAAGACTTCAGAGTACACTTGCTAACAGAAATCTGTAGGACATACACAATAAGCACTAAATCAATACAGGACATGGATATGATCCCCCCTCTATCTGGTGCAGATCCAAGGTGAATGTGTCTTAGAGGTGATGGGCTTGCATAAAATGCACAGCTGGGGAGGAGAGCGGTGAGGGTGGGCACTTGTCTCTAAAACAGTCTCAGAATACTCATGTCCACCACCACAGTCCAGGCTGCTGCCCAGATCAATGTGTGGACCATTCAGTAGGGCAAGTGGCCTGCCCAGGATAATGGCCACATTCTGGCTTCTTGGCTCGTTTACTTTAGTTAGTGGCATTTCCCATCATCAGGTTTATTTACCTAATATCAAAACTGGTCCTTGAGTTTT
Organism: Bos mutus; assembly: GCF_027580195.1. Taxonomy (NCBI): domain Eukaryota; kingdom Metazoa; phylum Chordata; class Mammalia; order Artiodactyla; family Bovidae; genus Bos; species Bos mutus. The sequence goes on from NC_091625.1 coordinate 44,197,984, forward strand.
TTTTTAAAGGTTTTTGTGGAAACGAATTTTCTAACCCTGTCCCTGTACATGGTCCCAGCACTTACGAGCCCACCTGTGTTGCTCTAGGGGCAAAGCATGTCCCTTTCCCCTCAGATGTGGCCAGCAGAGTAGAGGTGAAGGAGCCAGTAAAGGCAAACAGCTGGGGATCGTTAGCAACAATCAAGGAGCCGCATTAAAAGCCAGCAGAGTTGAGTGTCTTGGTTCTTACGTTGGCCTGCCTGAGGAAGCCATCTGGACGGAGGAAATTTGCCTTAAACCTTGGCAAGAGAACTTTGTTCTGTTTGAACTTTGTTTAAAGCCTCAGAGTGGGTGATCATTTTGTTTAAACTTTCCTTAAAACAAAGAGTGGGAGATTCCCCGCAATTAACAACAGGAACCTTTGTCCCATCTTAACAGATCTGATAGGAAAAAAAAATGCAAGGACTGTTCTGACATCCATTAATGCAGTTCAGTTAGAGGGATGGGAAGGAAGACACAAAGGAGGAAGATTCTGCAGTCTCAGGAGAGGTTAAGTCGATTACTGAAGGTACATAATCATACCATGCTTTACCCTTGATTGAACCTTCTTCGGTGGGGGGATATATCTCTACTGATTGTGGAGGGCTTTGCCTGTGGCTACTGTGCAACAGCCATTTAATTCTCAGCATCATTTCCTGGTTCCATATTCATCTTTGCCCATGAATGGACTCAGTGCTCACAAACAATGGGATTTGCCATTCTGCCTTGAAGGAATTCAATAGGGACGTGCATCCTCTCTGTTGTGGGCCAGAGTTATGAATGCAGCTGCTTCCCTCTACCCTAACCTTGACTATTTATTTAACGCAGTTCAAATATTGGGCTTCAGCCAAATTCAGAGGGGGATAGTAACAGTCAAAGATTTTTCTGTAAGCCTAGAGGTTACTATTACATCTGTGTCTGTTGATATTATCTAGAACACATGTATTTAGACATAGGAATATATATGCACATATATATTCTTGAGACTCTTGAGAGCCCCTTGGTCTGCAAGGAGATCAAACCAGTCAATCCTAAAGGAAATAATTAGTCCTGAATATTTATTGGAAGGACTGATGCTGAAGCTGAAGCTACAATACTCTGGCCGCCTGATTCGAAGAACCAACTCATTGGAAAAGACCCTGATGCTGGGCAAGATTGAAGGCAGGAGGAGAAGGGGACGACAGAGGATGAGATGGTTGGATGGCATCACCGACTCAATGGACATGAGTTTAAGCAATCTCTGGGAGTTGGTGAAGGACAGGAGAGCCTGGCATGCAGTCCCTGAGGTCGCAGTCCAACAGTCACAAGGTCTGACTCTTTGAGTCCAAAGAGTCACACACGACTGAGTGACTGAACTGAATATATATGTGTTGAGCCCCTGAAGGTAAGGTTACTGAGAAAACCCCCAGCACCTAGTGGATGGAGTGGCAGCACCGTGTGGCTCCTTCTTCCTGCTGCCTGGGGCACTTGTGTCCTGGGGTCACTCTATGGCCCTTGCTTAGCCTGCCCCCCATCTCCCCCACCCCCGCAACAAGAAGCCTCTGTGACCCCAGGCTGTCTTTCTATGTTGTTGTGGCTTGTTGAATTGCTTCTTAAACCAAAGGCTTTGTGCGGGTGGGGCAGATATCACATTTACTGTTGAGTCCTTTTTGCCAAACTATCGCCTGGTGGTAGATAGGACCCAATAAATATATTTCAAATCAAAGAACAAATTGAGAAATGAAAGGTGTGAATGAGGTGTTTCCTCACCTAAAGGTTGAGTGTAGGGGATCCCAGTGGAGGCGACTGCTGCCTCTCTGCTGGCTGGACATACCCACCAAACTTGCACAAGACTTCCCCAAACATTTACAAATGGTTGCTTGATTTCTTCCTCTTGCATTAAATACAAAAGCCTGGGAGTTCTGTGGACAGAGGTGGAAGCTGCATGGATGTCCTTTGGCAGGTGTCATGGGCATTGTAAACCAGGAGTACCTTCCCTTCTCCAGCAGCAGAGAAACTGAGAATAGGAGGGCTTCTCTGGATGCCACAGAGGCCCATAGGTAGAAGACCCACTTGCCCCTGCCATGGTTTTTGGCCTAGTGGCTCTTCTCTATCTGGGAAGAGGAAGCTTGCTTTTTTCCCTTCTGTCCTTCTGTCAAAACATGCTACACATCAGGAACTAGGGAAATGGATACTGTTTCACTAGGTGGTGCAGACACCAGAATGCTTCATAGAATAACTAGAGATTGGGGCTCCTATTTGCCTCCTCACCATTCCCTACTCCTCTCCCTAAATCTCATCTGCTTTGTCCCACCTTAGAAAGATAAGTGTGATGCTGTATGTATGCTATGTGTTAGAAACAAACACTTATTTATAAGGTGTTGATATATTCTGCCTCAATAATTTGATGTCTGGAAGTGTGTTTTAAGGAATAGTTTAAAATGCTGATAGGAATGTATGCATAAAGATGTTCAACACACAATTGCTTAAGAACTGAAAACTTGGAACACCCTACATGTCTTAACTTTAAGAGAATGAATAAGTAGCAGTAGACTTCCATGCTAATAGTAGCATGGTCTTCAATGCAAAGGAATGAAGCTGTAAAAATGATCATAGCAGATGATTTTTAATGACTGTTAGTGCTGTATATATAATATTAAGTCTAAAAAGCAGTATACAAAGATATATGAATGGTTTCAGCTATTCAGTGTGCACGAATGAAGGAAAACCGAAATGTGAACAGTGATTGTTTGAGAAGTGGGATTATGAATTCTCAGTCTCCTTATCATATTCCCCAAAGTTTCTGCAGTAAACCAGGATTACCTTTAAAGTGATTACTTTTATCATAAGAAATAAATGATTATAAAACATCATAACAAGTATTGTGCCATTGGGTTATAGGCTAGGTCATCACTCCGTCAAGAGTCACGACTTCTTTTCATGGTGCCAAAGCTTCATAAACATATACAAAACAATAATTGAGGGTATTATTATACAATTAATTCTTGCTAGAAATTTCTGATTGAATTGTGCTCCCTGAGTAAGCTTCTCCTTTGGATCAATAGCTAATAAGTTTTCAGAGTGGAGTAACCAGAGTGGATTATTAGTTAATAGACTATCTTCCAGAGAACCTACAATCTGCATCACTGACAGTTTACTTCATCATTACTATTAGTTTCACAGGATGGAAATAAGGTTATTCATGTCTTGGTTTACCTAGATGGGGGCACTAAATGGCACAGACCTTGATCCTTATGGCCCAATTTGGGATTGCTCCATTCTCTTGCAAATTGTACTTGTGCAGGCAATAGTCAGACAATATAAAGTTAGTGGTGGCCTCCTTTATCCAGAGAAGCTGTATAATTAAAGGTCTAGGTCCTGGCACTTTTAGTTTGATGCTATATGTGTATATATATATATATATTTCCTCTGAAGAGGCAGGTCAAACAGTGGCTTCAGGACACGTGTGGACATGATTATAGTCTCTGCATCCCATTTTACCTGTACTTCAAAACTGTCCATAATATGCCATAATAGGGGCCACTTTATAAGAGGGGCAAGATTGCAGTATGGAAGGAGAAAGCACTCTATTAGGGTTGGATTGTAAAATTCCTGACTCTTCTTGTTTAGGTTGAATTCAGTTTTATTCATTCCATTTTTCCATTTGCTTCTCTAAATCTTGGAACAGTAGAGTTCTCTTGCTAATCTCATGAAATGATGAAATTTAAGAGGAATTGGTAAGGAAGAAAAGTTGGTCTGAGCTGAGAAAGAGAGAGAGGAACAAAGATAAGAATGGAAAAGTCTCCTGTCTTCTACTTAATCCTATATTGCACCCTGCAGCTCAGGAGTATTCGCCATCTGAACTGATTCTACTAGGAAATTAAAGTGATTGAGCCCTGAACTGTTGCTTTAGGCATTATCTCACTGAATCCTTGCAACCACTGTTTGAACTGGATATTACTATTTTTTAAAATCTCTAATTCATAGATAAGGAAAATGAAGTGCTTGTGGCTAAAGTGGAAGATGACGCCCCCTGCTCCCCAAGGTCAGGATTTCAAGTGTTGGACTTTCCTCAAAGGATTGGGCATTTCTAGGAATCATTTGATAAGCACCATATTGTACATGAGCATTGTAACTCCTCAAACTGCCTCTGCGTTTCCCTGTATGTGGATTGGGGTATCCCAGTCCTCAGGGTATCCAGGCTCTGGAATCACTGATGGTTTGGACAGTCCTGTGAAATCAGGATTTGGGTCATTTCTCTGCCTTTCCCTTGTAATGGCTCAAATCAAGCATAAGAATGAGCAATGAAGAAAATCTTTAGTTTTCCTAGGGTATTTTCTCCCTACATTCTTAAGAAACAGGCCACGGTGGGGAAATCCAGATGGGAGCTCTGCGTGTCACCAGTATCGCTCCTCTTTTCCGTGGCAGGTGACCCAAGCCATTCTGTTCCTGCCTTTAACATGCCAGCTTGACCTATGTTCCAGTGGATCCTGCAGGTTTTCAGTCAAGATTAAAGTGGTGGCCCAGTGGTAAAAAAAAAAAAAAATCCTCCGCACTGCAGGACGTGGGTTTGATCCTTGGGCTGGGAAGATCCCCTGGAGGAGGAATTGGCAACCCACTTCAGCTTTCTTGCCTGGAAAATCCCATGGACAGAGGAGCCGGGCAGGCCATAGTCCATGGGTGACAGAGAGTCTGACATCACTGAGTGACTAAACGACAACAATAACAACAAAAGTGTTGTCAGTGAACACGGGGAGTCTCTGGGGATAGAAACAGTCACTGCAGAAAGGAAACAGGAAATTCATGGAACAGAATGGTAAAGATCCAAGAAATGATGAGGTGACAGAGAATCCTCACTCAGGGAACTGATTCAGCCCCTGATTCCAAGCAAAATTATTAACAAGTTATTTGGAGACGAAAAAGTAATTACTGGAAACCCCGTACCAACCTTTAAGTAAAAACTGAAATTTCTCTTGAACCAGGGAGAAGTCGGTAACTACTACTGATGATTTACACAGAAGATTACCTGCCCAAGTATGCAGCTCTGCCCTAGGATATTAAAGGGGGAATTTAGGTACCTTTGATGGAGAACAAAGACCTTCTAGCAAAGTATTCCTGAGAATACATAGGTTGTTTATTTCATGCTCTTAGTCACATTTTCTAAATTCTTCACGGATTCTCCAGCGAATTCATAATGTAGTTCAAAGTGAGTGCTCATATACTCTTTTAGATCATCTGGATGCTCACCAGTATCCTGTTTTTCTTGGACCCATGGGAGACAATGTTTCCCAACTACTTCTGACCAATGGACCATGAGCAGAAATGATAACGTGCCATTTCTAGGCAGAGGCAGTGGGAGGCCCCTGCAACCTTTAAGCTCCAATTTTCCCTTGCCAAGCTGGTCTGGAAACCATGGGTTAAAATTATGGAGCCACAAGATGAAAGCAGCCTGATTCCTGAGTCACAAGTTAGAAGGGAGCTGACCTGGAAAGCTGCAGTTTTCATCGAGACTCTGCAAGTAAGAAGGAAAACCCTTGATATTGAGGGTGAGCCTCTTGTAACTGATAGATAGGCTCTTCCTCAGGGAAGAGGGAAGCTTTCTCTACTCCTCCATCATCCATTTTAGAATATTTTTATATTTTCAAAACTTACTTGGAAATGCCAAAATGGTGCATGCTAGTTTCTTAGTCCCTGCTGCTGCTGCTGCTAAGTCGCTTCAGTCGTGTCTGACTCTGTGCGACCCCATAGACGGCAGCCCACCAGCTTCCCCCCTGTCTGACTAGGCTAAATCCTGAGCACCACCTCTCCTCTTTCCTGCACTTCTTTCTGCCATTGTGAAGTATGTCATTATTGTTATGTCTCAAAATGAGAATCCTGGCATCAAAGGAGCTTCCTTCCCCGTTTCTGCTTGCTAGAATAAGAGTTCATTTCATTCTTCAAAACACTCTTGGCTGAGTCATCTTATCTGACTGCCCCTTGGGTATTCTTATCTCCAAATCCCATCTTGTTGCATTCTCCCAGACTGCTTGCTACAATTGAAAGTTCGCCCCTTCCTGCTCAAGAATCCAGATTCCATTTTTTCTTTTAACTTCCTCCTGAAAATATTTTCCATAAGTAAGGGGTATAAACAAAGCCATAAATGTCCACTAATTCTAGTGGGTCTTCACCTGGGCTGGTCAGCCTGCCTGCTCCCCCTCCTGGTTGCTGACCATGTGATTGCTCTGGGGAGCCTGCCAGCATGGCTCCTGTCCCATGGCCTGACTGTTGGTGGTCTCCAGGAACCCAGACAGGGCTTGGCTCACATTGATTCACTCTTGCAGGGCTCTGCTCATTGTAGCCAGGTGATTTCCTGCAGTGTGTACATGTACAAACTGCTCTCAAGGGCAGAGTCTCTCAAGTTATCAGGGGAAATTCCTGTCAGGAAAAAATTAGGAGCATGTGCTTCTAGTGTATGCCTACTTTTTTATGGATAAAATATATGCATGTTTTGCTATATCAAGATATATATATATATTATAAAGCATATATGATATGTAACTTTTAAAGGGATGAGCTATAACTGTGATAATGTTTTATTCATAATTTTTTATTTACTTCACATAGTTCAATGATACAAAGGACATTTTTGTTTTTCCTGAGATAAATATTATTAATAATATTTTAAGTGAGAGAAGTGTCATTTAATATGCCAGATCTGACAAGACTGTTATAGTTTTTGATCTCATAATATAGATGGTGAAGAGGTCTTACTTGGAGTAGAAGTGTTGGCTTTGTAGTTTCCTGTTATTTGCTGATCCTCATATTAAGAGTATTATCTCCAACCCACAGTTACTTTAGAGTAAACTTTCTGGGCTGCCTGACTATTTTGAGGTTAGTTTAGTTAAAACTGGGCTAGATGAGCTATAAACCCACTTAACCAGGCACATGGGATCTGCAAAACATTGAAAGCCCCAGTCCCACTGTCCACCAAGGGAACCCTCTCACTTGGGACCCCTCCTGAGCAGTCACTGAGGCCTTGACCTCTTGATATATGGATAAGATAAGGAGGCCAGTGCCAACCTGTATAGTAAATGCTGGTAAAGCTATGCCAGTCCAGGTTTGATGCACGATACTGGATGCTTGGGGCTAGTGCACTGGGACGACCCAGAGGGATGGTATGGGGAGGGAGGAGGGAGGAGGGTTCAGGATGGGGAACACATGTATACCTGTGGCAGATTCATTTTGATATTTGGCAAAACTAATACAATTATGTAAAGTTTAAAAATAAAATAAAATTAAAAAAAAGATTTTCTTCTTGGATTAAAAAATTATAAGTAGAGACTTGAATGCTTACTTTCCACATCCTCATGGGTCATCTTATGCACTTTGGAGACCACTGGTCTTGACACAGCTTGCTGACATATTTTAAGTCTTAATGCCTTCTAGGACTGACTCTATTCCCCTTTCTCCTGCTCTGTTCCAGTGGTTTCCCTGGAAATCCTCCTTAGGCACAGCTGTTCTCAGGAAAATGTCTACAAGAGTTATCTCAGGACCTCCCAGCCTTTCCCTTTGCTGTTCCCAGCTCTTGACTTGAAGAGTTTTTAAGTAAAATTTAATTATATGAGATTATTCCCCACTTCCCCAAGGTTAACTGTCTTGAATTTGCATTGGAAGGTGGAGAGGGAGAGTTCAGCATGTATCTGGTCCTTTAAGGAACCCATCACATGCCACCCTCAGCAGCCTGAGGAGACAGGTGTAATATGAGGCCCTGAGGCCCGGAGATGGAAAGTCATTGGTCAGAATAGTAGAGCTCATAAACTGGAATTTGAGAGAACTGGAAGGAGAACTGGAATTTGAACTCTGGGTTTTTTTTGACAATGGAATCTACTTGTATTGATTCCTGTCAGGAATTTACTGAGGGGGTAAATCTATCAGGGGTTTCTCCCTAAGAATCTGCATAGAAGCTGTAGTTTCAGGAAAGTCCAGGAGCCTCAAGTCAGGTATTATTCAGGGAAGCTCATCCATCCATCCACCCATCCATCCAACAAAAAAATACTTTACTTACTATGAGTCAGGCATTAAGGTCATAACAGGAAAGGAAACATGTAGGAAGCTGAGATACAAACAACTGAGGGTGAGGGAAGGGCTACCTGTTTGGGCAGGGGCTCTGTAACACGGGCAGACTCATAGAAGGAGCGAGATGGGCGGTCAGGAGATCAGAGCTTGGAAGCAGTATTGTTGGGTTAGTATGTGTGATTTAAGATAGAAGTTGTAGGCAGTTTTTTGAAGTTGGAGATCTAACTTAATGTCTTGCTGTTACGGGGTACACATGTAGGCCAAGGGCATCTAAGTGCTGGGTAACATATGAAGCTATTCTTTAGTTCTTATGATCTCTCCTGCTCTTCCTCATGGCACTTCTCTTCAGCAGGGAATAAATAAAATGCTATCTAAGTATTTGCCCCGTTGAATTGATTTATATTGGTTAAAGATCTGTGCTCTGTCAGGTATGACTGTATCATTTATAGCTGATTAAAATAAGCCCCTTGAAAAAATCATAACTTTCTTTTATAACATTAGCTTTTCTCTGAAAATCAGATCAATTTACAACATTTTGTTCACTGCATCTTTGCTAGAAAGCCAATCCAAGTGAACTTGAGGCCCACCTCTCATAAATTCACTTAGAGTCCCCTAGGACCTTTTATTCTTCTTCTTCTGCAGATGTTCAGGATAGACACAGTTAGTCATCCAGATGTCTAAATCCAAGTTTTTGACAACAGCTAAAGAGCTGCTTCACAACAGTAGCAAGAAAGGGAAGGTTTCCTGTTATGGTAAATTCCCTACATACAGAGCCTTACCTGTTATATTTCCTTTTGAGTCCCTGGAGCTCAGAACAGTGCCTGACACACAGTAGATGCTAAATAAATATTTGTTGAGAAAAGTGAATAAGTGAGTTTTTTAAGATAGAGAATAATTTATTATGTTTTACTCTGTTCATTGCCATTAGTATCTTTCAGCACTTATTCTTCAAAGAAAATGTTAAGCAATAAAGAAACTGGTTAAGAAAGCTATGTACTTTAGTGCTTAAATCAGAGAAGGCAATGGCACCCCACTCCAGTGCTCTTGCCTGGAGAATCCCATGGACGGAGGAGCCTGGTGGGCTGCAGTCCATGGGGTCGCACAGAGCTGGACACGACTGAGCGACTTCACTTTCACTTTTTACTTTCATGCATTGGAGAAGGAAATGGCAACCCACTCCAGTGTTCTTGCCTGGAGAATCCCAGGGATGGGGGAGCCTGGTGGGCTGCCGTCTATGGGGTCGCACAGAGTCGGACATGACTGAAGCGACTTAGCAGCAGCAGCAGCAGTGCTTAAATTGGTTTGGGTCATAGATGAGTCCTTGAAGGCCATTATACTTTAAGGATGGCAGAGATACATGCCCAGACGAATTCTGGGGAAGTCCTTTTTTTCTGCTACAAATATTGAATTAGTTTCTTTTAAATGTTGGTGGGCAATATATTAAAGTTACTGTGTTATGAATTTTTTTTTCAACTCATTTCTCTGAGTCCATGTGTGTTTTTTAGGGATATGTAAGTCATAAGTTTCTGATTCATTTACTCTTAACATCAAAATGTGAGTTTTGAGTTTTGTGGAGCAGTCTTTGATGTCCAAGCAGGCTTATGATCCTTTTACTATACTGTTCCAGCCTCTTCCCTTCTTAGAAAAAAAAATATATATATACAATCATGTACCTAAGCTGGACCCCAACTCCAATATTTGAGAAGGATTTAAACTTGAGAAAATGATGCCACAGCTTGATAACTTTTCCTCCATCAACTAGTGCTACAAAACCCCAAACAGGACCAGGGAACAATGGGCTGGCTATGGCTTGGGAAGATTTTTGGCTCTTTCTTTTGAGAGAGTTCCTGGAAATTTTTTTAAAAGGAAGTGAATGTATGTGGTTTCCAGTGGATTTTAGCTGTCAGTGGGACAATCAAATATAAGTTTTTTCCCCTTGTATGTGAATATCACTAATTTTTTTTTTCAAATGAAAGCAGATAGTAACATGATACATACAGGCTTAGCACTTGCAAAATTTTAATATTTGAAGAAATGAACAGACTATGTGTATTTTTCTTTTCTTTCCCATTATCTGGGTAGAAATTTTCAGTCCTCAAGTGAACAAGTAAGATTGCTGTTGTTGTTTCGTCAATAAGTCACGTTCGACTCTTTGGTGACCCCATGGACTTTAGCCTACCAAGCTCTTCTGTCCATGGGATTTCCCAGGCAAGAATATTGGAATGGATTGCCATTTCCTTCTCCAGGGGATCTTCTCCCAACCCAATTAATATTGCTGAAGCACCTATGAATATCATATTTACTATAGATACAGAAGAAAAATATTGTAAAATAGCACGAATACATAGTTAATACAAAAATTGTGCTTCTTTTCAGAAAGCTTTTTAAAGAAAAGTTAAATCATTATCAGAATATTTTGCTATCCTGTTTTCCAAGGAAAAATAAGAAACAACAAATGAGAAACAGACACATCTAGAAATTGTGTTCTGGATCTCAAGGTTCTAGTACACGTGACTGATGAAGATATTATACACTTAATTTGATTGCACACAACATGTATTTAGGCCTTTATGATAATCTTTAGAACTTGGTAAACACACATTAACCCCATTTTCTGTAACAAATTAGCCTGAATGCTGAGCTGGCAAACAGCTGCCATGAGTTGCATGAGAAAAATAACTCAAGAAATGAGAAAATGTTATTGGTTCCTTAAATACTGGAGGTCAGGACTTTGAGAAGACAGGAAACAAAGTGCTTTGGGGTTTTGCCAGGAGGCCTCATCAGTTTCAGCTGTGAATAAAGGCCCTTGTCCAACCCCAGGTTTTTTTTTTTTTTTTTCCTCTGCATCTCTCTGAGGGATCACGGACAGATTTCTTCTAAGGAAATCACTGGAAAGCCATCAGAAGATGACATCAACTCTAACTGTCCCACCTCATGTCATTCTGAGGGTGTTTTCTTCTCAGTTACTTGTAGTTAACGGGTCTTCCCCACCATACCATCCATTAGTTAGAACTGAGTCCGCTTTTCAGACTTAGACAGGAGAAGGGCCTGCAGGAAGATGAGTCTAGCTATACTCCCAAATCCACCACTGGTGTCTGTGACAGGAAGTGTGTCTACTTTTGTTCAAGAACCTCTCTTGAGTGGACAGCAAGATATAGAATAACTATCCCTCATCCAAAGAATCAGACATAACAAATTCAAGGGATTCAGAGGTACAAAGTCTTTTTTTCAATCAAGTAACGTCAATACTTGAAGTGAACTAGTGTCTTCTGACTGATTTAGGCAGTTGTGTATCACCATATTTTTTCTCTAGTTAGTTGCTTCAACTGAGATTCATATTCTGTCTTTGAAGCTAAAGATAGAACAACATCTCAACCAAGCAAGACTGAACAGACTGCCAAAGATGGACATCTCCATCTGTGTTCAGTGAAGACTTTTTTTCTAGCTACCTTTTCCTACCATTTCTAGATGATAACAAAATAGCTCTAATGCTGTAACATGTTATTATGTCTCAATCATCCAGTCAAATTCATTGGTGGATAACTCTTAAAAATTTGGGAAAGTTACCAAAGTTTATTTACCCAGTCTTATTTTGGATTCTTGCTGCAGAGAGAGCATGGAATGAAGAGACACGAATGTTCCTATTGCTAGAGTCATTTCAGAAATATAGTGCTGAGCACTTTGGGGAGTTTAATTTATAAAAAAATAGATGGACCAATATGAAAAAAAAGTAAGGAGGTCATTAACATTCAGGTACAAATTAAGAAATTATAATTTCTTGATAGAGGAGAGTTATTGGAAGAAGTGGAAGAACTTCCAGAAATGGTGAAATTCATCCTTCATCTATCCTCCCCCTCTTTCCCCATTCTGTCCCATACATAGCACCAAGTCACCAGAACTTAAGCAGAATGTGGAAAAAGTCCTTCTCTAGGCATAGTTGATCTTGCTCAGCTTTCTCCTGTATGGAGCAGCAGTGATTCATGCTTTCCTCTGCTGTCACACTGTCAGCATCCGCTAATCACAGCCCCATGATCACAGGACTTGTGCACATAAACAATTTCCAGGAGGTACAGAAGAGCCCAGGGACCTCTCAGGCATAAACACCGGTTTTTCTGTAATTCATTACATCCCCTTCTCATCATCTTGACATGTGCTCGAAATAATAGCTTTCCTTAAAATGTTTGAGCATGTCCGTGGAGTAGATCCTTTCACTGTCCTTGGTACATACATTTCTGCTTTGCTAAGTCAAGATTTTAAATGAGAATATTTGGCTGTCTTGATGCAGCTCAGTGGTTTTGTTTCTTGAAGAATATCAAGAAGATACAGTGATGGCATTTCAAATACAAGCTAATTCCTCTTAGGCTTTGCTTGTATATGTTCTGAAGGGCTGAGAGCACTAGAGTGAGGCCCTTTAATGCTATTAGGAAGCAGATTGCATAGAGTTGGTATTTAAATTTGTATGCATTTTTTTGCACTAGTAAGTCAGGTCATTTAACTTCCACTCTTCTTCAAACAGATGTCTTTAGCAAATTTATTTCCTTCATTCAGCCTGTTTATTCAGCCCAAGACAGGAGTCAATAACTTCTAGTTACTCTGTTAGGATTAGTTTCTGTATTTAGCAAGTATATATTTATGAAATGCCTCCTGTGCCATGGATTGCAATAGGCATTGAAGAGTTTACAGTTTCTGCTCTCATGGGAGTCTAGAGTTAAGAAGAAACATTTACCATTTGAAACCATAATTGTCTAGTGCCTACAGTCTCTGTTGAATTGTTAACAATAGAGGCTGGTAGCTTTTGTAAAGTCTCTTAATAATACTGAGCTTCGAACATAGAAGAAGAAAATATTATTTGTTCCCTGGGGTCCTCAGTGATTAGAAAATGAGAAGGTTGTATCTGTGTTGGTGCTTCTAGAGTCCAATGTTCTTAGCTCTTTAAGTTGTGTTTCAAAATTGCTAATGTCTAACATTTTAATATACATTGGTAATATACATATGTCTCCCCAGTCATCCCAACATACTTGTATAAGGATCACTATTATTCCTTTCTATAAATGAAGACACAGGCTCAGCACATTTAGTTGGTTTATCCTGAATAAGTTAACTCAGTTGGTCTGAAGTGTGTAGGGCCTCGGTTTATACCAGGGTGTATAATCTTTACTTTTTCTGTGCTAACTAATGTGGGGAGTAGTCCAGTGTAAAGACAAGGCAAATGTTTTGGTTTAGGATCATTTATGGACCTTGATTTACAAATTTAAAGAGCCTCTTGATGAAAGTGAAAGAGGAGAGTGAAAAAGTTGGCTTAAAGCTCAACATTCAGAAAACTAAGATCATGTCATTTGGTCCCATCACTTCATAGCAAATAGATGGGGAAACAATGGAAACAGTGACAGAATTTATTTTTTTGGGCTCCAAAATCACTGCAGATGGTGACTGTAGCCATGAAATTAAAAGACGCTTGTTCCTTGGAAGAAAACGTATGACCGACCTAGACAGCATATTAAAAAGCAGAGATGTTACCAACAAAGGCCTGTCTGATCAAAGCTGTGGTTTTTCTAGTAGTCATGTATGGATATGAGAATTGGACTATAAAGAAAGCTGAGCCCCAAAGAATTGATGCTTTTGAACTGTGGTGTTGGAGAAGACTCTTGAGAATCCCTTGGACAGCAAGGAGATCAAACCAGTCCATCCTAAAGGAAACCAGTCCATCCTAAAGGAAATCAGTCCTGAATATTCATTGGAAGGACTGATGCTGAAGCTGAAACTCCAGTACTTTGGCCACCTGATGCGAAGAGCTGACTCATTTGAAAAGACCCTGATACTAGGAAAGATTGAAGACAAGAGAAGGCAACAACAGAGGATGAGATGGTTGGATGGCATCACTGACTCGATGGACATGATTTGAGTAAGCTCCGGGAGTTGGTGATGGACAGGGAAGCCTGGTGTGCTGCAGTCCATGGGTCGCAAAGAGTCGGACATGACTGACTGAACTGAACTGAAGGACCTTGACGCGATTTTGACCTTGCTTCCCACATCACATACACGAATCAAACTCTGGTACATTATGTAGGAGGAGCAGCAGGCAGGAAAACTGCCAAATCATTTAACTATGATTTTAGAAGTCATTATATTTCTTAATTATGCTTTTTTTCTTCCCCCATGCTTTGGGAACTACTCATAGTCTCAACTATTCAGTGAGACAATACCGTCAAAGTCTAACTGTCATGACCAGATCATTCACACACAAAAAATATGAAAATGAGGAAATGTTGAAATGTACTAATAATTAGCAATATACAAATTTAAATAATAGAGTAATAAAAAAGAAAATTCCAAAAATCAAAATAATTATCCTAATGAAATGAATCTCTTATTTTACCAGCGGCAGTTTAAACTAGGACAAATCCGTAGGAAAGTGTTTTGGCAAGACCGAAAGCCAGAAAAACGCTCTTTGACCCTGTAATCCCACTTCTGGGAATCTATCCTGAGGAGCAATCCAAAACAGGGAGAAAACTACACCCACGAAATAGCATATGTGTCTAACAATCGGGTCATGGTAAATGATATTTTATTTACTTGATAGAATGGCCATTAAAAAGACTAGTGTAGTGACAAGATAAACACCTTAGGATGCGATTACTGACAGTGCAAAATTAAAATATATACAGATTTGTCTTACAATTACAAATAGAAAAGCAGATGTACAAGGAAAAAAAAAAGAAAAGAGGAAACTTACCCTGATACTAAGTGAGGTTTAGTTAGGGTCATGGGACTTCTTGGTGGGTTTTTTTTTCTTTCTATTTTCCAAAATTTCAGTAATGTTATTTATATGACTTTTATTCAAATTCTCAATAAAAATATGTCTGATCGAGTTGTTCTCCACAGCTGTGTGGAGGCTGGCTAGGGGGGTTTGGAAGTGAGTGGGAGGAGGGGCGGAGTCAGAGCCAGTAAGTAGAACGTGCTAGCCAGGGCCCTGGCCTATCCCTCCACATAGCTGCCCACCGAGAGGGCCAGTAACAAGGGGAGTGTGTCCTGTCCAAAGCTCTGTAGAGATATTTGTCAGCAGAAACACAGACAGAGGTTCCCTTCATTTATTTGTTTCTTTACCTGAAGTACTGGAATAAGAGGATTTGTCCCACATCCTTGCAGGGTTGTCGTCCATGCAATTGTGGGAATGCACGTGAAATTAGACTGTGCTCCCAGCTCACCATTCTTTGTTAGTTCCCATTGTCTTAAAATAATCACACTAGTAACATTTGAATCTTGGTTTCCTAATCTGAAAAATAGCAATAATAGTTTTTGTCCTGCTGACCTCACAGGATTATTGTTAGAATCAAATGAAATAATGTATGTAAATGAGTTTTGTTGCCGCTCAGTGTTATAGAAATGAAAGCAGCTATTTTTGACTGCACACCTGGTTCCCAAGATAGTGTGCACTTTGGAATAATGCCAAGGCCTAGCTTTACAAAATGGTGCGATTTTAAACTTCTGGCTTCACACTTTCTCCGTGGCAGAGAAAGACTTGCTCTGAAAAGACTTTTTCTATCTCCTGCTGGGCCAGGATAAGAAGATCCTGTTTATGTCAATGAAGTAAGTGGTTTAAGCAGAAGAGTTCACAGCCATGAAGAGAATTTGCCGTCAGGATGATGTGTCACAGTGTGAACCGTGCATCTGCAGACAACTGGGTTGATTGTGGCAGCTAACGAAGGAAATGTTTAACTCTGCCTCACGACACAGAAAGTAGCGCTGTCAGTGTGCTGGTAAAGATGGGGACAGAAAGAAGCCAGCAGTGTACCAACTTTTGAAATTCCCAAGATGTTTCTTAATCAGAAGAGCAGAATATTCAATAGAAAAAAGTTTTAAATAAATTCCATCCAGATAGATCACATTCAGCCAATATCTCCCTTTAAAAATCAGCTCTATAATAGAAACTCTTAATATTCTTGTTATCGATGAATAGCAGGTTAGAAAGAAAAAATAAGAACAGGATTTTTTTTTTTTTTTAGAAAAAGCAATCTTCCCAAGACTTTGGCACCATTATCATTTGTTCTCAGGCCACAGCTTCACTACCACAGCTTCTGTACATGTAGGAAAAATACTAACCTTTGAGGCTAATATTTGGTGGGTTTAAATTTGCTTATACATTTAGATAAAACTGGGAAGACAACAGTTTGTAAGTAACCATTTGATTTAATTGCTTTTGGAGAATGGCATTTAAGTCTCCTCCATCACTTATGTTCACAAGTAAGCTAGAGTGAAGGTAAAATCCTTTTATGATTTCATTTAGAAAAGAAAACAACATTCATAATAATATTTCACATGCACTAAACAGAGTGAGGTATGGAGATATATCAACTGGCGCACATATATAAAAGAATCTTTTCTGAGGGCTTTCTGAGGTGGGCTCATTCCCCATACCCTCAAATAGGACCTGCCTATTCCAGTTAGGAAGTGCTTTGGCTCTCCAGTTTCACATGAACACAGGTTTCCTGAGAAGTCTGTTTAAAAATCAAACCCAGCCACAAAAGAGAAAAAAACACTACAATTGAAAGGAGTTGGGGGAGGGAAAGGAGGAAAAAAGGAACTTAAACCAAAATTCTACTTTAACAGAACAAATAAACTTGACCAGATCTCTTTTTTTTGACAAAGTAAAAACTTAATGGAACCAGAGTCTGCAAATCACAGTCTTAGGGTAAAGGCTTGTATCAGACAGACTCAGGTGGTGTTCAAACAGCAGTCCTGTGGTCTGCCCTGTTTCCTTTTCTGTAAATTCCAAGTTAGGAAGATTAAATTGGACAATGTCTATGAAATGCCTAGAGCATCAAGTTATCTGATGTATTTTGATATGTGGATCAACATATTACAAAGAGATCATATTGAAGCAGTATAAGAGCTTCAAAATGGTTACATTCATCAACTCTGGTGAATTGGATCTATTTGGTGAATGCATTACATTTTGATAGATCCTGGGTGACTTGGCTATGACAAGAACCCTTGTAGTAAAATGCTTATAACACTTGAATTACCTCATATTTTATTGTTTCATAAATTGGAATTTTTTTGTCTCGGTAGAACAAATCTTATTTTAAACTTTAGTATTAATAGTACTTTTCATTTTATGTTTCTTCTTAGCATGATAGAATACAATTACACTATCTAATTTACTTCATGGTAGGAGGACACCCTAGGGGCACACCCCCAAGTCAATTTTATTAAGAAAAGATTTTGTTTTCATTGAAGTGTCTTATAAACAATCTCCACGCAGATGATTTTCTCTACATTCTTTGTTAGTGTCCACAACATGAAGAGTAGAATTTTTGCTTTACAAGAACTTCACTATTAGATTCATATAATTTCCCCCCAAAAAAACTCCCTTTCAAAAAAAGTTCTGTAACAAGTAATCTAAAAGTAATTTTTTTTTCTCTTCAAAGAAAATTCCCTTCAGAAAAGAAGGAAGTAAACCAACCAGGACAAAGGCAGCCAGCTGAGATTAGTGACTCAGTCTGTTCCATAAATCATAGCCCTTAAGTCAGTTTGAATGAGTGTTCGCATTAAAAAAAAAAAACAAAACACTGCAATGGTACCTGAGGTACAGAAACAACTATGGAGGCAATTAGTTTCATAAAATAGAAAGAAATATTAAGTGTACGAACCCTAAGTTACATACAAGTTCAGAAATACGTATGAAAACAAGGAATTGCCCAAGGATCTTTGGCGCACTGAGAAATTGTTCCCTGGATCATTGGAGAAAGCTAAATCGGTGCTTCTGATGATGCTGAAGATCGGGTGAGAATCTGAAAGCTGACTTGGACAAGTCCAAATTACGGCATAGAAAGCGTGTTTACATTGGTGCCGATGATTCCTCAAGACATTCACATCCAGTCATATGTTCTTTTATCACCACGTTCCTTAAACTTTCCTTTTGGACATACACACATGTGCGCATGCGCGCACACACACACACGCGCGCGTGTTAGAGCACTCTATTAGAAGTCCCTGGACAGTCTGTGGGTACAGTTTCAGAGAAGTCTTGTCGGTTTCAATCTCTGTCACGCTGTGGACAGTTTCCTGTAGATCTTCCCTACTCAGCGACCCCAGCTCTTCCCACAGCTGTCTGACTCCTCTCCGCACTCAGCCTTCCTGGAGGCATTTACCCTGTTATCTGGTGTCTTTCAGTTAAGTCGCTGCAGTATGGAAATCCTTCCCTTTCATTGCCTTTTCTGCAGATAAAGAGAAAAATATGGTAATTGCTGTTTCATTTTCAACCTTGCTATAATTTTTGGAGCAGAGCTGTTTGCCTCACTATCAAAAGCAACTGAAAACCTTCTAGTAAAAGTTCATTTGGGTCTTTTTGAACAGCATAATTTCAGTGTGTGATTTTTTCTTTCTCTTACATTGTTCCACAAGAGTTCCATTTGGAAATGCTTGTTAGTGTAAAGTTCCATCTTGACTCCCAGACAAGCATGCAAAGCGTGCAAGTCCCTTGGTATTGGTGCCTGCCTTTTATAAGCCATGTGTCACATGGACTCTGCATAATGAATATGATATATAGGCAACATGGCAAAATATTTAAAATAAGGACTGTCCCACAAAATCCAGTATAAGTGGTTGCTTTTGTCCTGTTTAATGATATTCCATTTGGGTTATATTAAGTACATTATGAAATATGAAGCTTTCAAACTGTGAGATGGTGATGGCCAGATATTATGTAGTGCAGGGGTTGGTAAACATTTTCTGCAAAGGACAAGACAGTAAATATTTTAGGCTTTGCAGGTCATATGGTCTTTGTCAGAACTATACAGCTTGGTGGTTGTAGCTCAAAATTAGCCATAGGTGGTAAGTCAGTGATTCAGTATAGCTCTGTTTCAATAAAACTTTTATTTTAAGGCTACTGAAATTTGAATTTCATATAATTTCTACCACGGAAATATTCTTCTTTTGATTTTTTTCCAACTGTTTTTTCCAAGTGTGAAGCCGTTTTCAGCTTGTGGGTTATATAAAAACAGTCTGTAAGCTGGATTTGGCCTGTAGATTTGCTGACTTGATAGTGAATTCATAAGTTAAGGATTTGATTCCGGAGAAGAAAGAGGTAAGATTTCATACATGTTTCTGGGCCAGGCTGACTTTCTCTCTCCAGCTACTGGCTGTTCTGAATATAGTACTCAGTTGTGTTTCGTTGTTTGTTCCTGGTGGGAGTAAGTGAGTATCTCAGGGAACAGATATAAGGGGATTTTTTTTTTTTAATTTACTCCTAATAACAGAACTTTAAATCTGTGAAGAACTCAGCCCTCCTGGCTACAATTTAATATGTAAGAGTTACAGAAAAACTCAGCTTGCTAAAGTTTTAGCCTTTAAAGTTTCTCAAGATGAGGAAATAGTATAAACAGAGGGAAGTTTTTGTTCTTCTTCAAATGTTAATCTTCTGAAATGTTTGGCCCTGACTATTGCAGTAAAAGCAAAGTCATGACTCAAAAAGAAAATACTAGTGAGAAGCTATCAAGGACCAAAGCTTGTCTCACCGAATGACTCTCCAGGAATCCCCATGAAGTTTGCATCCGGGCTTCAGCACTTGCTATGGAGTAACAGTCCGTCACTCGCCATCTGATGTTTCTTTTGAATGAAATGCTGTATTTGTTTCCTTTATTATTCTTGTGTTTTTAGTTGTACAGGTGTAGTTTCATTTTTCTTCCCCTTTGCTCCCTTTCTTAATCTAAGACATCCCTAACTGGCCCCTACTCTAAGTAAAGTTCTCACTTCAGGGTTCCTTGTCTAGATCTGATGGCTTCTCTTTTCTGCAGAGTGCTGGTGTGGGAAGGTGAGGTGGAGGAAGGCATGCTCCAGTCTGGAGGAGCTGGAGTGTGGGAAGGGAGAACTATCTTCTGATAAACATTGACCCTCCATGGTATCTTTGTAGCACTGCAATTCAGTTCAGTCGCTCAGTCGTGTCCAACTCTTTGTGACCCCATGGACTGCAGCACGCCAGGCCTCCCTGTCCATTACCAACTCCCGGAGTTTACTCAAACTCATGTCCATTGAGTTGGTGATGAATAGTGATTTTTTTCAAAAAGTTTTTTAAAATTTTTTAAATACTGTTATATGTGTATCTGTGGTGATGTCTGATTCACAGCTACACAGCTTTCCTAGAACCCAGTGTAGCTGGCGATCAGATTCTGTTAGAAGTTAGTCAAGTCTACAATTTCTTGGATGGTACAGTCTCTACAGGTACACAAAGCATCTCAGCAGAATCAAGAAAGTCATTAAATAAATAAATAAATAAAATTATACTGTTTGTATACCTAACTTCCTCAGGTATACGTATACATTTTGAATATTTCAAATGTATTGTTAAGTGTCAACTGATAAGGTTGTAAAATAATTTATTTTGGTTCTTTCCAAGAGATGTGATTCTTATGTAGGTTGAAACATTTCTGTCAGTCTCTGGCTTTTGTCAAAGGAGTGATTTAAGGAATAGGAAGTCAGAAGTGATTAAAGATTCCCTGACTCAGTAAGGGAGATTCTGAGTTTTCATATCCTTTAATACAGTCCTGTTGATGCTGTGAGGCAGAAAAATTACTTAGTATCGATAACCTCGCAGAAGGAAAAAGACAGAAAACAACTGGTCTTCATTCCTAATGGCAGGTTCATAAGATAAGAAACACTTCTTTAGTATCAAGTTTTCTTTTGTCCACTGATCCAAATATGTGACAAAATCTGGTCCATATGAAAATGCCTATTGATCTCTGCACATGGTAATAAAAAGACAAACCAGTGCCCAGATCATTTATCTGAAGCTGGGAGCTGGTACTGGTTCCTTGGTGCTTGCAGGTGGATGTGGCACACAGGACCTCTGGACTCTCTCCCCAGCCTCTGCACTCTTTGGAAGATGAGCATTTGCCTCTTCTCCTTTGTTGATGATGAGTGTATGCTTGTGTTCATCCTCCCCATCACCTGTGCTCTGGGAAGTCTCTGGATTCAGCTGCTCCTAGCCCCCAGCCTTCTGGCCTTTATTTTCCATGCCAAAAGAAAATTAATTCACCATTTTCCCCAAATTTTCCTGCAAGACAGACATAAATAGAGTGAAAACAAAGAAGGCAGAAACATGAGAGTGAGGCTGAAATATAGAAAAGGAGAACATAATTAGGAAATTAGAAACATTCTCATTAAAGAAAAGGATATCATCATTAATAACATTTAACATTGAACCAGAAGTTCTAGCCAAAGATTGGAAGGAAAGAGGTAGAACTGTCAACTGTGATTTTTGCATTATAGGATCATCTACTTAAAAATTGCAAGATAATCAACTATTAGAAGTGATAATTCAGCACATGGCCAAACCCAAGGAAATTCATTTAGAAAAAAAAGATGTTCAAATAAACAAACTAATGATGTGACACATTTGTTTTATAAGAATTATATAATAATAACTTAAAAAATTCGTTTAGAAATAAGACACGTTTCTATTTTGACTGTCCTCTTCAGATTCAAAAGTGGCTAAACATTATACTGACTTACAATCTTCTTTAAAGAGTTAAAAAATTCTTTGTGTGTTCCTTTCACATGCTTTACTTTTCTGAAAAAACATTCTATGTGTAACAATTTCCACCAAGCTGCCCACACATAATACAAGCTTTGTTTTCATAGTCTGGGTCCTTTCTTGCCTTTCCCCTTCATAGGACTTTCTTGTGTCCTTAGCTTGGAACACAAGGTTATTGACAGAACTTGCCTCTTGGCCATGTTGCTTCCTGGGCAACGTTTCTTTATTGCCAATTCAGTTCAGTTCAGTCGCTCAGTCGTGTCCAACTCTTTGAGACCCCATGAATCGCAGTACGCCAGGCCTCCCTGTCCATCACCAACCCCCGGAGTTCACTCAAACTCATGTCCATCGAGTCAGTAATGCCATCCAGCCATCTCATCCTCTGTCGTCCCCTTCTCCTCCTGCCCCCAATCCCTCCCAGCATCACAGTCTTTTCCAATGTGTCAACTCTTCGCATGAGGTGGCCAAAGTACTGGAGTTTCAGCTTTAGCATCATTCCTTCCAAAGAACACTCAGGACTGATCTCCTTGAGAATGGACTGGTTGGATCTCCTTGCAGTCCAAGGGACTCTCAAGAATCTTTTCCAACACCACAGTTCAAAAGCATCAATTCTTCGGTGCTCAGCTTTCTTCACAGTCCAACTCTCACATCCACACATGACCACTGGAAAAACAATAGCCTTGACTAGACAGACCTTTGTTGTTAAAGTAATGTCTCTGATTTTTAATATGTTATCTAGGTTGGTCATAACTTTCCTTCCAGGGAGTAAGCGTCTTTTAATTTCATGGCTGCAGTCACCATCTGCAGTGATTTTGGTGCCCATTAAGTTTATTGAAACGGTCACTGTCTTTGAGCTCAGACACATATAGTAAGTCTTTTAATTTCTTTGAGTCTCAGTTTCTTCCTCTGTGAAGTGAGAATGATAACTATTTCACTGAATTTCTGTGATGATTAAATAGGATTGATGTATCTTAAATATTCAGTGCAGAAGATGTGAGTTATAGGTTCAGGCCTCCAGGGCCAACCCCTCTCGCTTGCCCCTCTCTCCTACCCCCCTGCCCATTCTTGTCAAAATAATTCTGCAAAATAAAGTTATAATAAACTTAATGGTTTGGTATGACTGGTTACAGCCTTAGGTCAAGCAATTCAGGGTGTCTTCTGCACCACCAGGGAAGTCCCAATATCTTTTTTTTTTTTTTAGTGTGATTAGATTTGTAGAATTTTTTTTTTTTTTTTTTAATCTGAATAAGATTCTGATGAATTTTCTAACTTCCACACATTCTTGGAATGTGTGGTCAAGGTTCTTGCTGACAGCTACATCTCTTACAAAATGGTGACTGTGCCTGGAGTTCTACCTGGGAGTAGAATCTTCCTTCTGGAAACATTTTCTTCTATTGGTTTCTGTGATGCCTTGTTCTCTCAGTTTTTCACAACTATTCTAGTCTTTTCTTCAGTTATCTCTGAGAGGAAGTACTCTCTCATATATATATATATATATATATATATATATGACTACATATACTTCCTGAAGAATTTGTCTCAGAGTCCTCTCCCCCACCCCAGTTTTTTGAGGTATAATTGACACTTAACACTGTGTAAATTTAAGTGGTACAACATGATTTTATGCACACACACACACACATATATATAAACATGAGTACCACAATAAGATAGTTAAGACATCTATCCCCTCACATAATTACTCTATGTGTGTGCGAGATAACATTCAAGATTTACTTTTTTAACAACTCAAGCATATAGTGCTATATTGTTAGCTATAGTCATGCTGTCCATTATATCCCTAGAAAATTTTCATCTTATAACTAGAGGTCTGTACTCTTTGACCAACATCTCCCCATTCCCCTACTCCAGCAACCGCCAATTTACTCTGTTTCTATGAATTCAACAATTTTTTATAGTCCACATATAAGTGAGATCATACAGTATTTTTCTTTCTCTGTCAGACCCTCTTCTCTGTCTCTATATATATTCTCTGTAGGTAATTTCCCAAGTCTGTAGATTTAGTATCATCTCTGTGCCTGTGAGTATCAATTTTATATGTCCAGCTTAGGTCCTTCTTGCACAGTCCAGAAGAACTCTACTTTGCCTACCTGAACTTAACCTTGTAAATATCAAAGGAACCCCGATAAGCCCATTCAAAACAAACCTCACAGACTTCCCACATCTGCCCCAAACCAGCTCCAGCTGCTCCTCTTCCAGTGCTCTCTCTGAACAGTTATCCAGCTTCCTACACCAAAAACTAAGGCGTCCTCCCTGCCAACTTCCTCTTTTTGCCACCAAGTCTTATATATTGCTATTGCTTGAATATCTTCCAAAAATCTGTTGACTTCTCTATGCCTCTTCTTGACCTAACTTACCTTCTGGTCTGGCCTGGACAGCTACAACAGTCACTCCCTTCCAGCTACCTTATAGCTTCCCACCAGCAGCCTGAGTGACCTCACTGCTGTCTTTTGCGTGGGCACACCTCACTTTCCCTGCCTCCTCTCCTGCCCTTCTCCCTCCCACTCTGTGCTCCAGCCCCACAGGTCTGCTTTCACTTCTTCAAAATATCATTTTCCTTCTGCTACTGGACTTTTGCATGAACTTTTCCCCCTTACTGGACAATGCTTTCTCCTATTTCTTTTTAAACATTGTTTTATCTTGTCTTTCAGATAGATTACCTCAAATGTCAGTTTCCCAGGGAGGGGTCCCCATTTAGGGCTAATTCCTTTATGATACATTCATATAGCAACTGGTTCCTTTCCTTCAAAGCATTTACTTGGATTTTCATAATATTTGTTTGCATGTAATTATTTTAGCTAAAAATCTATCTCCTTCATCAGAGTGTAAACTCCATGGTACTGGTTAAATGCTCACTGAGAAAGATGTCCGCAATTCATTTTTATGTAAGAGTTTTGTATTTAGTAAGTTCTGATAAGCATTAAAAAAATGCAATGAGCCAGCAGTGGGAAAGGACTGTAATTGAAGTAAGACACTATGGTCAGCAGGCAAGTTGGAATTTTTTCCCCATTCAATACCCAAAGCTCATTCTTAGATTTTCTCTTTCACTGAAGGCAAGGAAGGAGTGTCTCTCCCTGGACCTTCTGCAAATGTAAAGATGCAGTAGAGGGTGGCAGGATTGAGACTGCAGGGGGAGGGCAGTGGTGATAGAAGAGCTTCTTTCCTTCTGGCTCCTGGTCCTCGGTGGTGATGCCAAATTCCTTTCATCAGTGTGTTTCAAACTTTAGCAAGCATCGGAATCCACAGAAGAACTTGTTGAAACACTGATTTCTATGGCCCACCCTCAGAGTTTCTGATTCAATGGTTTTAGGGTGAGAATTTGGCATTTCTAACAAGTTCCCATGTGTTGTTGCTGCCGGACCATACTTAGAGAATCACAGACTTCAGTGATTCCATCATGAAACTCAGTCTGTTAGTCCCAGACTAATTTCCCTTCATGAGGACAGACTTCCAACTTCACACTTGCTTATATTGGTGACTCTGTCTAGAAAGTTCACATGCCTGAAGAAGTAGACTTTGGGGTTGGGGAGCAGACAGAACATGATCTCTTGATGATCCCACAGTTGGAGAGTTCTGACTGATGTTCATTATCTTACCAGTACTAACACCTTTGCCAGATATTTCAAGTGGGTGAATATGTTATTGATCACCATATTTCTAAGTGTTTCAAAAAATACAGTGTACTAATTAGATTGTGTAAAGGACAGGGGAAAAAATAAGTGATCTTCTGTTCATTTTAAATGTCAGATGAGTAGTATGCCAGCATCTTTTGGCAGTGATGGGCCACTAGTGTGGCACAGAAGAAGCTGATGCCACCCAACCTGGGGTGGAAGAGGGACCAAGTCATGGAGGAAATGTGAGATGAACTCAGGCAGATAGCCTTTATGGGCAAAATGGAATTTTAGTCAAGTAATATCTTCAGTCAGTTCAGTTCAGTCGCTCAGTTGCGTCCAACTCTTTGCAACCCCATGAATCGCAGCACACCAGGCCTCCCTGTCCATCACCAACTCCCAGAGTTCACTCAAACTCACATCCATTGAGTCGGTGATGCCATCCAGCCATCTCATCCTCTGTTGTCCCCTCTTCCTCCTGCCCCCAATCCCTCCCAGCATCAGAGTCTTTTCTTAAATATCTTACTGGTATCTTAGTTTGGGCAAAAAAGACTTGAAAAAACACAAAGTTAGTATGGCTAACAGTGTACTAGTGTGCACAAAGCCTGAGCTGAAGAATGCTTTGAAGAAGACCCATGGTTCGAGTTCTGCTTTGTCGATTTAGTTGACATTTCTGGCTCCAATTCTTTCATCTGTAAAAATGAGGTTGTTAGTGACTTTGTTTCTGAACAGGGCCAGATAACAAATATTTCAGAATTTGTGGGTCATACAGTCTCTGCTGCAGCTACTGAACTCTGCCTTTGTAGTGTGGAAACAGCCACAGACACTTTTTAATGAGTGGGTGTGGCCATGTCCCAGTAAAACGTTATTTACAAAAACTGAACTTGGTTTGGGGCCATATATGATTAATCTTTGAACTTTTGTTGATCACATACTCTTGTAAGTAACAACAACAAAAAAATTTAGCATTCATGTGTCAACAGATGGATACTAATTTATAAACATTATGACTCTTTAAGGTTCTAATATAGTAGATATACTATAAAACATACCTCCAAAATAATTTTAAAGGCATATGATAAAATAAATAAAAACAGTTGACCTAATACTTTTTCCTGCATTCTGATGGGTCTTCTTGTATATCCTCTTGAGATGTTGAAGCCACTCATCCTGGTAGTTTCTAAAGCTCTTTGATCCTCTAATGTCCTATTGTTATATGTGTGGCAAACTTCCCAGGATGCCCATCTGCCAGGTGATTTTTGACTGAATCAACTAGATGGTTAACTCTGAGTAATCTGTGCCAACAGGGAGAAGAGATGCAGGCAGATAGAAGAGATAGCCTAATGTGATTTAGGGATACAACAAAATCCCAACCCCTCTCTTTGGCTGGGGACTTGGCCCAGACTTGGCTGCAGTGCTGTATAGGAAAGGTCAGTGTACATGGCTGTTGGATAATTGAATATTTTTATAGGAAGAAAATGGCTCATGAACTGTTCATTGTGGAAGCGGCCTTACAAAGCTGTGAGTTCACCTTCTTCGTGTTTCAGATTAGATCTTTGTGTTCAACAAATTTCTGTGATAGCTGCTGAGAGGCAAAGTGAGGTCTATAACACAGGACTTCAAATATTCTGCCCGTGAAAGTCCTCTCCATGAAAAGTAATTTTGTTTTTATTGCCTTTCACTTGAAAACAACCTTTTCAAATCATTAGGAGCTACCTGGCAATTATTCCTCTCCATCTATAGATGGGCAAATGATTATATTGTCCTAAATATACAATGGAACTGGGCTACTCCTGGAACAGGAGGAGAAGTCCATGTTCCGAAGTTTCTTTTCTGGTCTCTCCCCTTCACCTTGAACCTGGGGAATATGGGCACCCGGGACTTAAGGAAAACAGATCACCAAACTGGCAGGGTGTCCTAAGGGTACTCCCCTCCTCCCACATCTACAGCCCCTTGGGACCAGTCATTAGCCTGTATGAATGTGGTGGTGTTTGTGAAGGGAAAGGAATGGATGCCAAACCCAGAATTTTCCGTATGACTGTGTAAATGCTTTCATAAATTCTCCTCTTTGAAGGAAAAAGAAACAGGGAGAAATTGCATACAAGGAAAGTTCATTAGCAGTCCACCAAGGTTACCCCCTCCAACTCTGTTTCATGAGATGTTAGAAGGCAGGAGATTCATTTTGAGTGAAGGGGTTTGGCTCCCAAGTAACCTGGGTGCCCAAGTGTGTCTAGTGCCTCCGTCCTGCAACTATGGGATCAGTGAAGGTTCTGAACAGGGCAACTAAGATAAGACTATCTGGGGCACCTAGGATGCTGCAGGGAGTTGGTCAGGTTTGAGCAGGGATGGGTGCTGCTGTGTGATGTTTTAAAAAACCGTGGGCTCTGCTGAGGGCTTGACAAGTGGGCCATAGGCTGGGAGTGGCCAGGACGGCAGTGTGAAAAGTGATCTGCCTGACTCCCTGGTGAGTAAGTGCAGACATATCTGATGTCTGGATTCTGCACAAATCCATTTCCCAGTCTCTTCCCTTCTGGATATGTTTCTGGGTATTTCCCTTTCAGAAAGGCTTTAGGGTAGTAGTCCCCAAGGGTCTATTCCTTTCCTCTCTAAGTTAATATTTCCATGGTAAGAAGTACAAAACTTTTTTGTGTGGGTGGATGCTAAAATGGTATCTCCATGCACCCCCCTCCCCTTTCTCCCCCTCCACCCCCTCCTTGCACCCTTGCAAGAATAATGATAAACATTCCCTTTCTACAAGGTCTTTTGGCGCAAAATTGCTGCTCGTGCTGTCTGATCCTACTGTCTGCTGTTTTGGTTCTTTCCTTGAGGATCTAATTTCAGTAACACGCCAGCTAAACACATTCAATTGAAGATTTGGAAGAGTTTTAAAACTGCCGGGTGCTCACTCCCTCTCCTTTACATCTTCTGGTGATTTATTTCACCCGCTAGTTCTTTCATGCATCTAGGTTGATAGTTTTGCACTGAATGACATTTAGAGTCCCTCCCCTGCCCCAAGCCTCCCTTCCACTTCCATTTCCAATCATGCAGTGAGAGTTTATGTTAGAAATGCTAAGTTTTTCAATTTTGTCAAAGAAGTGATATTGAATGAGTGTGGAAGAGAAAAACAAGTGGATATAATCATAAGGTTATAATCTGAGAATCTAATTACAGTTCTTGCTTTTTTTTTTGTAAGACTAAAACTTTGCAGCAATTCTAAGCTTATTTAATCCATTTCATTCCCCCCACCCCCTGCCTCCTTTTAATATATGGGCTGAACTCTTCTCTTGCCCTCATCTTTGAATATGGATCCCTGCCTTAGGAAAATCACAGCTGACAAAACTGTTTCACATGGGCATGAAATCTGGCTCTCTGCAATTGTATAAAATGCAGAAGTTAGGGTAAAAACATTGTTGAAATGCATCCAAAAGTGCCCAGTGTCCTTTTAGGGGAATTTGGCTTTGTGTGTTCAGAGCTGGTAAAAAATTGACAAGTTTGAACTCTGATGGTAAGTGTCAGAGGTAAATATCCCTTTGTAGCCAAACTGAAGAGGCTTGTTAGGGTGGGAGAGGGGAGGGCTTTCTAGGAAGTCCTCAGTGCACAACTGACAGCATCTTCCAGGACAGAAAGTAAACAGTGGTTTTGTGTTGGTCTTTGAATACAGAACTGGTAAAAGCCCCAAACAGAAAAACAAAAATCTCCCAGGTATAGTACCTAGTAAAAGACATCATGCTATCTACCTCCATCCAAAAAAGAAAAAAAAAAAAAAAACCCAATGAGAGTAAACATCATCTTCAATGGCTCTTCAAATGCTTCATTGCACACCTGAGTTGGTTGATTGAGTTTCCTCCACAGGTCTGGGGGGCATTGTTCCCATTCTCAGGGGATGACCTAAGACCTACGGGGTAAGCAGGCAAATTGTCTGCTTTTGAATAGAAGCCTTCCTGTCCATGGAAGTTGCCCCAAAGCTAATCACAGGTGATGTATGGGGACTACATTCCTTCTAAATGCACCTTTCTTTATAAGAGTGTTTGTACTTTGGTTAGAAAAGAATGTCACTTCCTACCCTCCACTCCTAGGCTATTCTCTTTAGCTCAAAGAAACCCTCAGTTTCTTCAAGTCCTATAACCAGACCAAGGGGACTTGGCTTCTTTCTTTGCATAGGTGAATTTCTGTCATATTTCTTTAAGGACCTCAGGTGTAAGTTGACATCTTTCAGAGCAGGGATGAAACCTACACACTTAATCCATGCATTCAACATCAAGGAGGCTACAGCTAGATGACTATAGTCTTCATTCACTTCATTCTCTTGGGTTATCATTGATCAAGTGGGATTCTTTCCTTTTTGGAAGGGATCCACTTCTTTCATGTCATGTGAATCCCTGTGCAGGAGGCATACCATATGGAAGTCTCTCATGTCTTCCTAGGTGCATTCAAATTCTGCCTCCTCTCCAGGAGATTGGGAAGACCACTTTATGACTGATGATCTCTAATTCTTACTGCAATCATCATATTTTTCTTATCTTCCATCTCCTCTATTAGACACCAGGCTCTTGGAATGTCAGAATCAAGGCTTTTCATCTTTTTTGCCTTCACTATTCCCACCTACATCCAGCAAAGGGACTAGCACATAATGAGTACTTTAGTAATAATAACTTTGTCTGTAAAATACCTTATCTGTTACCAAGTGCTTTCACAGATACCCTCCCACCTGATAACATGCGCTGAATTGAATGAACTAAAGTAACTGAATTGAACAATCCCATTAGGGACTAGGGGCTTGGGCAGACAGGAAAAAAAGAAGTGGGACTGGGGAAGGCAAAAGACAAGTGATTAAAAGAGGAGTGATGGAGCTCCACTGTCAGTGATTTCAGGGCCTCGTGGCTCCACAGCTCCCCTAGAATCTTCCAACTGCTCCTAGGGGATCAATTCTCTGCTCCATACAAGGATCTCTGATCTTAAAGGCACAGAGCCTCTACAAAAGAGAGAGATGGGCTCTAGAAGGGAGTTTTGTGTTTTCTTTTTTTAAATTAATTTTTATTGGATCATAGTTGATTTATAATGTTGTGTTAGTTTCAGGTGTACAGCAAATTGAATCAGTTATACATATATTCATTCTCTTTTAGATTCTTTTCCCATATAGGTAGGTCATTACAGCAAGAATATTGAGTAGAGTTCCCTGTGCTATCCAGTAGGTTCTTAAGTTATTTATTTTATGTATAATAGTGTATATATGTCAATCTCAATTTATCCCCGCTACTTTCTCCCTTGGTAACCATAAGTTTGTTTTCTATATCTGTGATTCTACTTCTGTTCTATAAATAAGTTCATGTGTACTTATTTTTAGATTCCACACGTAAGTTGTATCATATGATATGTCTTTGTCTTTCTTACTACACTCAGTATGACAGTCTCTAGGTCCATCCATGTCACTGCAGATGGCATTACTTCATTCTTTCTTATAGCTAATATTCCATTGTATATATGTGCTACATCTTCTTATCCATTCATCTGTCGATGGACATTTAGGTTGCTTCCATGTCCTGACTATTGTAAATAATGCTGAATAAATATTGGGGGAAGGAATGATGCTAAAGCTGAAACTCCAGTACTTTGGCCACCTCATGCGAAGAGTTGACTCATTGGAAAAGATTCTGATGCTGGGAGGGATTGGGGGCAGGAGGAGAAGGGGACGACAGAGGATGAGATGGCTGGATGGCATCACTGACTCGATGGACGTGAGTCTGAGTGAAGTCCGGGAGTTGCTGATGGACAGGGAGGCCTGGTGTGCTGCGATTCATGGGGTCGCAAATAGTCGGACACAGCTGAGTGACTGATCTGATCTGATCTGATATGTGTCTTTTTGAGTTATGGTTTTCTCTAGATATATGCACAAGAGTAGGATTGCAGGATCATACTGTAGCTCTATTTTTAGTTTTTTTTTTTTTTTAAGGAACCTCCATACTGTTCTCCAGAGTGGCTGTGCCAACATACACCCCCACCAATAGTATAAAAGTGTTCTCTTTTCTCCACTCCCACTCTAGCATTTTTTGTTTATAGATTTTTTCATGATGACCATTCTGATCATTATAGTTTTGGTTTGTGTTTCTCTAATAATTAGAGATGTTGAGGATCTTATCATGTATTTTTTGACCATCTTTATGTCTTATCTGGACAATCGTATATTTAGATGTTTTGCCTAGTTTTTTGATTGAGTTGTTTTTTGAGAGAGGTTCCTTTTTTTTTTTTTTTTTTCTGATAAAAAAGATGCCACCAGGAAGAACTCACTTTATGATCATAGCCCAGTGGTTTGTTGTTTTTGTTTTTTCTTCTCTGCTGAGACAGTAAGCAGGAATGGGGTTCAGCTAAGCCACATGAAAGGAAAGTGATGTTTTCCTTTTTGTTAAGGAGAAGCAGGAGAGGCCACTGAGCAGGCCAAGGACTGGTAGATCTGTGATTCTCTTGAAGTCTAAAGAATGGCAAAGATTTTGGCCAGGAGTCAGAGAAGGAAAAGATGGCAGTTAATGGAGAGAGCTTTCTTACATCAGAGAAGGGAGAACCAGACTTTAGTTCATCAGGTCACAAAGAGCAAGAAGACTTACTTGTGATTAAGTTTTTATAGATCTCCAAAATTATATCTCAAATTATATCTTGAGCCCCTAAACTTAGAAGTATATTTTACTATTATCTTAATACTTAACATTTTAATATTAAATGTGCTGAATATAAAGGAAGCTGAGTGACAAATAATTGATGCTTTTGAGCTGTGGTGTTGGAAAAGACTCTTGAGAATCCCTGGTACTGCAAGGAGATCCAACCAGTCAATCCTAAAGGAAATCAGTCTTGAATATTCATTGGAAGGACTTCTGCTGAAGCTGAAGCTTCAATACTTTGGCCACCTGATGCGAAGAACTGACTCATTGGAAAAGAGCATGATGCTGGCAAAGATTGAAGGTGGGAGGAGAAGGGGATGAAAGAGGATGAAATGGTTGGATGGCATCACCAACTCAATGGACATGAGTTTGAGCAAGCTCTGGGAGTTGGTGATGGATAGGGAAGCCTGGCATGCTGCTGTCAATGGGGTCGCAAAGAGTCAGACAAGACTGAACTGAACTGATTAAACATGCAAATATGAGTTTTATATTTATGTCAGAAAAAGATCTCTTTCTATCTCTGCTTCTCTGCATGTCTATTTGAAGACAGTTTCACTGTTTGGTTGACTTATCATAGTAACTAGGATGCTGGGTAGAGCTCTGAGGAAGAAGCAGTCAGCTTTGATTCAGCTGTTCTAGTCCCAAATCAAACTTGCTGAGATAATATGAATGTCTTCTCTCTTCACACCTAATGCCACTTTTTGCCTACTATTGTGTGTTATCCATTTTAAGTATATAATCTTAAAAGGCATGAAAGTGAAGTCTCTCAGTCGTGTCCGACTCTTTGTGACCCCATGGACTGTACGCCACCAGGCTCCTGCGTCCATGGGATTTCCCAGGCAAGAATACTAGAGTGAGTTGCCATTTCCTTCAGAGCCATGTCTAATTTCTCTACTGGGACTTGAGAAGGGGAGATAGTGTTTAATGGTAGGAATGAGACTCACAAAGGGGACCGTACTATCAAGACCCAAACCATTTCCTCAAGGCATGTGGGAAGCTGTTTCTAAGCCAGCTGAGCTTGTACCTTCTCATGTAACCCCTTCCCCACCCTAATTTCCCCCACTCCCACCCCCTTAGTTTATGAGCGGGGATAATTTCTGAAGTATTTAACAGCCAAGATAACTCTAGGATGGACAATTTACAATAGGAACCAGTGGGAATGTTAGACTAGGGGGACCCATGAACCTTTTAGTTGCTAAATTGTGGGGAGGGTCGTGGGGATGGGCCAGGAAGTGGTAGAAGAGGACATTTCAGAGTCTCTGAGTTATAGCAACTGAACAATTAGTA
This sequence comes from Bos mutus, assembly GCF_027580195.1. NCBI lineage: Eukaryota > Metazoa > Chordata > Mammalia > Artiodactyla > Bovidae > Bos > Bos mutus. The sequence continues at coordinate 44,231,136 of NC_091625.1, forward strand.
CAAGCAGTGGCCTTAGGCTGAATGTCACTCTAGAGCATCTGTGGTGAGTGAAGGGAAGCTTAGAACACATGATTAAATGTCCCCTGTGTGCTCATCGCTGGGTTGGGCAAAGAGGCTGTAAAGATGAAAGAGACTCCATTTCAGCACTTGGCTCCAGCCAGTGGAGTTGGTCATATCTTCCTTTCCACAGCTGATTCCATCTCATCCTCCAGTCCCGCCACTGCCTCCCATTAACTTCCTTCACAACACTCACCTTGATGTTGGTTTTAAATACATACATTCATGAATGGATATGTGTGGGTGTATGTGCCTATAGTCAGACTCCCCAGTAGACATGAGCTCCAAGTATCCTCAACTCCCATCAAGGTGCCTTACACTTAGTAGGCACAGAAGCAATATTTGTTGAAGAAATGAGCCAATGGTCACAAAGGGATTATCCAAGTACCATAAAACCATCAAAATCATTAACCATCAATTCTGTGAAAGACATATACACCAGAAATGTAACAAAATGCTGGTTTCAAACTTGTTCTTTAAACCTGTTCTGAGTCACCAGACATATGATGGCTTCTGTGCCCAACACAGTTGGCTTTCCTGATAGCACACCAACAGGACCTCAGTCTAGGAAAGAGTGTGTGTTTCCTGTTACTAGTTGGATAAATGATACCTTCAAACTTCTGGCTATTTAAAAGTTTAGGCGACTCTAAGTCCCTGTGGATGGCCAGCTGCATGAACCTATTTAAGTCATTGGAGGAAAGGACACTTGAAAGTCTCAGTGAAGATTCCCTTTGGGATCAGCCTGAGTTACAGCTTTTTTTTTTTCAATTTTGTTTTGTGTTTTCATTTTTGGTTTTCCTCAGTTCATTTGACTCATTTCATCAATCCTTGCAAACAAGACAGAAATAGCCTTTTGATATTTTCTGTTGGCCTTTATTAACTGTTCGGGTCCCAAAGATCTCAAAAGGAAAAAGGGAAGAGTGGGCTGAAAAGGATGAGAAAGTGCTATATGGATGACTTTTTCAGAATGTTTCATCAGGTTTCATGAAGCTCAAAGGAAACTGGAAAGCTTGCGTTCAGAAAAGGGGTCTTGCTGGTGTTCACACACCCTCTCTCTATGCCCCCCCAAACCCCTGTCAGTTCCTACCCTACTCCCCAACCCCAGATTCTCCACCTCCACCCTTCCTTTCCGTTGCCCTGAAGAAGAGGACATGAGTCAGCATCAGACTTGAAAGTGTGAGCTGCCTCTGAGTCCTCAGAATGTAATCATTTCAGAAAATCTAGGACACAGAGCTACAGAGAAAGTCACCCTCCCTACCTTCTTCTGCTCTGTGGCCAGACATTTACTCCCACTCTCTGAAAGCAGCTTTAGCTGGGGTTGAACTTTAACTAAAAAAAAAAAAAAAATATATATATATATATATGGGAAGGAGTGGCCAGAAACCAGCAGGGACAGCCACCACCCAAGTGCAATTGGCTGAACAACTTTTGCAGAGAACTCCAACAGCTTACCACTTTAAACATCTGGTGCTTGGCCGTGTTCATGTTCGTGTTCGGCCTGGAATTAAAAAAAAAAAAAAAGAAAAAACAGTCAGTCTCACTCCTGATCTTAGAAGCAAGAATGAATTTTCTCTTTGATTCTTCCAGAAGAGGAAGTACATTGGAATTCCCTACAGATACCTTGTTAAAATACCCAAGCACACCTTAAGACCCATGCTTTTTGGAAGGGAACCAACTTCATTGATGTGTTTTTGTTCAGTTAACTTTCTATTGGTCTCTACATCCAGGTTTTTACTTTGTGCTGGGAAAGCAACTTCAGTTAAGTGTCTCTTACCTTCCCAGACTGTCTTCTTTGTCTTGGCTTTGGGAGAAAAGGCAAACAGCCTCACACAGTGGGTTGTGCAGACTTTATCATGGATCAGACAGCTCTGAGGAGAAAATCTACTTAGACTTAAGATTCAACCTGTTCAGGATTAGGAGAAAGCCAAGACCTCATCGGCTCTTGTGAGCAGCAATCTGGCAAAAAGTAATTTAGAAAATTATGGTTCTTCAAGCTGTAGAAAGGGAGAGAATGGCTGAGCACTTGATAAAGTCCTTGGCTGCTGGGTTTCTATTGCACAGTCTCTGGTTCTCAGTTGAAAGGTTTCCTTTCTGTCATCCAGTTAGCCAGGCAGTCTGCGTTTGGAAAGGGAGAGTGAGTTTGCAGGGCTTGCCAGTCCAGCTGTTGAGTTCCTATTTCCAAGTATCTTGTTGCCGAAACAGACAGGAAGTGCTCTCACCATGATTTTATTTAATAAACTGATCTTGGATGTAACTGACTTGTTTTGTGAGCAAAGAGAAAACTCAGACCTTGCTCAGTCCTGGGGAAACTGGGAGAAGAGCTGCGGAATTGTGAGGAATTGTGGAGATACACACCTTTGTAATATTGCAGGAATCCAGAGATTTCCTACTGCGTGAGAAAGGCAGTGCTCCAAGGAGAGCCCCAGTCGATTAGTGGCTGATGGCAGTAGAGTGTGCTGCTCCTTCTGTCAATCTTGGCCTCTCCCATCACCCTGCTTCCAGCTGTGCTTTCATTTCTAACAGGGTGAGGCTAACCAGGCTGTGGTTGATTGGTGCCAGGAGAGTGGTTTGCAGTGCTCATGCATATTTGTAAGAGGAAGGAAGGTGTGTGTGTGTGTGTGTGTGCGTATGTGTGTGTTGGGGAGGTGAAAGTATCCAAAATGATAGAAATGTGATCTAATAAATGGTTCCATGCTGTAAGAAAAAAACACCTACTTTTCCAACTCATGGCAACTCACCACTTTCAGTTAGAACTGGTTTGGACTCTGGGGCACTTCAATGCAGTAAATTTTCTTGGACATGACTGTGTCTACAAGGTACTTGTGACTCTGGGGAGCTCCAAAGATGAGTAAGACCTGGGCTCTGCCATTTTTAATCTCACAGTCTTTTCTTTGGCACTCGATGCACTGTGATGCTCTGATGGGGTGAACATGGTATGTATTGGGAGGAATGAGAAGGAGCCCTATTTGCTTGGGGACCTGGTTGTCCTGCTCTGGACTTTGGAGCTCAAGGGGACAGAGCAGTCATGACCTGAAAGCCTTTTTAGGAAGTCAGCTTCAGAACTGGCTTCCGAGGAGTATCTACATTGGGTTTAGAGTCAGGGAAGGACTTGATAACAGATGGCTTGTTCCTTTCCCTTTGCCTCTCCTCCTAAGTTGTTTTTAGCAGGGAGTTTTTGAGGAGTTGTATATGGTTAGTTCAAGGGTTGCCTATGAAGATGAAGGCAATTCAGGGGCCTTTCCAGCAGCCATCATCTAAATCAAGCAAGAGTCAACATGCTGGAGAGACGTGCAGTAGGGAATATCCTCTTGCAGATGTCAGTGTTTTACTCTATTTATTTATCTTTTAAAATAATTTTATTTATTTATTTTTGACTGTGCTACATCTTTTTTTGCTCTGCAAGCTTTTCTCTAGTTGCAGCGAGTAGGGACTAGTCTCTAGTTGAGATACTCAGGCTTCTCATTGCAGTGGCTTTTCTTGTTGCAGAGCAGAGGCTCTAGAGCACACGGGCTTCAGTAGTTGTGACTTGTGGGCTCAGCAGTTGGGGTTCCTGGGCTCTAGAACACAGGCTTAACAATTGTGGTGCACAGGCTTAGTTTCTCTGAGGCATGTGGGATCTTCCTGGACCAGGGATCAAACCTATGTCTCTTGCATTGACAGGCAGATTCTTTACCACTGAGGCACCGGGAATCCCTACTTCATTTACTTATTATATTAATTTTAAAATATTGTTTAAAATTTTATTTTATTTTATTTTAAATTGGAGGATAATTACAATATTGTGATGGTTTCTGTCATACATCAACATGAATCAGACAAAGGTATACATATGTCCTCTCCCTCTTGAACTTCCCTTCCACCTCCCTCTCCATCCTACCCCTGTAGGTTGTCACAGAATACAGGCTTTGGGATCTCTGCCTGATACACAAATTCCCAGTTCGGTTCAATTCAGTTCAGTCACTCAGTTGTGTCTGACTGTTTGCGACCCCATGAGCTGCAGCCTCCCTGTCCATCGACAACTCCGGGAGTTTACTCAAACTCATGTCCATTGAGTTGGTGATGCCATCCAACCATCTCATTCTCTGTCATCCCCTTCTCCTCCTGCCTTCAATCTTTCCCAGCATCAGGGTCTTTTCAAACGAGTCAGTTCTTTGCATCAGGTGGCCAAAGTATTGGAGTTTCAGCTTCAGCATCAGAACTTCCAATGAATATTCAGGACTGATTTCCTTTAGGATGGACTGGTTGGATCTCCTTCCTGTCCAAGGAACTCTCAAGAGTCTTCTCCAACACCACAATTCAAAAGCATCAATTCTTCAGCACTCAACTTTCTTTATAGTCCAACTCTCACATCCAACTTCCCATCAGGAGGCTTCCATAAGCCTCTTACCCTTCTCCATCAGAGGGCAGACAGACTGAAAACCACAATCACAGGAAACTAACCAATCTGATCACATAGACCACAGCCTTGTCTAACTCAATGAAGCGATGAGCCATGCTGTGTAAGGGCACCCAAGACAGACGGGTCCTGGTGGAGAGTTCTGACAAAACGTGGTCCACTGGAGAAGGACATGGGAAACCACTTCAGTATTCTTGCCTTGAGAACCCCATGAACAGTATGAAAAGGCAAAATGATAGGACACTGAGAGATGAACTCCCCAGGTCAGTAGGTGCCCAATATGCTACTGGAGATCAATAGAGAAATAACTCCAGAAAGAATGAAGAGATGGAGCCAAAGCAAAAACAATACCCAGCTGTGGATGTGACTGTGGTGGAAGTAAAGTCTGAAGCTGTAAAGAGCAATATTGCGTAGGAATCTGGAATGTTAGGTCCATGAATCAAGGCAAGTTGGAAGTGGTCAAACAGGAGATGGCAAGAGTGAACATCAATATTTTAGGAATTAGCAAATTAAAATGGACTGGAATGGGTGAATTTAACTCAGATGACTATTATATCTACTACTGTGGGCAAGAATCCTTTAGAAGAAATGGAGTAGTCATCATAGTCAACAAGAGAGTCTGGAATGCAGTACTTGGATGCAATCTCAAAAATGACAGAATGATCTCTGTTCATTTCCAAGGCAAATCATTCAATATTACAGTAATCCAAGTCTATGACCTGACCAGTAACTCTGAAGAACCTGAGTTGAACAGTTCTATGAAGACCTACAAGACCTTTTAGAACTAATACCCAAAAAAAGATGTCCTTTTCATTATAGGGGACTGGAATGCAAAAATAGGAAGTCAAGAAATACCTGGAGTAACAGGCAAATTTGGCCTTGGAATGCAGAATGAAGCAGGGCAAAGGCCAATAGAGTTTTGCCAAGAGAACACACTGGTCATAGCAAACACCCTCTTCCAACAACACAAATTCCCACTGACTATCTATTTTATTTTATTTGCATTTTAACTTTTTATTTTATATTGGATTAACAATATTGTATTTCAGGTACACAGTGAAGTGATTCAATTATACCTATACATGTGCTTATTCTTTTTCAAATTCTTTCCCATTTCAGTCAGTTCAGTTCAGTCGCTCAGTCGTGTCCGACTCTTTGCGACCCCATGAATCGCAGCACGCCAGGCCTCCCTGTCCATCACCAACTCCCAGAGTTCACTCAAACTCATGTCCATCGAGTCAGTGATGCCATCCAGTCATCTCATCCTCTGTTGTCCCCTTTTCCTCCTGCTCCCAATCCCTCCCAGCATCAGAGTCTTTTCCAGTGAGTCAACTCTTTGCATGAAGTGGCCAAAGTATTGGAGTTTCAGCTTTAGCATCAATCCTTCCAAAGAACACCAGGGCTGATCTCCTTTAGGATGGACTGGTTGGATCTCCTTGCAGTCCAAAGGACTCTCAAGAGTCTTCTCCAACACCAAAGTTCAAAAGCATCAATTCTTTGGAGCTCAGCTTTCTTTATGGTCCAACTCTCACATCCATACATGACCACAGGAAAAACCATAGCCTTGACTAGACAGACCTTTTTAGCAAAGTAATATCTCTGTGTCTCTGCTTTGAATATGCTATTTAGGTTGGTCATAACTTTCCTTTCAAGGAGTAAGCATCTTTTAATTTCATGGCTGCAATCACCATCTGCAGTGATTTGGGAGCCCCCAAAAATAAAGTCTGACACTGTTTCCACTGTTTCCCCATCTATTTTCCATGAAGTGATGGGACCAGATGCCATGATCTTAGTTTTCTGAATGTTGAGCTTTAACCCAACTTTCTCACTCTCCTCTTTCACTTTCATCAAGAGGCTTTTTAGTTCCTCTTCACTTTCTGCCATAAGGGTGGTGTCATCTGCATATCTGAGGTTATTGATATTTCTCCTGGCAATCTTGATTCCAGTTTGTGCTTCTTTCAGCCCAGTGTTTCTCATGATGTACTCTGCATATAAGTTTAGGTTGTTACAAAATACTGAGTAGGGTTCCCTGATTTATAGTGTTGGTCCTTTTTGGTTATCTATTTTAAATGTAGCAGTCTGCTGCTGCTAAGTCACTTCAGTCGTGTCCGACTCTGTGTGACCCCATAGATGGCAACTCACCAGGCTCCCCCGTCCCTGGGATTCTCCAGGCAAGAACACTGGAGTGGGTTGCCATTTCCTTCTCCAATGCATGAAAGTGAAATGTGAAAGTGAAGTCACTCAGTCATGTCTGACTCTTAGCGACCGCATGGACTGCAGCCTACCAGGCTCCTCCATCCATGGGATTTTCCAGGCAAGAGTACTGGAGTGGGGTGCCATTGCCTTCTCCGATGTAACAGTCAGTACCTATTAATCCCAAACTCTCTAACTATCCCTCCCCCACCACATTTCCCTCCAGCTATCCATAAGTTCTGTTTTCTTAAGTCTGTGAGTCTGCTTCTGTTTTGTAATTAAGTTCATTTATATCTTTTTTTTTAAGATTTTGCATATAAGCAACATCATATGAAATTTCTCTTTATTTGCATTTATATTTTATATTTTATTTTACATGTACATAAATGAGTATGTCCAAGCCACCAGGGAAGCTGGTAGCTCAGCTGGTAAAAAATGTGCCTGCAATGCAGGAGACCCTGGTTAGATTCCTGAGTCTGGAAGTTCCCCTGGAGAAGGGATAGGCTACTTACTCCAGTATTCTTGGGCTTCCCTGGTGACTCAGACAATAAAGAATCCACCTGCGATGTGAGAGACCTGGGTTCGATTCCTGGGTTGGGAAGATCCCCTGGAGGAGGGCATGGTAACCCACTCCAGTGTTCTTGACTGGAGAATTCCCATGAACAGAGGAGCCTGACACTCTGTAGTCCATGGGGTGGCAGACATGACTGAGTGACTAAGCACAACAAATATGTATATGCATGTGTTTTGAGGGGGGCATGGATATTCCCAAAGAATAATATACTTATGAGGGATTTAAAGTCAATCAAAGATTTTTCTATAGAACTTGTTCTGTTTTGTTGTTGAAAACAGCCATGTACATGAGATCATTTTGGCTAGTGAGAATCAACAAGATCTGTTTACCTGCCTCCCTACCTCCTTCCCACCATCTTTCCTTTTCTATCTTTTGTTTATTTCTTAAGACATCTGGCACTCTGGCACTTCAGTTTATCTTATGGATTGTATGACTTTTAAACTAAAGACCTAGTGAAACCCCCATTCAATGTGAACACAAAGTAAGTCTCAGATATTAAAGAACATAATTTTCAGAATTGTAAATTCTTAAAGTGGGGAATTCTCAATGTTAGTAACGTTTACCAAAGGCTGAGAATGATCATGCTGTAGTCTTTCCTAACACTGTAGTCTCTGCAGAGAATTTAAAAATTGCCAGACCCATCAGAATGGCAAAAACAAAGAAAAAAACCTGAACTCAGCTGACGATCCCAAGTGCTGGTGATCATATGGAGCAATGAGAGCTCAGCTACACTCTGATGGGAGGCTCACCAAGTACAACACCTCAAAAGACTGTCTGGTACTGTCTTCTGAAGATGGTGGCATGCAGAGTGTGTGTGTGTGTGTGTGTGTGTGTGTGTGTGTGTGTATGAGTGTTGATGCTCAATTATGTCCAACTCTTTATGAGTCCATGGACTGTAACCTGCCAGGCTCCTCTGTCCATGGAATTTTCCAGGCAAGAATACTTGAGTGGGTTGCCATTTCCTTTTCCAGGGGATCTTCCTGACTCAGGGATCTTGTGTCTCCTGCATTGGCAGGCTGATTCTTTACCACTGCGCCACCTGGGAACCTAACATGCATGCTATATGACTTGGCAATTCCACTCCTACATGTGTACCCAAGAGAAATAAAAGAACATGGACGTAAAAAGACAAGCATAAGAATGTTCCCAGCAGCACTATTTGTAATCGCCCTTAACTGGAAACAACTGAAATAACCATCAACAGAAGATAACTGTTATATATTTATATAATGAACAGGCTATGACAAACTACAAAAACAGACAAATCTTACAAACAGAATGTTGAGCAGAATAAGTCAAACACAAAAGAATATATCCATTATAACCAGTTCTACAAAACTTAAAAACAAGTAAAACTAACATATGATTTCAGAAGTCAGCATAATGGTTTCTTGTATAGGGAAGTAGTGACCCAGAAGGACCATGTGAGGGGCTTCTAAGGGGCTGGTCATGCTTTATTTTCTCATCTAGGTGCTGGTTAAATCAGTGTGTTTCAGTTCAGTTCAGTCGCTCAATCGTGTCTGACTCTTTGCGATCTCATGGACTGCAGCACACCAGGCCTCCCTGTCCAACACCAACTCTAGGAGTCTGCTCAAACTCATGTCAATCGAATCGGTGATGCCAGCCAACCATCTCATCCTCTGTTGTCCCCGTCTCCTCCTGCTCTCACTCTTGCCCAGATCAGGGTCTTCCAATAAGTCAGTTCTTCGCATCAGATGGCCAAAGCATTGGAATTTCAGCTTCAGCATCAGTCCTTCCAATGAACATTTAGGATTCATTTCCTTTACGATTGACTGGTTTGATCTCCTTGCAGTCCAAGGGACTCTCAAGAGTCTTCTCCAACACTACAGTTCAAAACATCAATTGAATGTGTTTATTTTATGAAAATTCATTAAGTTTGAAACTTGTGCACTTATT